>NW_028274819.1:97224924-97528801 GCF_037043125.1 Eumetopias jubatus
AGTCAGAATGTCCCATCGACATGTCTCACGTGGGCCAGCCGGTGACTTAGCAACTCCTCAAGGACAGTGTTCTCTCCCGTCTGGTCCTCCCCCCTCCCTGCTGACCCCAGGTCCCTGCCTGCCATGCTCCCGCCCTCCGTGCCCAGCTCCCAGCTGCTGGGCCAGGCGAGAGACAGGGAGGAGGGACAGCTCACTAGCAGGACCCATTCTGCCAGAAAGCTGTCCCTCTACCCACTCCCGCCCGCGCACTCACACAGCAACACCGTGTTTTCTCAGGCTTAAGGCACCAGGATCCAGGAGTGCTGCACACAGGAATAAACAATCTCATCTCCAAGTGTATATTTTGTCTTCATTATGCCACCATGAAGGTGTTAATATACAACTTACAACATATTAATCACCCCTCTAACTTCCAAATGCTAAATGCATCATTAACATTCATGTTTTCTTCAATTACTTGGCTGTCCTGGGGGAGGGGAGCAGTCAGCTGCCTCCTAAATCCATCTCCTGTGGACAGCTCGGAGGCCATAAAAGGCAGCCCGGGCCTCCACCTGTACCGTGGAGAGGGGAAGGTCCTGCTCCCGGCCGTCAGCATGGCTGCCTGGCCCACACGCAGGCTGGTCATAAAAAAAAAAAAAAAAAAAAAAAAAAAATACAACTAAAGCCAAGAAGTGAGAGGAAGAAATCCAAAGAGGGAGGAGAAGGCACGGGGGAGGGAAAGAGCGACACATGGAGGAACCAAATCCACTGAGTCTAACCGCCTGGTTTTATAAATGAGAGGACTGTGGCTCAGAGAGGGTGAGTGACAGGACCAAGGTCACACAGCGGGTTAGAGGAGAGAAGAGGAGAGGAAAGAAGGGGCAAAAAACAGAGTGCAGAAGAGGACAGGCGATAGGAGGGTAAGGTGGCAGGAGACGGGTCTGTAAAGAAGCACAAAGAGGGCGAGAAAGAAGCAGCAGAGAAGGAAGGGGGCACATCTGAGCCAACCAGCCCAGAGTTGGCCCCAGTGTTACCCCCAACTGCTCAGGACCCAAATCCCCAGGGTAGGAGATGGCTGGGAGAGGGGGTGTAACACCTCCGATCGGGGACAAACACACTGGGCTTTAGGGGGAGGAAGGAGCTGGGGTTGGGCCTCGGCCCCTAGGCCTCCAAAATGTAGCCAGACTAAATATGACACACACTTAAAATGTCATTACCCCACAATGGTGCTATCCGAACTTCACTCGGAATTTGTTACAGGCACTGGTGGCTACAAAATCAATTTGCTATTGTACTTCAGCAAATCAGATTCAATAATCTCCCCGCCAGTGGGCTGCAGACCAGCCCTGAATTGAAGAGGGAAGAGAGAACAGGGCTCCTGCTGGCAGGTCCACCTTTTTGTCCACAGGCTGCCACCCAGCCAGGCCTGTCCACCTTGAGGTGGAAGCAGCCAAGGTCAGCACACACTGGTGCTTCCAGAAGGGGACAACTCGGGGCTCAGAGCCCACGAGCAGAGGAGCAGGGCGAGAGGCAGCAGGTTCGGCTTCAGTGGCTACCGTCCTGGGCCTTCCAAAGATACAGGCCCCGGTGGTCATTCTGTCCATAGTTAAAAACCCACACGGGTCATCACACCCTATACAGTGCTTTGAAAAGACGAGCTACTTGAGCCCCCACAACTTAGGAAGTGGGCTAGGCGGGTATCACCATCTCCTCCACACCGTGAGCTTCAGAGGGGTTAGGGGCATGGCCAAGGTCACCCTCCGGGTAGGGGGAGGGCAGCGACTATGTGCGTTAATGGCAATAGCATTCAGCCCCGGAACGCATACACGCTCATGATACGGCAGAGTCTGCAGGATCCCAGCAGAGTGTGACCGGCGGCACCAGCCCGAAGAGCTGTCGCAAACGTGCCCCGCTCAGCCTAGCAAGTTTGAGCCCCATCAGGTCTTCCTAGCAAGCTGCCACCCATCTGTCCCCTCCTTTCTAAGCCCACTGTTCCATTCCAGGCCAGGACCCAGGATGCCTGAAGCAGCCTCCTCGCTGCCTGCCTCCCTCCAACCTTGTACTCCAGTTCCAGAATGATCTTCTAAAATGCCACATGGACCTTGACACTTCTTTGCTCATAAATTTCACACAGCTGCCTCCGCTCTGAGCTTCTGCTCCCACCACTCAACTGAAAATGCTCCCCCAAGAGGCCCTGTGACGCCCTCGCTGCCCAAAGGATGCCTTCCGACACACCTTACCGAACCTTCTCTCAACAGCTCCTGTCACCTCCAACCACCTCCTTCCTGGAAACTGCCTCCCTGGGTTCCCTGGGTTGATGCTGTGTGTTCTTCACCTCTCTGGTTACTCCTCGGGTGGCTTTTGAGCTTTCTTCCTTAGCCTGCTCCCTAAATTCTTGTGTTCCCCAGCTCTTTCCTTGGTCACCTGTTCCTCTTACCCCTTATGTGACTGTGACTTCCTCTGAGTCCATGGCTTTGGCTCCATTTCTACCCAGATGAAGCCCAAATCTGTGTCTCGAGCCCGCACCCCTCTCCTGAATTCTGGATCCCATCGATTAGCTACTTGCACCAATTGGATGCTTCCCTGTGGCACCCCAAACTCAACATGTCCAAACTGAACTAATCATCCCCCTTTGTGCCCCCAGATGACTACCCCTCCCAAAGTCTCTCCTTCTGAATGGCATCACCACCCAGCCAGTGGTCCCGGGGATCATTCGCGACATGCCCCTCTCGCGCACCCACCACACAGATGTTGGCGGTGCCCTGCCCACATCCCCTGGCAAGTGCCATCCCTACACCGCAAGCACCTGGACTTCCTGTCTGAGGAATTCCTCCCGCAGACCGCAGTGCTGGGGGGTGCGACACAGATATAACCCTGAGCCAATGCCATGTGGGAACTGCACGATGAGGACCCCAGCCTCCTGGCCCTTCGGGTGGGATATGTTGGAGCTGTGTTCCCCCACTGTCTCTGTGAGGCCCCAGTGGGATTGAACCCGTGTGTCTGCAGCTATAACCTGCTCTTTAATTCTCCCTGCATCGGCTCCCTTCCCTATCGTGCCTTGCCATTGATCACCTCCCACAAACAAACCTCCTACAACCTAAATCCTGGTCTCAGGGTCTGCTCTTAGGGGAACCCCACCTCACTGTTCACCCAATCCTGGCTTAGGCACCAATGTCAAGCCCACTTCCCACATGTCTCAAAATCATATCCTGCTCCTGCTCCTGCTCCCACACTCATCATGTCCCACCTAGACCTCAGAAGCAGCCTCCCGACTGGCCTGGCCTGCTCAAAACCATCTCCAATTACACATCTGATCACAGCATTCTCTTGCCTGAAACCCTGGAGTAGGGACCACTGTCTAGAGGACACAGACCAAATTCCTTTATCCTCATGGCTTCAGAGACTCTCCATGACCTGTCCTCACCCCTGTCCACACTCAAGCTTCATCAAGGCTCCTCCTTGAGCCTTACCACCCAGCCTTACTGAGGAGCTCCCAGCTCAGGAACAGGCTGCTTCACCCCTCCGAGGCCTGTCTGTGTCCTCCTGCACATGCACTATTCATCAAACACTGAGCTCAAGGATCCCTCCTTCTATGAAGTCCATCTTGCTGCCCATCACCTACCCGTGCCCCGCACGAGAGAATTCTATGCCTTCCCCTCCACACTCACAGTCCCTAGGATATGCTTGTCTCTTAATACCTGTGACACTGTCATGCCCTGAATGGCATACATACCTTTCTCTTTGAAGGTAAGGCAACAGTTTATCACCTTAAAATCCCCAGGGCCCAGCTCAGCACCTGACCCATATTAGGTGCTCAGTAAATGTCGGTTGCAAGCATAAGACCTGGAATGGGTGGGAAGAATGAACGTATAGCCTCTTCACCTTAGGCTCTGCCACTGGCTTGGCCACCGTCTGATATGGGATCTGGAGACATCTGGCAGAGACCTTGCCCTTCTGCAAATGTTTATTTTTACAGTGCTATGCAAAAACCTTTCCTGGGCATGATATATGTGGCCTTTCTGTCCCAGGCCTGTGAAGGTCCAAGCCAAGTGGGCATCAGTGTGGATGTTCAAGTGAGACACTGAGGAATGCGGGTCTGCAGTTGGAGGGGTGGGAAAGGGGATATAATAAAACATCGTATGAGGACAAATCTGGGCCCCATGCCATGAAAAATGTGAGTCTGTCCTTGACTTCAGTGGCAAATGAGGCGTGAAAACATATCAAAATGTGATATTCAATATATGGATGTATTTAATATTTTATGAGACTGGAAATCAGTTACTGAAGGTTTGAACGATAAATCAAGTGCCAAGCAGATGAACTTTCTCAAGTGTCTGCACCTGCTATGTGCCATTTCCGAGGAGGAAAAGGAAGAAAGAGAGAAAGCAAGGGTTAAGAATGATGGGCCTAGAGACTCTGGAAGGTGAGATCCGGAGACCTCTGGACACACCCGCTCTAAGCCGCCCCCTTCCCTCGCACCTTCTGTGCAGGCTGTCTACAGGCCTTCTGCACCTTCCTTGTCTAAAGAACTTTATTCCTCCTGCAAAATCTAGCAACTTCCTCAGGAATTCTCTCTAAGCATCTTCTCTGGCCCTTGTACGCTCTTGCCCCAGACCCACGGAAAGTAGCGCATGCGTCGCTCTGTGCACACGGGGGCCTGGCGTTCTGTATGTGATGGTTGGGGGCCTTACACACCTGCCCCCTAGCACACTCTAAGCTCTTTGATGATCAAGCCCAGGTCTCACTTACTTCAGTAGCCTTTAGAGCCTGGAACATCCCAAACACAGAGGAGACCCTCAATGCACGCGGAACTTGAACTGAAAGAGAGGAAGCTCTTGCACCAAGAACCACACACAGCAGGCGGCTCTGAAGAACCCGCGGCAGCCCAGATGCTCGGCTAGGAACTTGCCGATGGCTTTCACACTGCTCTTCGCAAAGGCCCTGTGCTCTAAGTAGTATTTGTCCTATCTAACTGGTGAGTTAAATGAGACTCAGAGAGACTCTGTCACCTATGCCTAACACTACTCTGTGTGCTCCTAAAGGACAAGAGGCCCGTGCAACCCTCCCGCTGTGAGCCCAGAGCTGGGCATGGCATAGGTCAAGTCTTCAAATATCTACTGATTCCTAGCCTCCCTCAAATCCTCATTTTGATGTGTAACAGCCTGCACACCCATCTATCCCAGGGGCCCTCCAACTTGGTGGGTCATCACTATCACTTTGGAAATTTTTAAAAACTCAGAGTTCTGGGCCCCACTCCTGGCATTTCCAATTAAGTCCCAGGTGGGGGCTGGCCGCATACATTTTTTTTTCCTTATTAAAGCCGCCTGGCCTATTGGGACAATGAGGCAGATTTGGGAACCACCAATGTGGCCCTCTAAACCCTCTCATCTGAATTTTGACGATGTTTTCTCCAGCTCAGACTTTAAGGCTAACAGAATCAAGCTGGCCCCTTCTTGGGATAGGAAACTCCTTCTGCTCATTATCACCTTCCCCCCAACTTCGTTTTCTTATGAAATCCTTCCATGTCTTCTTTCGGGGCCCAGCTCCCTCTGCTCAGGGATAACTGTGAGCCTCTCCGGCCTTATTTTGACTCCTAGGTCTGGGCATAAACCAGGCAGGGCGGAACCAGCCCCATTCCGAAATCTGCCTCGGCTGGACATTGGCTCTTCCTGAAAGGTGTTCCCCCTTCCTGACCAAGATGAAGGTTCCCTTTATTTAGCTCATTTCTTCCCGAGACAGGAAAGGAAGGGAAATACTCAGGGGGGGCACCACCAACTAGGCCAGGGGCCCTCAACCTTGGCACTCCTGACATCTGGGGCTGGATACTTCTTGCGGAGGTTGTCCCTGCACAACACATTTGTAGCAGCATCCCTGGCCTCTGCCCACTTGATGCCAGGAGAGCCACCTCCACCCGTGATAACCAAAAATGTCTCCAGACATTGCTGAGTGCTCCTGGGGGGCGCAAAACTAACCCCAGTGGAGAACCAAGGAGCTGAGCCATCAAGGAGCATTGACCTTGAAGGCAAAGGACTTGTCTTTGAATCCCAGCTCTGGCCCTACCCTGCATGCATTTCTTTGTCTTCAAGATAGGGTCAGTGAACATTCCCCATGCAGAGTCTTTGAGAGAAGTAAATGAGACTGAATTAAATAAATGAACTTGGGTGAACACGCCTAGAACAAATTGGGGAGATTTTTAGAGCAAGTGTCAAAAGCAAATGCCCATACATAGTGGTGTGCGGGTATACGAGCTCTCAAATGATAAACAACCAACTAAAATAAATAAAAAGCTCTGATTTGTCATGTTTTCAGACTTCTATGGTGTGAGTATGCCCAAAATGGCCAATTTCAAGCTACCGACCCGATGCTGCTGAACACAGAATTGGGGCAAGATGTGCAGAATCACTCTCCCGAGGCAGCCAAGCCAATACAATAAGTGTGACCCGGGCAGGCAGGTGGCGGGAGGGAAAGGTGGGCCTGTGGCCTCACTGAAAAATGCCTGCCCTGCTCAAAGCTGTTCAAAGTTATTTCAAAGCAAAGGCATTTCTGGACAAAGCATGTCTGCCCAGGGGACCCAGCGCCACACTGCCCCCATTTGTGATCACTGCTCCGGAGATTCCCCAGCAAAAACCATTCCTCGGCCTTCTTCCTCCTTCTCTTCTGCCCTCAGCTTCTGTTATCAGCGCTAGCACTGAACACAGTGGACATATTTCTAAGGAATTAACGGGATGCTACTGAAAACACAGTCAGGAAAGGAGGGCACCCTCACACACAGGCCTTCCGAGGCCCTGGGTTCAGACAGTCCTGTAGTCAAGCCTCTTCCTGTCAAGACTGGAGGGTGCTCACCCTTCCCTACTTGGGGTTGAAATAAAGAAAATAATCTCATCCTCAAAATGGGCTATCAATGCCCGCCCCCAAGGGTTGTGATGACACTAGCTTTTGGGAATGTCTGTAAGATGCCAAGCTGGTTCCTTCCTCCTTCCTCTTCGGGCAGACCCCAATCCAGCCACCCCCCCATTCCCAGGAAGGGGCTGGCCCTCCCTGAACATGGCTGCCGGCCTATGAGGCACCAGCAGGGTGGTAATCAATTCCTATAGAGTTCTGTTTTATCCACTAAACGGAGACTGGCCCCAGGAAGCAAAAACTCTTATCAATTGAGAATCACAAAGGGATGTTTTCAACATCCGCATCATTACAGAGAGAGAAGTGGGGGAGCCACGGCTCGTCAAAGGTAACACAGAGGAGGGGTGCATCTGCGTGGAGCTGGCCCCCAGGAGCTCCAGGATCAATACTGTAAGTGGTGCAAGCTGGAAATGTAAGGAGCTGCCCCGGATGAAGTCAAAGGATGAGAGCTGACGGAAGCTGGCTCTGGGGTACCTGGAGGGTGACTGAGCTGGGAGGAGGGGACCCAGGCAAAATCAAAGGTGAGGAACAATAGCCCAGAAGGCTAGAGAGTTCCATGTCAGTCCTCCGGGCCTGCAGGGGCCTGCAAAAGTCGGGGGCCTGGGGCTCCTCATTTAAAGAAAACACCAACCCCTTAGTCCCACTGTGGCAGAAAACAAAATACAGAAACTCGTTCCAGGTTCTCATCATTTATGCTGCTCCTTTTCCATCTCATTAACTCTGGATGAAGAACACATCCGGCCCAACCTCAGTCGTGGCCCATTCAGTTCTGAGTCAGTTTTACCCCCAAACTCACAGCGGCTTTTTACTTTCTGCATCCCCCACGCGATGGGCCTGTTGATTCCTTATTTATTTTTCTCATCTCGGCCCCTTTACTTCTGGGAGTGATTCCAACAACAGCAACAACAACAACAAAAAGAACCACCACCACACACACAATCAATTAAGAGGCAAGCTGCCTTGCAAATTGCCAGCAAATGAGAAAAAGTCTCCCCTCCTCGCTGTGGCCCCCCTCCCCTTGAACATGGGGATCTGATCTTTAAACAAAAAGCCACTGAGGTTCGGTGTGATTCGAATCGAGTCACTTGCCCTCTTTGGGCCTGAGGTTCTTCTGGTCCAAAGTGAGAGAGCTGGACTAGTGCTCATGAGCCCTCCTCCATCTTTCTAGGGCTGCGGACCTCTTTGAGGATGTGAAGGAAGCTACAGATTTACCCCTCCCCCAATTTCACTCTCAATACGTAATACAAAATGTTCCAAAATGTTCCCCGGACGGGATCTCCTGCAGCTCTGATTGGAGGAGCAGGATGAAGCCCGACATCCCTCCTCAGCCCTCCGTTGACAGAACAGACTAGAATCAGGCAGGCCTTCTGGGGAGGCCCTGGGAGGGGAAACCCCAGTTTCCCTGGGTTAGCCTGAGGCACTGTTTCTGGAAGGCTGCCATTCGGGCAAACAAAGCTGATTTGACATTTGCTTAATTTGCAGGAAAAATGCTTTACTTTTTTTTTTTTTTTTTAAGACAAAGGGGGAAAAAAACACCCTCATAAAACCTTTTACTCTCTTGCTCTAATGGGACCCATAAAGGCTGACAGTGAACAAGCACCAGGAGTCAACCACCGTGCTGGAAGCCAGCAGGCTGGAGCCCAGAGCGCAGAGCCTCGGGAGTTCCTCGGAGGGCAAAGCACATAGGCTTCAGTGGTGTAGCCTCAGGTCCCCCACTCTGAGGGTCTCACCTCCCCCTTTCTCCTCTTCCCCTCCTTGCAACCAGGAGCAACCAGCTGCATTTCCATCCACCTCAGAGCTACTGCTACCATCCTCCCCAGAGCCTTCCCCCCAGGGGCCTTCAGCCCCCTGCACCGGGGTCAAAGGTGAGTTCCCCTCTGGAGCATTTCTCCTGGGCCAGGCCCCAGGGCTAGGTGCCCAAGCCAATGCAGGAAAGGAGAAAACTCAAAACCAGCTAATAGTGTTAAGCAGCCCCAGAGCATTTCGCCTTTGGGTCATAGGCCTCGGGGGCCTTGCTGTGTTTGACTTGCTCCCACAGTGACTGACCCAAGAAGGTGGAGCTGGGGAAAGGCCCAAGGTGCTTATATCTCCTACTGCCCTGTTCTCTCCCTGGTGGAAGGAGAGTTCCAGAGCAATCTTGAAATGAGGCCCACACCGCAAAAGTACCCAAGGTAGGCTGCCTTGGAACTGGCTTCCACAAATCTCTGATGAAAACCATTTCTACTCAGAAAACAAGTCACCACGGCCCTGGAGGCGCAGGAGAGAGGTTGGGGGTGGGGGCAGGAACACAGACTCTGAGATGGACCTGGCAAGATACATAAAGACTCAGTCACTGCACCGATCCTTCGGAACCTCTCCCTCCTTCAGTGAGCCTAAAACTCTCTGGTCTGCGTTTCCCAGGTAATGGGGGGGAAATAGGTAAAATTCCAATGGAGAAACCAGAGCGTGCCACGAACCCTAGAGGAAGAAGGAGGAGGCATGCAGCACAGAGCTGTCCCCTCCACCATCCTTGCAGCGACAAGCCACGGAGCAGGGATGGGCCCTACCACCAAGTCCAAACATGTACTCCCAGGCATCGGAAGCATCTGGTCCCAAGAAGTAAAAAATAATGAAAGATAATAGCCGGTTATGAGAATGTGGATAAATTACCACAGGGAGATTTTGTTTTCTCGTTCCCTGCATGTTAAAAAAGAAAAGAAAAGAAACATCTGTCTGGAACAGTCTTGGTGACATCCTGTCCAGATACAGAGGATCTGTGAGACGCCCCCCTCTCCAAGCCCTTCACCGACACGACCAGGAATGGTGAAACAGCCTTCTGAAGAACATTACCCTTTATGGTAGAGGGCAAAATGATCACAGTTTTCCCATCTTGGGATGCACACCCTTTGTGATGGGGCTCGCTAGCCCTTCCAGGCAAGAGGAGGAATGTCTTCTCCACCTCTTGAATCTGAGCATGGACAGGCGACCTCCTTTGGCCGACCAGACAGTAGCTAACATAAAATAGCTCTGGGAGTAGTTGTCCATTAGGGTTTCCCTCTTCCACTGCTAGGAACCTTCCACTGCCTCACAAATGAGTAAAAACAGACAGGGTTCACGCCAGCAGAGTTATTGCAAAGAGGAAGGATGGGTACATCCACCTGTGTCTAGGTTACATCTGCATATAAAATATATGGACAAAGAGGCCCAGCCCAGAGTAGCCTCTCGGGGAAGTGAGAGACCACATGGCTCTTCCCCAGCTGAGACTGAGTGAGGTCATCCCAGACGTGGCCTTCATCAAGCTAGTCCAAACCCAAGGAACAACCGTGCTGACACAGCGCTGGGAAAAACAATAGTTTGTTGCTTTAAGCCACTAAGGTTAGGGGACGTTTGTTATGCAGTGGAAGTTAACTTCCACTATACTCTGCCATCCACTCTCAAGGGAAAGAACTGGTTGTCTCCCCCAGGGCTAGGGGGGAGCTAGACGGGACCAAGCAGGCCAGGCAGGTGTCCAGGGGCCAGTGAGGAAGGACCATGAACTCGGCACCGCAAGGCTGACTTCAAACCACCATTCTGCCACCTGCTAGCTGTGTGTGACCTTAGGCAGGATCCTGAGCGTCTCATCTGCACAGTGGGGCTAACAAGCCCTCGCAAAACATCGATAGGGCAGAATGAGTAAAAACCTTGGACACACAGCAAGTGCTCCATAAGCCCTCCTCTCTTTTGTATTCAGCAGACTAGATGGTCAAGTGGTCCTCCACCGTGATGAAGAAGAGGAGAAAGTGCAGGTCCCTCTCGGGACCCACCCTCCCTGACCCCAGATCCGCGTAAACTGACAGGTCATACAAGGGCAGGAGGGGAGTCTGTCACCAAAACAGCCACTTGGATCAGTCGCTGAGGCACTTGGTTTTTAATCTCTCTGAGGAAAGAGACGTTTCATCCAACATTCACTGCATCAGCAACTCTGTAAGTAAAATGCAGGAAACACAATGTCTTTATTCATTCCATCAAGTGGTAATTAGGGTCTGGAATAGGAATCTTAGTCGGCAGGCACTCTGGCTCCTAAAAGCCAAGCAGGTTTCTAATTGGGCTGGAGCACGACATTGCGGGGTGGGGGGGGGAGGGACTCACCCAGAGCCGCAATTTCCCTTTCCCTCTCACACCTTAAGAGAAAAAACTAGCATGCCGCACCATATCAGGAAATTAGACAAAGCGGGAGTGGCACCAAATAGACAAAATGCACGCAGCCCACAACCTGGGGGCCCCCTGCCGATCCCTTAATGTAAACACGTTGGCAAGGCACTTGGCTGAGGCAGCCAAGTAAGACCGAGAAGCAATTTTATTTTTGTTGTTTAAAAAGAAACAACTAAAGAAACTGCCTTTCCAGCACACAGAGACTCTGCTGTCCACCACAGGGCTCCGCTGAGGGCCTGGGGGCGGGGGCAAGAGCAGGGGCAAGGCAACACCTGTTGGGGAAGGGCCAGCCAAGGAGGGGATGAAGAAGGAGTGATCTGCAATCTGGAGCTCCCACAGTGCTTTGCACGCTTTGTTAGCCCACGGAGGCCTCTCGAGACCCGCACTTGGGAAGCATCATTGTCCCGTCACAGTGGGAACGGTCTGTCCCCAGTCACCCAGCAGGTGAGGAGCAGAACCAGACTGGAACCCTAAAGGAAAGGGGCCAACCCTCCGAGGTGAGTAGAGATGCTTCTGGCAACCAGGGAGCCCAGGAACAGAGTCATCTGAGGCTGGACTGGCACGGGGTTGGTGTGTTTGTTCCCAGCTCTGTGAGAGGAGCCAGACTAAGCCAGGGTCCTGAAGCCCCACCCCACTACCCCAGTATTTACACATAAAGAAGCCTCAGGTGAGGGGAGAACTGGATCGAACAAGAGCCTAGCTGCTGAAGGCCCTTTTCAGAACCCCCCACCCCGACATACCTCCCTAGCCCAGCCCCGTCTTTACATTCTATAGATCCTAATACATATAAATACAGATATTCATCCTTTCTCTTTGGAAATAACGTTGTGGGCTTGAACCCCCCTTTAGCTGTTTTCCTACTTTGTCTCTGAAGCTCTCCCAGCACCCCAGGCAGAATTCACTGTTCCCTCACGTCTGTCCCCACAGCCCCTTTTCCCATACTCACCACGTTGTATTATAGTTACAGGTTAACAGGCCGGTGTCCCTTTCTAGAATGTGAGAATAAAGGCAATTTCTTATTCATCTTTGTATCCCAAACACTTAGCACAATGCTTGACACACAGTGGGCACTCAGAAGTATTACTCAAAAGGAATCAATTCAACATCTAAGTATTGAATACTTACTATGAACTGGGTGTTAGGGATACAGTGATAAGGAAGTGATGAAGCATCCCCTCAAGGAGCTCACAGTCTTGGGGGGGGGAGGGGCAGACTTAGGGACCTATGGTCTGGTAAGTGCTTTGGTGGATCAGAAGGGCATCCTGAAGGCACCTGATCTGGGGAGGGAAGCTCTGGGAAGAGGTGTCATCTCAGCCAAGACTTACGGAAGAGTGGGAGTATCTGGGAGAAGAAAGAAGAGCTGTCTCAGGCATATGCAGAGGTCTGGAGGTGAGAGAGACGACAGAGCATTCTACAAACTATCATATCATAGGTCAGCAGGGCTAGAGGATAAAGCATGAGATGTCACTGAGTAGCAGAGGACACAGTGGGAAAATTAGTATGGATCAGACCATTCTTCCTTTCATGCAATCAATGTGCACATAGGAGGTGAGCACCTTCTTTCCGTGATGTACTTTGCCAGGTGGCTGGGCCAAAGTGGTATACAAGACATATGGTCTCTGCCCTTATGGAGCTTACAGCCTAGAGGGGAAGAAAAAAATAAACACAAGAAATACTTTAAAAATACCACTAGGAGCTACAAATGAAACTAATCAGAGTATAGGCAAAGAAAATAATAGGGGCAGGGAAGTCTCGATGTGAGAGAGATGTGAGACCTAAGGATGGATGAGCACTGGCCGTGGGAAAAGCTGGCAGCGAGGTTCCAAACAGAGGGGTATGCACAAACGTCCTGGGGCAGGAAAAAGCTTGGCCTGTCTAGGGGCTGACAGGGCAATGAGGGCGAAACACAGCAAGAAGAGGAAGAATATCGGCTAGGATGGGGTCAGTTACAAGCAATGGAAGTCTTCCTAAAAGTGACCAGAAGGAACCATAAAGACATCTATTATCCCATTCAAGGAAGATGGTCCATTACAGGGTGGATTCTGCCATTCAACCATCTCTTTGAGGACCTGCCCCCCCCATCGGCCACCCTCAGTGTTGCCAGCATCTCCCCTCCTGGTGTCCAGGACCACATCCTCACCCAACATTTGAAAAGCAGGAAGGGTGCCAAGGAGGCATCACCCCCATGCACAACTCTCTCCTGAGGGCAGCACATCCTTCCTACACATGGCCTGTAGACATTCCTTGAGTCCCAAGGCACAGAACCAATCCCACACCCACCCTTAAACCAGTCACTGGCAATGAGTCATGACATTACCATGATTAGTTCAGCTTCACCATGGTCACCTCCTGGAGTGGAGGTGGAGGGGAGAAGAGCTCATCTCCCCTGAACATTTCACCACCTCTTTCATGAAAAATCCCCCCAGCCTGAACACAATCCGGGCTTCTGCTATAATGGACGATGGGAGGAAGGGTTGTTGGAAGGACAACCAATCAAGACGAGCATAAAAGCTGAGGCTGGATGATTTCATGGATGGGCCAGATCACACAGAGCCTTATAAGGCACAGCAAGGAGTTAGGATTTTATTCATTATCCTTAAAACCACTGAAGGGTTTGAAGCAGAGAAGTAACGTGCAACATCTTACGTTTTTAAAATGCTGTGCTCTGTGAAGACCAGGAAGCAAAACTGGAAGTAGAGAGACCAGTCCAATCCTACGGTCCTAGGTCAGGAAAGAGATGATGGTGGTCTGGGGATTGGTGGGTGGCAGGGCAGATGGAGAGAGGGATATAAATATGAGACACACATGGGAGGTACACCGGCAGGACTTGGTGGGGTAGGAGATGTGAGGTGGGACAGGAGAAATCGGGGCCGCCTCCCACGTTTCTGGCCTTGCAAACTGGTGGATGCCATCTACTGAGGAGGAGAAGATTTAGGAAGACACAGATTTGGGAAAAGAAATCAAAGAGTTTGCATTGTTGGGGGTTTTACATATATATGTTTGCAATACCTGTAGAACATCCAGATGAAAAATTTGAATACACAGAATTGCAAGACCAGAGATCAAGAGAGAACTCTGGAAGTCATCACTGTATAGACAGTGTTTAAAGCTTGGTCATCGGTGAGCTCACCTTGCAAGAACACAGAGCGTGGAAGCGAGGACAGAGCAGAAGGCCTGGGGCCAACGCTTGGAACCTCCAATATGTAGACAAGAGTAAAGGAGGAACAAGCGGGGGGGGGGGGGGGGGAGCCAGGGGAATGCTGTGTCCAGAGTCTGGGGAAAGTGTCTCCAAGCAGAAGAGGGTGTTGCGTGCTGTTGAGAAGCCCAGATGAGCAGTGTCCTCAGGACTGGGCCACGGGAAAGCTACCAGTGGCCTCCACAAGCTAGGCGGTGGGGTGGTGGGGACAGAGGCCAGACTGAAGTGGGCAGGAGAGTGACTGGGGGGTGAAAGAGTTGGGGGCTGAGCGTGCCCACAACTCCTCTCAGTTGCTGGGCCAAAAAAGGGAGCAGAGCTGGAACAGACACTGAGAGAGAAGGGACAGCGGCAGGGGGCTTTCTCAGAGACGACCCATGAGAGGGCATGCCCCCCCCATATGCTGCTGGACCCATCCCAGGGGGAGGTGGGCGAGAAGGTGGCCGGCTGTGATCCAGAGCACAGGCGGGAGGACCGGCCCCTGGAGCTCCAGCAGGGATGTGTGAGAGCCGCGGCAGGCTTGCAGATCGGGGTGGAGAGACGAGGGCGCTCCCTCCCAGGCCTTCGGTGTCCTCCCCGTGTCCTCTTCCGGCTCCCGGGTGAGGTGCTGAGCTCAGCCTAAGGGCATGGGGGTGAGCAGGGAGGTCCCAAGTGAGAGAAGGTAAGAAAGGGAGCCTTGGGGAGCAGAAAGGGAGTCCACTAGAGAAACAGCATACGATAGTAAATCCTGAAAGGCCATGAACTGAACTCTGATTTTTCAGCTGGGCAATCTCCCCTCACAGCCAAGGGGGTGTAGCACTGAGTAGGGGATCAGTCGGGAAAGGGGTGCCGAGTTCATCATTAAAGAGAAACAGGTACATTTCTGTAGGAATCCCTGGCAACCATCTCTAAAAGGGTGTGAGGGGCCCTGTTTTGGTGAGCCAGACACATTTCCCCCAGGGCTTACAGACAATTTCTGAGATGCTTCATCTTCATTTTGAAGGATATGTAATTGGCATCGGTTCTTAAGCTCGAACATAAAGTTTTCCTGTTCCTAAAGCCCCTCTGTCAAGTACTTAATGACCTGTAAATCACTTACATAAACTAAAAGAGCTCCAATTTTAAAGAACCTAGCAGCAAATTGACGTGTTTTTTTGTTTTTTGGGTGTTTTTTTTTTTTTTTTTTTTGTAACGCAAACAGCCTTGACCTAGTGGGTTTTCCTAAAGAGAGGCCCACCTGCATTTCCGGAGCTCTGTGGTCAGAGCAAGCACAGGTGGCTTGTACCGATATCTCTTATTTCCTGGGACACTGACACACATCTGCTCAAATTAATTACTCTTCCAAGATCTCTCCCCTGACTCATCTGATGGGAACAGGAGCTCCAGTGCCGGCAAATACAGATGACGACGGGGAGCTCAGAGGAGGGCCCAGCACAGGAAGTGTACAACTCAGCAAGATGGAAGCATCAAACCTTTGCCGGTGCCAAAAATGTGTGTCTGTGAGCATCAGTCCAGAGGCAAACACCAGGGCCACGTGGGACGAAGACAGGGGAGAGCTGCATGTGACTGTCCCAACCCAGGGAACTTCCCAGAAGAGGTGGCAGTGGAGGGGAGGGAGGAAGGAGAAGGGAGCGAAGGGGTGGGGGGGGGGATGCGCCCTGATTATCTGGGGCTCACCCTTCCAACACGTTCTTAGCCTAAACTCCTGACACAATTGGTGCTCTGGCTAGGATGAGACGTTATCAAGAGGAGGGACGGGAAGTGACACGGAGTTGCACAGACTTGTTTAGGGCAGGCGATCAGAGGATGGCCCTTGGGATGCATTAGCTCCCCTGCCCAGTAGGGGCACAGTCACGCCCAGGCCCACCTGCCAGAGCCCAGCTAGAGGCCTGGGAAGAGGGGCGAGAGAGCCCAGTCCCCAGAAGATGGCCGGATCCTCCAAGTGCGGTGACTTGCCTCAGTTTACCCCCCAGAAAAGAAGGAAGCACGTGAAAAAGCCAGACCTCTTGTGATTTAACCGCTGAACACACTGTCTCTTGGCAATAACCAGTACAATGTGGGACTGTTTCAAGCCTTAGGTCAGCGTCAGGCAACAGAAAACCAGGGAAGGGAGGGAGGGAGCTGAGTAGTTAAGGCAAAGGCTCTTAAAACATCTTCATTCAACCAACCTATAAAATAAAGATCGCAGTACCCACCATAGAGGCTGCTGAGAGAATCAACAATATTGCACAAATCACCCGGCAGGTGCCTGGCATGGGTAGGTGACTCCCCAAGTGAAGGTTAACGGGGGCCTGGAGGAAGGGACCCTGTGGAATGAAGGGCCTAAGGTCCCAGCGACGTAGGTCCCTCAGTCATGCATGAGTCACTGTGTGGGCAGACTTGGGTTTCCCAAGAAGAGACTCGAATCCAACTCAAGCGAAGGAACGAAGCCTATGTATGCATCCACTTATCACTCTACAATCAAACTGAGGGCCAGTCATATTTCAGGCCCCGTGCACAGCCCAGAAAAACAGGAGTGAAGGAGATAACCACCCAGCAGCAGGTGGTACTGGGACCTCAGGGTGCAGGGAATCCATACTAAGAATTCGTCTGGGACCACAGACCCAGGCCACCAGGCGGATCCGTGCAGCTAAGGGCCCCTTCTGGGGAGGAGAGCAGAACCTGCAAGACGATTTCATGCTATTTCCCTGGGGAAGACAGTCTGCGGCTTCAAGGAGATGTTCTGCCCAGGCCAGCTGAACTCAGGAACTGCGGTGCCAGGGCCTGTGGGTGAGAGCAAGCCGGCTGAGAGGGAGCAGAGGCAGAGTAAGGGGCAGGTGCTGAGGTGGAGCTGAAACACTAGAGAGAAAGAAGAAAAAGTCAGTGGGAATTAATCCTTTATGGATAGAAAGGCCACTGAGATCTCCCGGCCCCAGACCTTGACCTTCAGTATAGGTACGTCCTTGAATTGGCAAGATGCATCAGTAAGGAAGATCGGGGTCCCAGAACCTGTGACCCTTACCTCCCTCTCTGGCCTTAGGGGTTTGGGTGGAATGACCTTTGAGGCCCCTTCCTGCTCTGACCTCTTAGGAGTGAGGGAGACAGAAGCCTTTACACGTGAAAATGCCAGCCGCCCGGGCAGGGCTGCGTATGGGTCCCTCCGGCCCCTTTGGCCATCAATACCTTTTAAATATATATTAAAAGAGACAAATGTGCTCTGTCCTGAGGACAGCTGTGATTGTGGACAGAGGGGCAAGGCAGGCAGGGGGGGGAGAAAGAGGCCCGAGGAGATTCTCTATGGGAAGGGTTATGTGTTGTCTTCTGAGATCCCCCTGCAGGCAGCGAGTGCAAACAGGAAATGCTCCCAAAGCGGAAGGGTCAAAGGCTCAATGCCTCTGTGCATTTTTCAAACATTCTGAGCTCTGTCCTCCAGCGGCTGCATCTAATTCAAGAGGCTCCAGAGAACGGGGTGGCCAGCACTGAGAAAGTTCCGGTGGCCAAGCCAGTAGGAGTTCCTAAGACTATCTTGGGCCAAAAGCAGTTGTCTCCAATCTGTCAAGCCCTCCCTAGACAGGTCTTCACTATTTTGAAGATGGCCAAAGGTAGGATTTTTGAGCTCTGCTAGGAAGCGGCCAAGCACTGAACACCCACAGCCTGCAGAGTGTTTTGTTTGGCCTGGGCAATGAGTTAAAATGACGTAGTACAGTGGCTCTCCCAGACCAGCCGTGTAAGTATTACCCGGGAACTTGATAAAAATGCGAATTTCCTGACTCTCTCCTGAATCAGAAACTCTGGGGGTGGGCCCAGCAATCTGTGTTTTCACCAGCCCTCCACATGATGAGCATGGCTTGGTAAAGCCTGAGAAACACCGAGGTAGTATAACTACATAAGGGTCATTCTTGGGCCCCAATACAAGCTGTTTAACAAGCATTGCCTTCCGCTTGGCCGGCCTGTTGCGTTTATATTACCAGCCAACTGGGCCCCATACTGCGTCTGTCTTTGGGGACCCGTGGCAGAGAAGGTAGTTCTGAACTGAGCAAAAGCTCTTGGTGACCAAATGCCCATCAACGGATAAATGGATAAACCAAATGTGCTATGTACACACAATGGAATATTATTCAGCTTTTAAAAGGGAGGAACTTGAAGGCATTATGCTAAGTGAAATAAGCCAGATACAAAAGGGTAAATATTGTATAATTCCACTTCTATGAGGTAGCTAAAGGAGACAAATTTATAGAGACAAAGCAGAATGGTGACTCCAGGGGCTGGGGGAGGGAGGAATGGAGAGTTAGTATTTCATGGGTACAGAGTTTCAGGCTGAAAGGTGTAAAAGTTCTGGAGATGGATGCTGGTGATGGTTGCACAGCAAAACCTCTCTGAATCATCTACCCATATCTCCCCATTATTTCCAGAATAATGTCCCAACTCCCTTTAATTTTTTTTTTATTGTGGTAAAAAATACATATCATAAAACTTACCATCCTAACTCTTTCAGGCACACAGTTCAGTCATGTTAAGTACATTTGCATTGTTGTGAAACAGATCTCCAGAACGTTTTCTTCTTGCGGAACTGAAACTCTATACCCATTAAACAACTCCCTTTTGCCCCTTCTCCCCAGCCCCGAGTAACCACCATTCTCCTTTATATATCTATGACCTTGACTATATACCTCATGTGAGTGGAATCATACCATATTTAACCCTTTGTGACTGGCTTATTTCACTTAGCATAATGTCTTTAAGGCTCATTCAAGTTGTAGCATGTGACAGAACTTCCTTCCTTTTTTAAGGCTGAATAATATTCCATTCTATGTATATGATACATTTTGTTCATCCATCCATCCATCCATCCATCCATCCATCCATCCATCCATCAACAGACGTGTGGGTTGCTTCTACCTCCTGGCTATTGTGAAGAGTGCTGCTATGAACACAGTTGTGCAGATATCCTTTCAGATCCTGCTTTCGATTATTTGTGGATATATACCCAGAAGTGGGATTTCTAGATCATATAGTAAATCTACTTTTAATTTTCTGAAGAGTTGCCATACTGTTTTCCCACCGTGGCCCACCAACAGCGTACAACTCCATATCCCTGTCAATCCTTTTATTTTTCTGATAGTAGCCATCTCGACGAGTATGAAGTGGTATCTCATTGTGGTTTTGATTGTACTTCTGATGATTAGTGATATCAAACACCTTTTGATATGCTTATTGGTCCTTTATCTTTGGCGAAATGCCTATTCAAGTCTTTTGCCCATTTTTTAATCGGGTTGATTTTGTTGTTGTTGTCGTCGAGTTGTAGTCCCAACCTTGACGAGAAACCCAAGGCCCTTCCAGATGGCCAGCCAACATTTCACTCTTATCTCTGATTATCCCCAACACCAGCGATTCTCAACACGGGGGCGACTTTGCAAGCAGATGTCTGGCAAGTCTAGAGACATATTTGGTTGTCACAACTTGGGGGCTGGAGGGCTTGGATATGACTGGCATCTCGTAGGTAGAGACCAGAGATGCTGCTAAGTATCCTACAATGCCAGGGCAGCCCCCATAACAAAGAATCATCTGACCCAAAATGTTGAGAACACTGTTCTGCACTATTCCCTAACACCAAACTCTTCCATTCATTATTCTAAACACTTTGCCCTCGGCTTACACCCTTGACCTCCTGGAATGCCTCCCAGGCCACCCGGCAGACTGAATCCTGCAAACCGCACTCCTGTTGTAAGGCCTTCCTCACTAGGCTAGTTAATTCACAGTAACTCCCTGCCCTCTGAAAACCTATTCCAGATTAGCCAGTAAAGACCTCGTATAAAGCTCGCCACCACCCGCTCCTATCCCCTTCTGTGCTTCCACACAGTAGGTACCAGGTGTGCAATTATTGATCAGTTGCTAGACAGTAAGAAAGGGAGGTGACTGGCAGGGTCGTCACCTCACCCTAACATTTCAACACCAAGAACACCATATTCCAAGAAGCTTCTGCCCCAACAGACCACGAATCCGGGCACCAAGAAGCCTGAGGACCAGAAGCATGCAGAGAACCCCACCTAAGCTCTTTCACCTCCCTGTGGATTCTGGGCATCCCCAAGAGCAGGCCAAGTCCAGGCACACATCAGCAGAGACGGGTGCTCCGAACATCTGTCTTGCTCACCTCCAGCCGCCTGCCCTCGTGAGTCGGCATGCCCACGGTCTGTGTGCCGAAGCTCACGATCAAGGGTGATAAACTGAATTCAGGAAAACGATTTAGCAAACCCAGCAGCCAAGTGACTGCCAGTGGTTTTCCTACAGAGCCCTGCAGGGCTGGAACAATTATACCACATCAGTTTGGAATTAGAAAGATCTCTTACTAATGCAGCTAGCTGCTCCAGCAGTGGCATCCTTGTCCAACAAGGCCACACTCTACCCATTCCATTGGAAAGGCAAGTCACCAACCTCCGGCTGCCTGCTCCCTCCCCCTGAAGACTCACCTAGCAGCACAGCTAACTGGTACCTGGCCCAGTAATCCAGCAGGCTCCAGATAGCACAACACAAGATGTACCTGCCTGTCTGAGCCATCAGGCCAGCCTTGCAAGCAGGATCTAAGATGAATGAGCTGGGCCTGAACTTTACTGAGCAGCTCCTAACTTGCTCACTACACAAGTTACCAGACCAAGCACCTTAACACACCCATTCCTACCTAGAAGCCCATTCCGAAAAGATCAAGGTAATAACTCCATGTCTAATATTGTGTAAGCGACTCACATGTGCCATCCTATTAGACATCATTATCCCTATTTTGTGTGTCAGAGACTTTAAGTAACTTCTCCCAGGTGACACAGGCAATAAATGGCAGAGCTAGGGTTCAAACCTGGAGCCATCCGATCCAAAGCCATGTTGTTCTCCCCATGTGACATTATAAGAATCCTTTTTCCGTATCAAAATCACTCCACAGTTCCCTCCAACCACTCATCCCCGCCAGCGCTGCCTTCCCCGGGGGCCTCTCACCCCTGATTGTCAGTGTCATTACATTAGGCTTCTTTTCACTCCAGCTCCCATTATATCATCTCAGCCTGGCATTGTAAAGCAGCCCCATCATAAACATCAGCTTGATTATAAGCAGAGACTGTTGCCTCTAATAAATAAGCATGCGTAATGTATACAGAGGGAGAAAGAGACACCTCTATATTTTCAGTTTTGTAAAGACAAATCGCCTCGATTGTTTAATCAATAAAAATGCCTCTCTAACTCCTACTGTTATTACAAAGCAATTTCAGACAGAGTGAAAAAGAAGCATCGCATCTGTATTCCTGTCAGGACAGACGGGGTCTGATTAGGCCAACAGATGAAGGATCAGACCCAACAACCGTCCACTGAAGGCCTGTGTCTGGTCCTCCCTCAGTGCCGTGCCTGGGCGGAGGAGGAGCAAGCAGGTGCCTTGATTTCAACTACACATCAGGTTTGCAGAGCACAGAGAGAGTCATCTAAATTGCGGGGTTGGATCTAATCAGGGGTCCCCAGGGACAAACACACTCTACCGGTCAGAGGAAGGGTAGCCTGGCTGGCGGGGCCGAAGGAGAGAACACTACAAGAGGAGAGCACTTATTCTAAATGTCCTCACTGTCCCCTCTAACTTCCCATCCCTCCCACCAAGTGCAGACATCAGCAACAAACTCCTCCTTCCTGACCTTCGCCCTTCCTGTCGCATGGTCCCCACTCGTCACCATGGCCCTGGTTATTTACCTGAAACAAACATGTGGGGGCAGAGGCATGGTCAGGACCTAGAAGAAAGTCTGTCATTGCTTCACTTGGTGTCTCCATGAGAAAGTTCAAACTCTCCTCTCTGCATACCGGCTCTTCCTGAGTTGGCCTTGTCTTCTTCCAGACTCACCCCCGCCCCATCCTCCTAACCTGTGCACCTCTCCTTTGGCTGCTCCAAACTCGACAGCTTCCTGAAGACCCTCCGCTTCATACCCCTGCACCTGTGCACATTCTGATCCTTCCCCCGAAATGCCATTCCCCGGGTCCTCTCTTGGCAAATTCCTACTCACTCATTAAGACCCACTCACCTGGCCTCCTCTGAGGCCCTTCCGTGTTTCCGCCTCACTCTGACCCAGAGCCCTGCCCCCCTCACATAAAGCTCTACCGCTGCACTCAGCACATGGCATTCAGTGTTGGCTTACCTGTCTCTATGCACCAATGACTTGCAAAATGTGCATTTCCAGCCTTTACTTCCGTCCTGAACTCCAGACTCCTTTGTCAGCTGTCTCCTTGCCAAATGCTCTTATGCCTCATGGGCTTTTCCAAAACACAACTCCCAACTCCCAAACTTGTTCTCCATTATGTTCCCCCATCTTAGAAAATAGCACCATAATCCAACCAGATGCTTGAGCCAAAACTCAGTCCATCCTTAATTCCTTTTTCCCTCGTGTTCCACATCCAAACACAAGTCCTATCAATCCTAGCTCAAAAACATATCTAATATAAAAGTAATCCAGTGGAGGAAGGAGAGTCTTTTCAACAAATAGTCCTAAAACAACCGGATATCCATTTGCAAAACAAAACACAAAACAAACAAACAAAAACACTTTAATCCATACCCCTCACCATGTAAGAAAAAAAAAAAAGCTCAAAATGGATCATGGACCAAACTATAAAATCTAAAATTACAAAATTTCTAGAAGAAAATGTAGGAGGAAATATTTGTGACCTTGGATCGGGCAATGAGTACTCAGATAGAATACCAAAGCACAATCCATAAACTGACAAATTAGACTTTATCGAATTAAGAACTTGGGCTCTTCAAAAGGCACTGTCAAAAGAATGAAAAGAATACAGAAGAGTAGAAAGCAGGGTCTCAAAGAGATATGCTTACACCCAATTTTATAGCAGCATTATTCACAATAATCAAAAAGCGTAAGCAAGGGGCGCCTGGGTACCTCAGTCAGTTAAGCATTCAACTCCTGATCTTGGCTCAGATCATGATCTCAGGGTCGTGAGATCAAGCCCCATGTCAGGGCTCTGCCCTCAGCAGGCTGTCTGCTCAAGATGCTTTCCTTCTCCTTCTCCCCGTGCTCCTCCCCGTGCTCCTCCCCCTGCTCACGCATGTGTGCATGCCCCCCCAAATAAATAAAAATCTTTAAAAAGTGTAAACAAAACAAATGTCCACTGACATACGAATGGATAAAAAAAAAATGTGGCATATACATACACTGGAATAGCATTCAGCCTTAAAAAGGAAGGAAAATCTGTCACATGCTATAACATGGGTGAACCTTGAGGACATTATCTTCAGTGAAATAAGCTAGTCACAAAAGGGTAAATACCGTATGATTCCACTTAACACATAGCCAAATGCAGAGAGGCAGAAAGAATGGTTGTTGCCAGGGCCTGGGGGAGCAGGGAATGCAGAGCTTTTGCTTTATGGGTGCCAAGATTTCAGTTCTGAAAGATAAAAAGAGCTCTAGAGACTGCTTACACAATAATGTACCTGTATTTAGTGCTCCAGTACCGTACACTTAAAAATGGCTATGATACTAAATTTGTGTTATGTATATTTTACTATAATTAAAAAACATAGAAACTACAAGATCTGGTCCATCGAGATAAGATTCTCATAGAGGCTGTCTTCTGAAACCATGCTCTGAATGACAACAGAGGAGTGGTCTGTGATAAAAGAATTATGTTTGCTTTAGTCTTTGTTCTATTTTCATAAATATCCTTGATCTTGTGACTTAAGAGAGAGTGAGCAAGAGCGAGTGAGCATGAAAGAAAGGACAAACCACAGAGTGGGAGAGAACCTATGCAAATCACATCTCTGATAACTTACATCCATTATATATAAAGAACTCCCAAAACTCAATAATAAGAAAACAAACTATACAAAAATGTACAAAAGACTTAAACAGATACTTCACCCAAGAAGATAGAGGGATTGCCAATGAGCATATGAAAAGACACTTACATCATTAGTCCTTGGGGACATGCAAATTAGAACCACAATGAGATATCACTATGTATCTAATAGAATGGAGGAAAAAATTCCATTTTTTTTTTAAAGGACAACACCACGTGTTGACAAGGATTCAGAGCAACTAGAATTCTCATCCATTGCTAAGTGGGGATGCAAAATGGTACCTTGGAAAACAGGTCAGCGGTTTCTGACAAAGTGAAACCTACATTTACTGGATGACCCAGGAATTCCACTCCTTGGTGTTGACCCAGGTGAAGTGAAAACTTATATTTACATAAAAACCTGTACTCGAGGGTTTACTTGACATTGCCAGACATGAAAAACAGCCCAAATGTCCTTCAAGTGGTGAAAACTGGTATTTTCATAGAATGGACTCCTACCCAGCTGTAAGAAGGAGTGAGTTACGCATTTATACCTGCACCCCCACACCTCATGCGTGCTCTCGGATGCTTTGCGCTAAGTGAAGGAACGCATTGTACAAAGACTCCAAAAACCACATACCATATGATTCCATTTACATGACTTTTTTAGAAAAGGCAAACCCATAGGGACAAAACCAGATCGGTGATTGGCCAGGGGTGGAAGGTGAGAGGAGGTAGGCTGACAACGGGCACAGGGGAATATGTGAGGTGACGGGCATGTTCCGTATCTTGAGTGGCTCTGGTCACACAGTGTGTACATTTGTCAAAATTCACAGAACCTCATACTCCACAGTGCTTTTTAGCGTATGTGAAGTGTACCTTCATCAGAAAGGAAGGCACATATATCTGGATCCTGCCCAACAGACATCTGTGGTTGCCAGGGCTGCCCTCTCTCCAAGCCTCCATCAGCTCGCAGTCAGCCTACTGCACGTCACTTCTTAACTTTTCCTCCCCTATAATTTATTCTTAAAGGGCAGTCGGAATTATTTTTGCAAATATAAATCAGATTATGTCCCTCCCTGCTTCTAACTCCACTGTCTTCTCATCTCATCTGAGGGTAGAATCCAAATTCCTGCCCAGTCCACAAGGCCACGCCTGGAGCTGTAGCTTCACCGCACACCCCCCCCTCCTTTGTCCACCATGAGCCAGCCCCCCTGGCCATCTTTCCATCTCTCGAGGACACCAAGCATGCCCCACGTGGGGGATTTTGCTCCAGCGTAATTCCCCTCACCCAGAAGGCTCTGTGCTGACCTCTGTGTGGAGGGCTCCTTCTGACCTTCCAGGTCTCAGCATAAAAATGTCACCTCCTCAGAAAGATGCCCTGTCAGTTCTCCCTGGAAAGCCCCCCACCTCATCCTGCACCCCCACACCTCATCTGGCCCAGGGTTTTCATTTTGCCATGACACTT
Organism: Eumetopias jubatus; assembly: GCF_037043125.1. Classification (NCBI taxonomy): domain Eukaryota; kingdom Metazoa; phylum Chordata; class Mammalia; order Carnivora; family Otariidae; genus Eumetopias; species Eumetopias jubatus. The sequence goes on from NW_028274819.1 coordinate 97,250,403, forward strand.
AGCACATCCTGATCATTTTCACTCACCCCTGGTCATCCTCGGCCAGTCTTACCCTTTGCAGAATCCTCGGGGCCAGGGGTAGGGCCTGGCATACAGTAGGTACTCCACAAATGCTGTATCTTCAGGAAAGAGTCTGCCTTTGGGCCTCAGACACAGGGAAGGCCCCGCACTGCCTGCGGGATGCCCCAGCCTCACCCCCGCTCTGGATGGAGTAGCTAACCTGGAACTTACAGCAGCCAGGGAGTGGGCTCCAACCCAGCCGCTGGGGAGCTGGCGTTGGCAACCCTCTCCACCCCTCATCTGGGTACCTGTGGGCATGGGCAAAGTTGGGCCACGCAAGAAAGGAAGGGATACATGGCAGGCGGTGTAGGGGCCTCCTGGCAGGTTTGGCCCAGCCCCACGTCCCGCTGGGCAGCTCCCAAATCGTTCTCGGGTTCCAGAGGCTGATTATACCAGCTTGTACTAAGAGCCAAGCCTGTGTCTGACCCTGCATTAGGCACCTCTTGCACAGAAGGGAGGGAAGGTGGCTAACATCATCGCCTAACTGGTATGTCCCAGAGGTTCTGGCTGTGTTGTCTCATGTACACCCACGACAATCCTGGGAGGTTGGCAACAGCATCCTCACTTTCATGTGACCTCAGAGAGGTCACACCCACTGTAAGAGGCAGAGCCTTCTGGAGTCCACATCTAGAGGTGGTTCCATCACATGCCTACAAACGGGCAGCTCTAAAGCCCCACCTCTCTCGGGCTTCTTGAGAGTCTTTAATCCAGCACGTTCTCAGCCCAGTCGTGGAGGTGCAGACCAGAGAGCCCCAGAGGACTGTGGGCTGTGCCCACCCCTGTCCCTCCATGTTCTCATTTCTAGGCTTTCTGTGGGTGTAGACTCACAGATGAGACCAGCCTTGGCCAAATACCCCTGCCCTGGGGAAGGCCACCACTGCCCTTCTATTTCCCTGCCCCCCAGCCTTATTTCTCTCCTTCTCCCGCTCTGCCCCTTCCCCCTCCCTTTGTCTGCCTGTCTCTGGTTCTTGTCTCCCGCACGCGCATGCACAAACATGTACTCACTCGCGCACCGCACCCCCTTCTCCAACTCACTTCCTTGAGCTGTTCAGCTCCCTCTGCCGAAGGGATAGGATCCTGGCAGGTCAAGGCTCTGGAAAACCCACTGCAGGGGATCAAGGGGGATCCAAAGGGTGCCTGGGCTGCGGCTGTGGCCCCCAGGGCCAGAGCCAAGGAGTCTGTGCACCACACAGGGGCTCGGGGCCGCCTGGCCTCTGCCCGGCGTGGCCTTCCTCATTAAGCTCTCAGCACCGCTCTCTACCCTCTGTGTGCCGAGAGGCGCACCGGGCTGCGGGTCGGAAGGGACACTGTCCGGCAGCGGCTCTGGGGGTGGCCCAGCCGCAGCCCAGGGGTGAGGCTGGGGAGGGCTGGAGAGAGCAGAACGGGGACTAGCATAATTTCATGTCTGGCCTTTGCTACCCGACAGGCGAAATGACTCTGTGCTCCCCTGGCTATCTGAATTAGTTGCATTTTACAATCCCCCTGTCTGGCGGGAAATGTCCCATTAAATCCTAATGATGTGCCTTCTAAGAAACCCCGGGCCCTCTGTCCCCTTGGAGGATGCCTAGCCCTGGAAGAGCAGAGTGGCACACTGGTCAGGGAGAGGGGAAGATGCACACCCAGGACATGGTGCCTGGAGTGGGCTCCCATCCAGCTTTCATTGGGCGACTGTCTTCGGAACCTGAAGGAAGAAGGTCCTTCCAAACCGTGAGATCTCCATCACCCCATGCAGTGCTTTCCACAGGACCTCACTCCCTTCCACCCTCCTCTGAGGCCATGACCCACTCACCTGCCCCCCCCCCCTCCATTCCAGGCTTAATGACTCCAGGCTCCAACTCCACAAGATCCAGAATTCGGGACAGAACTACGCCCTGCCCCACTTCTCCATGTGTGCGGCTGAGGCTGGGGCAGGAATCTCTCTTTGAAAGAAAGATGCCACGTGACCTTCAGGATGATTCATATATTAACTACCTGGATAAACAGTTTCTCCTATATCCTCATTATCACCTCTCTTGCTGAAGCTACAGTGCAGTATTTCTCTTTTATATCCAGAGTGGAAGATGTTTCTGGAGACTCCTGGGGAGAGGGGGGAAAATGACAAGGAAGGAGAGGGAGCAGAATCCTCCCAGCTCCCCACCCCAACCTGGGCGTGCTCAGTGGGAGCTAAGGTAAGATCTGAAGCAGAAGGCTGGAGGTCACCTGGAACCGAACAACAACCAACCTTGTCCCTGGCCCAGCACAGGCTGAGAGTCACAGAGGGGCTTTGGGAACACAGGCTCCCGAGGACCCATCCAGCCCCAAGAGCTCCTTGCATGACCTTGGCCTTGTCACCACTTGGGCCTGACTCTCTGGAAGCCCTGCCACTTGCCCCTGTCCAACGGGCTGGGGTGGTAGGGGAAGCAGGGAGGGATCTCACAGCTGTGCTTGGGTTTCTCAGGACCTGAGCGGGTAGAGGGCCAATGGTAATGTAAGATGAGAGAGGAGGAAGGAAAGGGTCCAGCCGAGAATGTGCAGGGTTTAATTCAAGGTCAATGAAGAGGAACTTTGCTTATAGCTCTGATGATCATGGACAGCCCGTTGGACAGGGGCAAGTGGCAGGGCTTCCAGAGAGTCAGGCCCAAGTGGTGACAAGGCCAAGGTCATGCAAGGAGCTCTTGGGGCTGGATGAGTCCTCGGGAGCCTGTGTTCCCAAAGCCCCTCTGTGACTATCAGCCTGTGCTGGGCCAGGGACAAGGTTGGTTGTTGTTTGGTTCCAGGTGACCTCCAGCCTTCTGCTTCAGATCTTACCTTAGCTCCTGCTGGGCATTTGAGAATCAAAACTCTCACCAAGAGCACCTGCCTCTCCAGACTCCCATCCCATCCCCTGGGAGGAGGGGCGGAACGGGAGACCCCGGTCCTCCTGAAGTCCAGCCTCACCCAGCAAAGAAGACAAATCTATGACCAACCTCCATTATTGCAACCCATTTTAAAGTTATTATTGTGGATTCTTAAGATGTCAACAATGAGGAATCCTATTGTCCCACTAATTAATTCAGCAATCTCTCTGAAATAATAGGAGTTGTAATTGTAATTCCAAACTCACCCCTCAACCACTGGAATCAACTAATTAAATAACAATTAGCCAGCACCAGGCTTTCATGGGGGAAGAAGGACTATTCCTTTTTATAGCTACAATTAGGCAACACATTCAATAATCAGAATGAAATACAAATTTGCTCAGGAGCCCAGGAAATTATGGCCATTCATACTTTGTTTTCCTATGGTCGCCGCCTCAAAAATGCAAGGGGCTGTGTCTTCCAGCGGCAGCAAAATGCTGTGTGGACCACGTTCGAGCCACTCTGCTCAGGGTCCCCCTCAATAGCTGTCTGCTGCTCAGTCCATAAGCACATCGAGGCCCGCCAGCATCCCTGGCGGTGCCGAGCAGGGGGTCAGAGAGGCTGGTGGTGTCTGGAGGGAAAAGGGCAGAGAACCGGCCAAGAGCAGGAGTTATATATAGAGTTGTGCCTGGGGCAGGGTGTGAGGCACATGCCTCAGACACGTTCACACTCTCACAAGCACACCCCATTCAGAAAACCCTTGGCATCTCCTGCAAAAATGTCCCAGTGCGGAAGGAGAGTGTGGAAAATGGTGGGAAGACCCAGGCGCCAGAGAGAAGGGATGCAGATGAGCTAGCTCCATGAGGAGCCACCGAGTAAGGTGTGAACATTACATCAGGTACAAGGCAGTGGCTGGGCAGGGAGAGGAGAGGAGAGACTGGAGACAGCAAATGGAAAGATACCCTCGGCCCGCCACAGGCTGAACAGAAAACATATGCTTCAGATTTTGCAAAAAAAAAAAAAAAAAATATTCATGTTCTCAAAAAGGAGCAAGCAAAAGATCCAAGCATTAAGGTACATAACTGAATCATCTCGGCTGGTCTACCTGAGGCGGGGGGGTGGCTGTGGCAGGGTCCTCTGAGGCTGAGAGGGCTGCTGAGAATGGCACTCATTTGCCCCTTCCTAGAAGCCCTAGAAGGCAAAGTGGGGGCTATTCACCAAAAGCACAAGAGAGCTTTAGGAGAGATTCAAGTGAAGGGATTTCTTTGCAGAAGATGTTGGAAACTCCTTGATGGTAGGGACGCCTTCCCTGGCGCTCAATATGGAGGCGGCACACAGTAGGCACTCAACAAACATGGGTTCAACAGAGGGGCCTGGTCCTGGGACACCCCTCTGCTCATGGGCACTGTGGGGAGTCACAGAAGAAAGAGCCATCCTCCCTGCAGCCTGGTGGAATGCTTCAGTGGAGAGCAAGTGACACTCTTGCAGTCTGTTCATTCATTCATTCAGAGACACGTATTGGGCATCTACTCTGTACCAATGGCATGCCGGGCACCAGGGGTTCAATATGAGCAAGACAAGCCTAGTCCCTGCGCAGACAGAACCTACAGTCAGTCCTAGGGAAGCGGGACAAGCAAACAGCCAGAAAGAGTAAGAAATGCAGTGACAGGGAGGTAGAGGGTAGTTGAGCCTTCGCCAAGGAAGAGATGTGAAGAACGCACCCGAGGAAGCCAGGTCTCCCATTTCCTCATCTGTGAAGTGGGAGTAATAAGAACACCTTTGGCCGTTCATACTTTGTTTTCCTATGGTCGCCGCCTCAAAAATGCAAGGGGCTGTGTCTTCCAGCGGCAGATCAGCCCTCATAGGGCTGTACTAAGAATTAAATAGGGAAAACAAAGGATTAAACAAGGGCACCTGTGTAAGGCGTTCCAACAGGCCCTGGTGCAGAGCACGCCCTGTTCGAGTGTTTCCTCACTGTCATTACCATCCCTCTGTCCTTCCCTCCCTGGAAGAAGACCTAGAACCACGGCAGTCCATCTCACCCAGTGACCCCATCGTGGACAACACCTGCTCCCTGCCCTGCCCCCCCCCATTGTTCAGGCACAACCATGCAGCGCAGCGCCCTGCTCCATTCACCCAGCACTTATGGAGCCCCTACCACGCGCCTGGCGCGCGCTTCAGCACGTCTGAACTAGGGAAGAGGTTCCTGACTTGTTCTTAGGAAGCTTCAGGTAAGGCTGCAGAGAAGACAGGTAACAAAGAACTAAATCTCACATCGGGGAATCTGTCCTGGAGGCCCCGGGGTTGGTCCCGGAGGGGAGAGGACGTGTCACAGGAGATGCTCTCGGAGCTGTGACACCCCCAATCCCTGAGCCGATGGAGTAGAGTCCCAAGGCCAATCCCAAGGCCTTGCCATCAGCCGTATTTCAGCCACCTTCCGTCCAGGCCTCTGAGGTACGGAGGAGCCGGAGTGTGAGCACAGGCTTGGCTGTCAGGCCGGGCCACCCCACACAGAAGGGGCTGGGAATGGGTCTTGAACCCCAAGCCCTGGACCTCTGTGGCTCCCTGGCTCCTGATTCGCGCCCATGCACACACTGTCTGTGGTGGCCAGGACCTCGGCTTGCTGAGTCCAAGTCCAGTCCCAGCCGCTCCCCTACAGACTCCTGCTCTGCTCTCTTACATACCTGCTCACAACGATTCTGAGTCCCAAGTACTCCAGTGCCAACTCTCCATCCTTGCGTCTACCTCCTCCCCCCACCCAGAGAGACAAGAGTCGAGCTGCCATCAAAGAACCCGCAAGCTTGAGCTGAAGATTGCTGAGCGGAGGCCCAGGGTCCTCAGCGGCTATGGGGTAACATGGGTGAGCCGCGGGGCCCTGACTAATTCATTGACTCCCTGCTTTCTGCCCAACTTCTCCACAGCAGCAAATTGCCAAGGCCCTTTTCCTCATGCCCCAGCTCTTGGAAACCATAAAGAGTCTGACTGAGCATCCTCAGAAACACGTTCAAGGGGAAATTCTCACACACGCGAGTACTGATTTATCCCCTGATGACAATGGCAGGATGAGCTTTATTGATCAAGCATCACCATCAACAACAAACATTTACGGGGCTCTCATTCTGAGCAAACTGCCTGTCCTGCAGCCCAAGCCGGACCCAGAGGACCCCATACCGAGTGGGCAAAACAGCTGGGCTCGCGACCTTGGGGTGACTACAATCTGCAGGAGGTCACACTGCTTCAAATACACTTTAAATACCTCAAACAGCAAGATTTCATCACACCAGAGCCACTTTATTTAATCAAGAAGATATCACAGAATGAATGCATGAATGAATGAGTAAACAGCATAGAGTCACTTCCAACGGCATGGGGCCTGATTATCTAATTTATAGATTACTGAGGCCTCTTGCTTGTCTATCTTCTTGCAGAATATGTCGTGGCCTTACTTGGGTCATTTCACAGCTAATTTCTATCTTAATCAGAAGCAGGGGGAGGGAACAGAGGAAACATAAAGGGGAAAGGCACAAATCAATCAGCGTTGCTCCCTTAGCAGTTCAGAGAAAGGTTTCGTGGGAAGAAAGATGAAAACTAATGGCTAAAGCAGAGCTTGGGAATTATCTGTGGATTTTACTTATGCGTGACTTCCGGCACACGTGGCCATCTCGCTTCCACACCGCCTGGAAAACTTCCCAAGGAAGGCAATGCTTTAGGAGGGGAGGGAGGAGGCAGCAGCCAGGCAAGGCCTCCCAGAGACAGCCCTGCAAGGAGGACGGGCTCTCCCACCCTGTTTGCTGCCACGACATGCTCTCACCTACTGAGTTACAAGGGACTTGATGGAGAGGAGCCTGACTCTCTCCCTATGTGCTATTCCTTCCCTTGCTTGACACAGACCTGAAATTTTCCAGGGGAAGGAGACCAGGCCTGTTGTAGAGGGGATCCCCTCCACTGACTTCCTGCCAATTCAAAGGGGCCTGAGCGGGGCTGTGTGACAGACAGGCAGGGATGACTTTGATCCTTATAAATCCTTATAAATCACATTCCCCACCACCAAGCAGACCAGCCACCGAGAAAAGGACAAAACGCCAGGTCATCTCACAGACCTTGGGGTTTTCCCCTGGGAGACCATGCCCTCCCTGGACAGGGCCCAGGCACGGGTGCAGGGGGCTGGGGACACACGCTCCCACAATGGGGCTGGCTAAGGAGGAAGAGGAGAAGAGGTGAGGTGTGTTGAGTGAGGCCAGATGGCTGATGAGTGGTGAGGACCAGACTGCACTAGTCCCGGCTGTGGCGGAAGGAGAACAGGTCATAGCTCAAACGGAAGATGGCACTGGACTTGAGCCCATGGATCTGGGTTCAAGTCACAGTTCTGCCCCTTTCTAGGGGGACATGGGTGAGGGCGCCGCCTTCCTAAAAATCAAAACCCTGCAGCAGGATGATAAGAAAAAGACCACGGGGGCTACAGAAAACAGGAGAGCCTACCCAGGGGAGAGGACGCTGCTGCGCCCCAGGTTCGGAAGGCACCAGCCCAGAGTGCATAGCGCCACACCACGGCCTGTCCTCACCAGGCCTTTGGCTACTGCACGTCTTTTGAACCTGAGAACACTCCTGGCAAATGTGCTCCATCAAAACAATGGAGCAAGCCAAAAAAGAAGAGGAGGCGAGATCCTAGAAATAAAGAATGTATATTACAGAAAGGCAAAGGGATTTCCTGGGACCAGAGCAGAGGAAAGTCCCAGGGCCACCGCCGTGCCACAGGCCTAAGCACAAGCCAACCGGACATGACAGCGGCGTCCAGAAGCAAAGTCCCCGAGACACGTGTCGGAACAGATTGACTGATGAGACTGATCTTCAGGAAAATTATTCTCAGAGGCTATTGGAAATCAAAGCGAAAAAGTTAAGCAAAACAAGGTGGTTATGAACTTCAGGAAAAGAAAAAAAAAGGAAACATAACCATAATATAATAGTCAGTTGTGAATCATAGTCAAGTAGGCACAATGTAAATCCTGAATATTGATTTAACTAGAGTTTAAATACCCTATATAGAGGGTAAGAATGAGAGGGATGGCAGCATAAGAGAACTAAATCCTCATTAGCATAAATAGAAAGTCAATAGATAATATAATTAATGCATTAAACTAAATGATACATACATATTATTTAGAACTCAAGAGATGGGTAAATGTCAGAAAAAAAGAGATAAAAAGTTGAAAGCTGTTGCTTCGAAGAAGGGAGGCTGAGGGGTTAGGGAAGGATAGGGCAGAGAAATACTGTCTATTGTCAGAACTCTTAGAAGCCTTTTGACTCATAAACTATGAGCCATTGTTACAGTTATTTTTCTTATTGGTAAAATACACGAAATAAAATTTACCTTCTTAATCATTTTCAAGTGTGCAGTTCAGTAGTGTTAGATAAATTCACATTGTTGTGGACAATTAGGTTTCAAAATCCTCAAACCCTAACCTTCCATGGTTGGCAGGAGAGGGAGGCTTTCCGGTGAGGTGGGCTGCAGGCTCTTTCTTCCCCGACCCTTGTCCCCTAAGCTTCATCTTGTCCCACTTATTATTGCTGACATCAACAGGGTGGTCTCAGAAACAGCCACCACCCCCTTCAGAGAATGCCTTGCTGCGGACACGGGTCCTTCGCCTTAATCCCAAACGCACAACTCCTGAGACTGGAATGATTCAGTAAGACTTTTCTAACAGCCTGGAAATGGGAAGGGGACACTCATCTACCCAACCTGGCCTCCGTTGGTCCACTTAGACACACTCTGAGGTTCCCACTTCCTAGCCCCCGCCCACCTGTATGGAGAGAGCACCTTTCCCTATGCCCAGCTTCTTCCAAGTCTGTATTCAGCAGAGTAGGGCCCAGAGTTTCTCCCTTGCCACCGTGGGGTCCTCTTGAGCACTCCTGTTTCCTGGCTAACAACTTTCGTCTTGTCCCAGTGACTGACACTGCGCAGCATCACCATTTAGAGAAGCCCACACCTCCTGCTCCAAATCAGAATTCAACATAAAATCCCCAACATTTACAAGGAGGACACTGACATACGGAAACAGCCAGGGGAGTGGGGTGGTGGTGGAAGGGAGCCTCTTCTTTTTTTTTAAAGATTGTATCTATTTGACAGAGAGAGACAGCGAGAGCAGGAACACAAGCAGGGGGAGTGGGAGAGGGAGAAGCAGGCTTCCCGTGGAGCAGGGAGCCCGATGTGGGACTCGATCCCAGGAACCTGGGATCATGACCTGAGCTGAAGGCAGACGCTTAACGACTGAGCCACCCAGGCGCCCCGAAGGGAGCCTCTTAATTTGGACAAAGCACTTAACTTTCAAAGCTTCAGTTTTCAGGCTCACCCATCCTCCTACCCCCTCCCCTCTAGAACCCTCAGTTTGTTTTTCAGAGTCCATCGTCTCTCATGGTTCGTCTCCCCCTCCGATTTCCCCCCCTTCATTCTTCCCCTCCCGCTCTTTTTTTTTTTTTTAACATATAATGTATTATTTGTTTCAGAGGCACAGGTCTGTGATTCGACAGTCTTGCACAATTCGCAGTGCTCACCATAGCACATACCCTCCCCAATGTCTACCACCCAGCCACCCCATCCCTCCCACCCCCCACCATGGAGCACTGGGTGTTATACGCAAACAATGGATCGTGGAACACTACATCAAAAACTAATGATGTGATGTATGGTGACTAACATAACATAATAATAAAAAAAAGTCAAAAAGAAAAGAAAAAAAAGCTTCAGTCTTCTCATCTGTAAAATGGGGATGATAGTAACTGTTTCAGTCTCAGGGTGGTTATCAGGATCACACCAGATGGATAAAAGGCAGCACTGCAAGCTACAAAGTCCCTTACAAATGTGAATTATTATTACGGTTAATGATACTTTTTGAAAATCAGCAGATGACAAAGAGAGCTTTGAGTGGCGGGAGGCCAGTGCACTGAAGTTGAAAGCCTCCACCATGGGTAGACCCATCCGGAGTTAACCGTCGGGTACTGTCTGTTGGTGTCTCGGCCAACCTGCTGCTCTGTCAGCTGCCCCGCCCGGAGCTATAGACACCCAGGGGCACCGGCCTCGATGCCTCAGGCAAATGGCTCCAAACACCTGCGCCTCTTCCCTTTCATAAAATAAAATGGCTCACTAATGCTCTCCGGCTCCTTTCATAGGAATGGCAACAGCCGTTCTTATTGGATTGTAGATGAATCACTTGGAACATATTTTTGGGCACATTATAGAGGCAATAACATAAAAGTACCTGGGAAATGGTTCTGTTTTGTTTTCCACTTTGCAAACCCAAACTGGAGCCTGGGGTTGTGTTACATATTTCTGTCCTCTCTCTCTCTCTCTCTCCGCCCCCCCCCCCTTTTTTCTTTCAAACAGAAGTGCTTTGCTCATTTCCTCTACGTGCTGGGAAAAGGGACACGTTAATCACTCCTGAGTGGGAAGTGAAACCCCCAAGAGGGTCTAGCTCAGTCTTTGGCAGGAAGAATTTGAGCGAGGGGAGAGGTCAGAAATGCCAGCCTTCAACTTTAGGAAGAGTGACAGGAAAGACAGTGATATAAGTCTCTGTCTCCACTGAGGACCGAACAGTAGGAAGTGGCAGGAGTAAGAAGTCAGGCTCGGTCCACAGATTTAGCTTGCAATCATCTTAAATAGACCCTATTTTAATGAAGCATGGATTTATCTGACATTTGAGGCCTTACTCAATAGGAAGGAATGTGCAGTCTTGTCTCCCTCCTCAGTCACCTCCTGGCTGCATGACCCTGGACAGGTGGCTTAACATCTCTGGAATCCAGTCACTTCCTCTGAAAAGAAGAGTAAATAATATCTTACCTAGATCAGAAGATCTTGAAATCCCCTAGAGTTCAAGAGCTACAATTCCTCACTTAAGGGCCTCTACAAATGATTATTTTTTCCCCTTTCCATTAGTCAACTGAAATTTAAGACCTAGGGCAACAGGCAAAGCATAGGCTTTGGAGTCTGAAGGACCAAAGTGCGAGACCAAGCTTGCTATTTACTAAACCCTGGACATAGGACTTAACTTGTCTGGGCCTCACGCACATGTCTATCACCAAAATCATAGCCATGGGCACCACAGCTAATGCACGGTGAACATGGCATCACCCCCTTTCCAGCTTGAGTACCAAAGTCATCCCCCAAGCCCAGCACCACCACGTGGCTGAGCTCTTTCCTCCCCGATTTCCTGTCTACTTTTTTACTCCCATTAGGAAAAGATGGCTTTGTCCATTCCCTACCTACTAATGTGCTATTAAGTTTTCTCTTGTGGCCAGATACTACCTCTGAATTATAAGTGGAAACACGGAGATGTAAGAAAGAGCCAGGGGGGCAGGAGTAATTAATGAAACAAAACCAGGAGGCAGACCCTGTATTTCTTCTCCGGTCTCATTAACCAGTGAAGGCTGCCCGGGGTTGGAGGCCCTCTTCCCCTACCTGCCCCTCCCCACTCGGCTGTTCTCTGTTGTACCTCCTACAATACTGGATCTGTTAAACGCTTTATATTCCGTTTGCCAACGCAGGGATGATTCAGAACAAGATTGGGTTATTACAAATTCAGGAGGCACTACACACACGGCTGTCATGTTTCAGTTACCCTTTCTCTCAGTTTAATAAAATTTGCCACACTAATACAAAGCCATCTTTTATCGTTTTCCCTGCAGTTGTAACAACTTGTCCAGCTCCCTCCTGCTAATTAAAGGAGGGGATGCAGCAGCTCAATAGAACGCGAGTTTCCAGGGAGGCTGTCAATATCTTCGCAGCCACTTGGTTCCGGTTCTTCTGGTCCTTTTACCGGCCCGCTCCTCCAGGATACCAGCCCTAATGAGGTCAGCAGCTGGAGGCGACGAGGCAGGCGAAGCCGCGCTCCGGGCTCGGCTCGGTGGCGGCGGGGCCCCTCCGCCCGCACACCGCTCCCCACGGGCCGGATGACGCGGGCTCCGCAGTCCGTCCTCCCACGCCTGGCCCAGCGGTCATCTCCCCGGCGATGGGTCCCCAGCAGAACGGGCATGACTGGGAGGGGGTCGCTCAGACAGGCCCCCCCCCCGCCCCCGCGTGGAGCCCATCACCGGAAAGAGGGAGGAGGGGGGAGAGAAGGAGCGCGGTAAACAAAGAGCTGCCCTTGTGCAAAGTCCGGAGATGGGTCCAGAGCAGCCGGCTTCCGGAAGGCCCACGCTCTGTTCGTCAGCCCACTCGGGAGCCTTCAGGGAGCGGGCAGCGAGCAGGGCGCCCGGCCCCACCTGTCGGGCTAACGACCTGCCACGGCAGCCGGGCCGCGGCCCCTTCTGAATAAGGGGGCGCGGGCGCGTTATCATTCAGGGCGCCCGGCGGCCTCCCCTCGCGGGCCGGGAAAGCGCCCACGGGCTGTGCCTGCAGGGAACCCCGGGCCTGGGGTCCAGGGAACGCCCCCCCACCCCCGGGGAGGGGAGCGGGCCGCCCCTCCCGGGGTCCGGGTGGGGGTGGAGGGGGGTCCTGCCCCCGGGAGACACCTGTCTCCTCTCTGGGTCCTAAGACCCTTCCCAACCAACCGTGCGCCGCTCCGACTCCCCTACTAGCGCAACGCCAGGGAATCGCGGCCGGCAGGGCCAAGGGCAGGGCCAAGGGCAACGCCAGGGCGGAGGCGCTCGCAGCGTGCGGCCCCTGCCCACCCCCACGGCTCGGTCCGGCCCCCTGATTAGCATGCGGCGGCCGTCGCCCCCTTCCGTCGCCCCGCGTCGCCGCCCGGATTCCCGGGCCCTCTGGCCGCGCGCGCACACTAATAAGTTTACAAATGGAAGCCGGTGGCGCCGGTTGCAATAAGAGGCAGAAGCTCCGCTCGGGCGCTTCAATGAGAGCATTTTCCCCCGTAACAAGGGGCTGGATTCAGCTGCCTGGTGCCGTCCGAGAGCGGGGCGAGTTGCCAGAGTAACGAAGGCCTAGCGCACACGTGGTGAGAGGGAGCCGGGCAGGGGCTCCAGGCTTGCCAGGCCCCAGGGCCCCTCATCGGGCCACGAATCCAGTGCTCCTGGACAGCGCCAGTCCCCACCCCAACTTTCTCACTGCACATGTTCTCTCATGACGATGACGACCCCCCTCCAGTCCTCCGCCCAGCCGCCAACCCCCAACCCCCAGCCTTTCAAAGGCTCCCTGAGAGCTTGTACTGAATTCATGGGACACGCCTGGCACTCTTCCTCTGGGATGGACAGATAATGGACCAGGCCCTCGGGTGTCCGTCAGGAGTCAAACCAGACTGGTGGCCGGTGCTCAAGGTAGGCCCGGGAGTCATAACCCAGCCCAGGTGTGGCAGGTGCCAGAACCATCAGAACAGGCAGATGGGGATTCATAAATTCTCTGAACAGGAGGTGGGCTCCTCGGAAGCTCCAGGAAGGGTGGGGGGAATTCAGAAGCCGAATAACCGGGAATGCAACATCTAACTTCCTTGGATGGAGGACCAAAGGATAGAGTTCCCCAAGTGCTTAGGTCAGCTAAGCTAAGAGAAGCCAGCTGGATGGGGTACAAAGCCCACCCACCCCAGCCTTAACCTCGAGAGGGCCTCTGTTATTCCCTCCCGGCTCCCAGCCTAGCTTGGCCTAAGACCGAACTTAGTTTTCGGTCCTCAGTTTTTAAAAGTTCACATTTTACTCCAGAAAGTGAAGGTGGCCACCCACCCTGCTTTCTTCGCAGGAACCCAGAAATAGAGGGGTTGTCTTCTCTCCTTTTTACAAGCTTCTCCTTGGGCACCAGTTCATCCAGGCCCCAGAAAGTGTTCTCTAGAGCCCAGAGAAGCTGGGGCGTAGGGGAACTTGGAACTTAGAGCTCCTAGACTGGAGGCCTTCTGACAGCTGCCTTCCCCCCGGCCATATGCTAGGAACCTAGAAGCTAGGTCCAAGCGCAGTGCTGGCTGGCCAAGCAACCCCTAGGCCATACAGGAAAAGAGGCCAATAATGACACCGTCCATATGTCCAATACAGAAAGAGCCTTCTTCCTTTGTAAAGGACAGAGAAGGGGTTTGCCTGGAGGGGACTAAGAGGTGGGACTGGGCCAGCTGGGCCCCTGCCTGCATGACTGACATCTCAATAATCACATGCATCCCACAGCCCAGTGGTCAGAATGCACCCCATTCATCCACACAAGGCCAGAATGGGGTTCGTGTCCATGGTGAGGATCCCCATGGCCACCAAGCAGGTGAGTCATACATATGTGGGGACAGGGGTCCCACCCTGGTCCCTCAGACCTGGCTCCTCCCTTCTCTACACATGGCACCCTCCCCCCATACCTAATCAGCACTATGTCCCGTCGATTCTGCCTTCTAGAGAGTCTCTCAAGTTTGTCCACTTGCAGACCTCAGTGTAAGCCCACATTTCTCATAAATATCTGCCACAGCCTCATTTTTCTGCTTCCTATTACCCAGCTGCCCTACCACCACCAGAGGGTCTCAACCTGTCCCCTTCTGGGTAAATCCTTCCAGTGGCTTCCTGGTGCCTTTAGCCTGACATACAAGGCCCTTTATGTCTGATCTCAGCCACTTCTCTGGCTTCTCTCTCCCTTGTACCTTAGTTCCAGCCTGCTTCCTGTTACCTCGACACAAATTCTCACTCGGGGCTGGGTGTTTGTTGAAGCTCTTCCCTTAGCCTCACAACACCCTACCTCTGTTTCTTCTCTGGGCTGGCTCCTGTGCATCCTCTGGACTCAGCTTAGGCATCACCTCCTCCAGGAAGCCCTCCCTAGTCCCTGGCCTACCATCCTAGACTGAGTTTGCCACTCAAACATACTCACCTGCTCTCCTAGACTGAGCTTCTTAGGAGCAAGCCTGGACTCCCTGCTGAATTTTCAACAAGGCCTTATTGGCAAGTGATCCAGAGTGATTCAAAGTCACACATGGGAGCACCTGGGTGGTTCAGTCAGTGAAGCGTCTGCCTTGGGCTCAGGTCGTGATCCTGGAGCCCAGGGATCGAGCCCCACATCGGGCTCCCTGCTCAGTGGAGAGTCCGCTTCTCCCTCTGCCCCTCACCCTGCTCGTGCTCTCTCACTCTCTCTGTCTCTCTCTCAAATAAACAAAATCTTAAAAAATATATATTAAAAAAATAAAAGTCAGATGTGGGTTTGATTCTCAGCTCTTCCATCTGGGAAGGTCACTTCATTTCTCTGAATCACAGCTTCCTTATTAAAACGGATAGCAATATTATCTTAAGACTCTTGGGGCTAAATGAATTAATGCATTTAAAGGATTTAGCACAATGCCCAGCACAAGGTAAGACAGTCTGTTCTCACTATTACTTGTATTTCCTAGGTATCCAGCATATCAGGAATGTTCCAACAGCTCATCCATGCCTGCTGAGTAAGTGAATGTGTGAAAGGAAGAACATGACGTGGCTCTGAGTCTCTTCACCACCCCTGGCCCTTCTCCCCTAAATAGGCTTTGCTTTGCTGGTTGCCCTTTTCATGTGGGTCCCCCCAAAACTGGTGACTAATTCACACTCCTAACACCACATGTATGCAGTGTGGTAGACTAGAGTCCAGTCCTGGTACGTGACCAGTAAGAAGGCAGGAAAGCAACACAGGTGAGGCTGGGGGTCTCTGGGTCCTCCTGGGGCTGAGGGAGGGGCCGTGTTCTTCTGGAAGACAGAGTGTCCCATGTCAAGAGGCCTCACCCACATCTCCTTGTCTTTGCTGTCTCCTGACCCTTGGGGAGTAATACGTGAGATGCCCCTCTGTGTGATCAGGGAGACCCTTTCTCTACACAAGACCCTCTCACAGCTTTTGCCTTTGCTGGAGCAGGGGATGCCCAGAATGGGCTGCCCCCTTCCAGGGTGACTCTCCAGCGGCAGAAGGAACTAATGGAAAGGCTCTTGTCTGCAGTGCCACACGATTCCTCTGAGGCAGGAGGAGGGCAGGGGGCCTCGCTGGTGGGCTGGTGGGTGGGCAGGAAAGCCAAAGCGGGAGGGAAAGAAGAGAAAGCTTGAAGCCCAGCCCGAGCAGGCCAGATGCAGATCTAGAACACAAAGCCGGAAGCCTCCATCAAAACCATCTGAACTTCAAAGTCTGGCAGGCTGAGGACCTGCAGAAAGCAACCTTCTCTGGACTGCCTCTACCCTCCTCTCCCAGGCCTGCTCAGGTTCCTGCTCCCAAGCGGCTGCCGCCCTGCCCACCCTCACCCTGAGACCACACACAGGGGTTAGACCATGCACTCCCTCCCCGGCTGTTTTGCAATTTTAATTTCTCACCTTCCTAAACAGCCAAGATTTATGGCATACTTGACAGAAATATTTAATTTTCCAAATACCTATTATTCAAAGGCTGTGGAAATCTCCAGCACTAACATTTCTGCATTAATAATCATCTAGCCCTGAGACCAAATAAAGATCTTCCCAGAGGCATGGAAGAGGGAAAGGAGGAGAAGAAAATCCTGGGCAGAGAGGAATGGTCCCTAGGAACCACCCCCCCACGAAGCTCATACCATCTCCACCACTCTTCCACCAAATCAAACATTTAGGCTTTTTTTTAATCATCGTTATTAGCATCCCCGTGCTCATTATGTGCCCGATATATGCTAAGCAATTTTAACAGCTATCTTGTCATTTAATTCACAACTCTATGAGGCAACCACTATAATCATCCCATTTCCGAGGCAAGGAAACTGAGGCACAGAGTAATCTAAAATCACCCAACTAGTAAATGGAAGGGCTGAAATGAGAGCCCCAATTTTACTAAGTCTTAACCCACTCTCATACTGTCTCTTTTGTATAGCTGATGGAAATACTCTCTCGCTTTCTAGTGATACAACTATGATACATTCAATTTCATTCCCAATTTCATTAAGTAGATTCATAGATAAATTCAGTGTGGGGCACCTGGGTGGCTCCGTCGGTTAAGTGTCAGCCTTCGGCTGAGGTCACGATCCCAGGGTCCTGGGATGGAGCCCCACGGTGGGCTCCCTGCTCAGTGGGGGGGTCTGCTTCTGCCTCTACCCCTCCCTCTCCCCACGCTCATGCATGCGCTCTCTCAAATAAATAAAATCTTAAAAAAAAATTCAGAGTGCACATATGTGTGAGGTCCCTGCCCTACATGGAGCACTGCTGTGGGAAGAGCATAACAAATGTGACTCGAGGTCCCTTGTCTACCACGATCTGAAAATCTATCTAGAAATTGGTCCTATATGATCCTTGCACAATCTGTACAAATATCAAATCATTATGTCACACACCTGAAACTAGTATGTTATATGTCAATTATATCTCAATAAATAAATGAAATTAAAAACTGGGTATACGGGACGCCTGGGTGGCTCAGTCGGTTAAGTGTCTGCCTTCGGCTCAGGTCATGATCCCAGGGTCCTGGGATCGAGTCCCGCAAGGAGCCCGCTTCTCCCTCTGCCTGCCTCTGTCTCTCTCTCTCTGATAAATAAATAAAAATCTTAAAAAAAAAAAAACTGGGTATATACACAAACAACGCAGCATCAGCACAAGGCAGTATGATACCACCACCTACCCAGGGGACACAAGGCCACTGAGATAAAAGAAGAAGCAACACGGGCGCCTGGGCGGCTCAGTCAGTCAAGCATCTGACTCTTTTTTTTTTTTTTAAGATTTTATTTATTTATTTGAGAGACAGAGAGAATGAGAGAGAAAGAGCACATGAGATGGGGGGAGGGTCAGAGGGAGAAGCAGACTACCTGCTGAGCAGGGAGCCCGATGCGGGACTCGATCCCGGGACTCCAGGATCATGACCTGAGCCGAAAGCAGTCGCCTAACCAACTGAGCCACCCAGGCACCCGCATCTGACTCTTGATTTCAGATCAAGTCATGATCTCAGGGTCATGAAATCGAGCCCTGCATCATGCTGCTCGCTGGGCATGGAGCCTGCTTAAGATTCTCTCTCTCTCTGCCCCTCCTCCTTCAAACACCCCCCCGACAAGCTCTCTCACTCTCTTTAAAAAAAAAAAAAACCATAAACAAGAGAGACCCTCCCAGACTCCATTCTATGCCGAATGCTGATAGAGTTTATTCACACTAAATGCAAAACAGAAGGGAGGCAGACCGCCTGGCAAAAGCAGCAAGAAGCAACTGATAAAGCAGGAGAGAAGTGAAAATCATAAAATGGATAAAGAACCCAAGAAATGAGCAGTTCGGGGCCACTTGGTGTGAGACATATAATATCCAGATAGTAGCTGATGTTTCTATTAATGACCCTGAGTAATGAGAATGATGATCAAATTGTGCTCTGTGTATACTGTTTAAGAGAGATGCATATTAGTGATCCTTTTCTTGGGTCCATTTGGATGGAAATATTTAAAGTGGCCAAAATATATATATTTTTTTTAATTTTGGTGCGAAAGAAGTAAGTTACATCCTGTAACTCATTCTGTCCTTTGGCACCACAGCCAGTCAGGACTGGGAGCTCCTGGTGGACAGAAAGATTCTGTCGGGCCCTCTCAGCTCAGGGCGCAACACTGGTAAGCACTCAACAAAAGATGACGGACCTTCACAGGGGTGCTGGTGCCCACGTGTGCCATGCTTGCACAGCCAAGAAGGCAGAGGGAACTGGGGAGCCTGGGCTCCCTCCAAAACCAGTCCTGGGGAGTCCAGGACCTCACTTTCCCAGCTCCCAGGAGGCCAAGCTTAGAGTCAAATTGTCACGAAGGGGGTCTTTGCTATATCCCACAGGGGTCACCACCTCCAGACTTCTCTGGAGGGAGTCCTAACCTAAGTCGTCAGCAGATAAGACAGCACGTGTCTCTATCTCCCTTTGCCCGCTCCTAAATGACTCTAGTCAACCACTGCCTGCAAAGGTGATAGGAACAAAGCCAAACAACCAAGCAGAAAGGGGAGGGTCCATCAACATCACCATAGTGAGGCCCTATCAAGGATCCCAGAAGTCTCTGTAAGACCAACAACTCACAGGTGATGAGCCAGGGCAAGAAACAAAGTAAGACACCAGAGGGACCAACCTACGGAACCCATGCCGTGTCTGGCAGGTGACAACTTCTGCCTACTTTCTTTCCGTGTGAACGAAACTGTGCCCTCCCCTCTCTCAACTACATGCAGGTACCTGCCACGTGCAGAGCATCTACTCGCTTGTTAATTTCCTATCATTCATGTCGTACGCAGATACCTCCACGTCAGCATGTCGGGACCAAAAATGTCCATGGGGTTTGTAACTTACCTCATATGGGGGGCAAGGAATGGATTTTCATAGAGCCCTTGCTATCATACAGAGAATTTGTGGAGTCTCATCTCATTTAACCTCATAACAGCCCTCTGAGGTAGATATGATGTCCATTTTACACCCAAGAAAACAGAGGCTCAGAGAGGTTAAGCAACTTGCTCAGAGTTGCACAGCGAGGAAGCCTCAAAGCAGGGGTTCTGACCCCGAATCTCAGGTACCCTCAACAATGTCTTCTCGGCAAAAGAGCAGAGCGAAACCCCTTGGGTCACACGTCTAGAGACAAGGAAGACCCCTCTCGGGTGCCTGGGTGGTTCAGGTGGTTAAGCGACTGCCTTCGGCTCAGGTCATGATCCTGGAGTCCCGGGATCGAGTCCCACACCGGGCTCCCTGCTCGGTGAGGAGCCTGCTTCTCCCTCTAACCCTCCCCCCTCTCATGTACTCTCTCTCTCTCATTCTCACTCTCTCAAAATAAATAAATAAATCTTAAAAAAAAAAAAAAGGAAGACCCCTCTCACTTCACATAAGAATGTTCCTCCTTTCTGGCCTAAGCTCGTCTGGCATTTCAGGGGCTGACTTTCATGATAAATGGGCTCAGGGCACACACGAGATGTAATATGTCTTGATTTAGTGAAGCGCTTGATAGGTCGTCTGATGAAATTTTACTTGCAAAATTAATTCAGATTGTCTTGGCTGGGTGCTCCCGTCACCCAGATGGCAGAGAGGCTGAGAAGCTGTAAACAAGTGGTCGAGTGAAAAGGCTGGGATGGCGGGGGGGTGCAGCACAGAGATGGGCGGCTCCAGCAGCAGGACCTACCGCTGTCTTTCCCCTGACGCAAGGACAGGAGCCTGAAGCAAGAAGCCTGCAGGCAGATGCAGGAGGATGCTGAACACAACAGTCCCAGGCCAGGGAAGAAGGTTCTTCCTTGGTGGGAAGGGCAGAGGGCGAGGGAGGAGCAAAATGACCCCTAGGGGCTCCTGCAGTCCCAGATTCTACGCAGCCATGTCATGGGGCCCAGAAACTCACTGATGAAGCCACAGGGGACAACAGTCAGCCTCGGATGCTGCTCTGGGGCAGCTCCAAGAAGCGGCCACCTGCCTGAGAATCAGGGTGACTTAAGCCTATCAGGCCAACGTGGCAGTGGGAGTTAAGAGGTGGGCGCCTTCCAGGGGCAGGAGGAATCCCGGATGGGTCAGCTCAAGGTGGGGTGTCAGCTTGCCCCAGGAAGGGGAGGTTGGAGGCCCAGGAGGGAAGGGTAGTGAGAGGCAGGGATGAGAGAGTGACTAATGAGGAGGAATCCAAGGCCTGGTGCACGGAGTTGAGCTGAACTGACATGAGGGCGGGAACGTGACTGCCACTCACAATTAAGGAAGGAGCGCAGAAGAGATGAGTTACTGCAGTTATGAACCTGTGGAGCACAGTAAAAAAAAACAAAAAACAAAAAAAAAAACACTGTCTTCCTGTCCTCTTGGGTGCATACACAGCAGGTGAGAGGCGGGAGGTGCCATTTTTTTTTTTTTTTTGTCCTAAAGCAAAGGGTAGGTGGTAAGCCCGCTCCAAAGACAGTCGTTACCCGGGACATTGAGGAAGTAAGCAGGAACACATTGGGACAAAAGGAAACCAGGCAGATCCAAAAGAAAGCAGGTGCTGAGAAATCTTGACGCCCACCTCTCGGTGGAGTGGGCCGCAGGTAAGTGGGATTGATGGGGTGGAGGGTAGAGGGTGGAGGGTTAGGTGCCGCCCCCTGCCTCCTGGACCAGCTCCGTGTGATCCTTGCAAAATGACTTGAGCTGACTTGCATTTTAAAAGCTTCACTCTGGCTATGGGGTGGCGGGGGGGGGGGGGGTAGGGGGCACAAAGCAGGAGGTGGAGAGAGGACAGCAGTTGGGACTAGGGTGGTGGTAGCTAGCAGAAGGGGTTAGATTTGGGGTATAGTCTGAGGATGGAGCAATGGGGAACTGAATATGGGTACGAGGTGAAGAAAGGAATCATGAATGAATGAATGCCCCAGGCCGCCGGCATTCCATGGACCCAGGGGCAGGGACCTTGTCCTCACCCAGGCTTACCCCCACCCCTGCCCATTCTCTCAGTGTAAACCTTGGCCTATAACCCGCCCCTGTCAACTACCAGATCCCTGGCTTTGGTCCAAGTGAAACAGCCCTGTGTGTGCTGGCTTGGAAACCTAACCACCCACCCGAAAACGTAATTCTATAAGAACTGGTTTCAAGTAGCCAACAGCCAATTTGTAAATAAACCACTAGAAATATGACCCATACATGAGTAGGAAGTACCCGTTTAAAAGCTGTCATTGCCCAAATCATCAAATCCAAGGCAAAGCAATTTCTGTTGCCCCTGAGATGAATGGCCTCAGCCTGGCCATGATTCTCAGTGGGCAGGGGCATCCATAACGGTGACGGTGGGAATGGGCCCCAAGGCCTCTCGTGCTGACAGAATGGTTGGGGACAGACGTAAAAGGAACTTGCATACTTGGTGCTACTCCCAGCTCTCCTGGGAGGTGAAAGACGGCAGGTGGAGGGCAAAGCTCTCTGCCCCTCCTCCCACCTCTCCATCAGGACCCTGGCTGCTTCTCAACGCTAGCTGCCAAACCAACTGCCTAGGAGTGGGTAGGTCTGGGAAGGCAAGCGGGCCGGGAGAGAGAAGG
Source organism: Eumetopias jubatus (assembly GCF_037043125.1). Taxonomy (NCBI): domain Eukaryota; kingdom Metazoa; phylum Chordata; class Mammalia; order Carnivora; family Otariidae; genus Eumetopias; species Eumetopias jubatus. The sequence continues at coordinate 97,272,095 of NW_028274819.1, forward strand.
ATGCCCGCTGTGTGCACCTGGCAGCAGCCTCAGCCCCACCGTGAATCCCACCGAGGGAAGATGAGAAAGTCTGGGAGTGCCGGCGAGGCGAATCGAGGGCATAGCAGACCCGGCAGAAAGCTTTCTTAGCAACCTCAGTGCAAATCAGACTTGGAGAAACAAAAGCCAGACCTGGGAGTGCTGTGTCAGCTCCAGAGAAGCTTCTCCACTTCTCATCTGGCCCCACTGCCTCACGGTGGCTTCTGGATTGCCACTCAGGAATGAGAGCTTCCAGACCTAATGAATAAACAGGAAGCCACTAGCCGGGCTCTGCATTCGGGAGCCCAGCCTGCGAAAAACACAGGACCACCGTGCCTTCTGGGGCTTCATGCATCCATTTGCAGGAGCTAAGCATGAAGCCATGGTAAAGACGGGTAGATAGCACAGCGACACCTGCACTTTGACCCAAGCGTGCGTGGCCACGAGGACGTGTGGGCAGCAATCTGTGGTCTCCCGGGCAGCGGGAGCAACCGCCCCACCCAGTGGGCTCCGGGGGCCCACCCTTCCAGCAATGTGGCTGCAGTCTCCCCTCCCCACCACTGCCAGTGCCGTCTGCACCCTCAAGCTGAGCACATCCCTCGTTTGCCAGAAGATGAAAAGATGCACAGGGGCTCTCCAACCAAGCCCCTCCCAGGAGACTGCAGAGGAAGAGGGACCCAGAGCACCCCCTTGACTCTATGCCGCACACCCGCTGGGGGAGTGAGAAGAGAAACCCGGAGAAAAAGAAAACCCAGGGGAGGCAGAAGGCCTTGCAGGGGTCACAAGGCCGATACTGTGTTCCCACGCAGAGAGCGGACCACCCACCCTGACACAAAAAGAGAGGGCAGAACACGCCGTGAGATGTGCAAAGGCTTTCATGGCAGAGAATAATGAATTGCCCCCCTCCCCGCCCCGACTCTCCAGGGCTGTTTAGGGCTGTTTTAGAGCACAAACTGTCCCTGCCAGTGAAATCCTGGACTCAAAACACTCATGCAACCCACAGATATTTTTGCAGGCCCCGTCTGGGCCTGACCCTAGATTTCTACCATCAGATATTCACCCTCCTTTCTTTCACTCACGGAGCCTTGTGGGTATCAACAGCCTGGGGCAGGTCCTGGGGGCTGGGGGTGAAGCCTACAACATTCGCCTTCATGTTAGCATCCCTGCATCCAGCCCGGCTCATCAGCACCTCCCTCCAAAGTAGATTCTTGGGGTTACAGACTGCCCTTGACCCTGGGACCTGGAGTCCTCCCCCCCCCGGCCCCTCCCCCACTCAGCAGGGGTTGGGAGTGCACGGTCTACTTCAGTACCAGGGGAGGCGTGAGCCACCTCGGGGCGCGGGTGCAGCTACTCGGCTGGTTCAGGTTCAGCAGGGCCAGTCCTCACGCCCGGCCTGTTTTCTTGACCCCTTTTAACCTCTCCCCGCCTCTCCAGGCCCAAAAGGCTCTCTCACTCACGGCTCCCGGCCCTGAAAGCCAAGCGCTGTTTTCTGACTCCAAATATAACCCCTGAGTTCAGATCATAACTTCTTTTTCCTACGGGTTCTTGGAAAATTAACCGATTTCTCATTTCTGCAGACCCGGGTCCTGTTCCCTCCGGATCTAACACTTGATCCTCTGACCCTACTCACTGTTTCCCGCCTCCTCCCTTCCCTTCTTGGCTCTGGCCAGCCCCTCCGCCTCTCCTCTGAAAACCTTCTCGCCTAGTCCCGGGTGGCCTCCAAATGAACAGTTCCAGCCTCCGGGACTGCCTGGAAGCAAGCCCCACGCTCAGCCCCAGCTTCTCCTCTTCCCTCGTGCTTTCCACGGCACCACCTTGCCTGGGTTTCCTCCATCGGTCTTCCCAGAAGGCTCTCCCATTCCCTCCTTAAATGCTGACTTTCAGGGTTGGGTCCCTGGCCCTCCTCCTCCTCACCCCACACACACCCATGGCCACCTGTCAAAACCCTCACGCTGCCTACTAGCTGATGACCGCAAACCTGCATTTTCCGTGTCTTCTATCTAGACAGTTTGGGGATAGGCACAATCATAGCTCTCACTAGAATCTGTCCCTTGCATGTTAACCTCTAATCCTTCACCCCTTCCACCTCACTTTTTCTCACCACGTCCACCTGCACCCAGCTAAGCATCTTCTCCATGCCTGTATCCCAGCACCTGAACGTGTCCAGACAGCCCCACACGGCCGGCTGACCACTGCCCTTTAGTTTATAACCACAAGCTTTCGACAGGCACTCATCATTGCCCTGTGACCACCCTCCAACAGATCCCTGGTAAAGTGACCCCAACTCCCTCAGACTGGCATTTTACAGCTCTGCCCATCCCTTGTAGCTCATGGCTTTGCCCCGAAGTCCACGGGGAAAACAAGTACACAGGAACCCCCTAAACTTCCCCCCCCACCAAATCTACAGACTTGCCTCTGTCTGTCGTCACGTTCTCTGTCATCCGCCCAACTATTCTCCCATCAGACGTCAAACCGTTTGTTTTCCAACCCCTCCCTCTCTCAAGTCCTTCATTCTGGAAGCGACCCTCTTTCCCCTATTATCAGTTTGGTCCCGTACCCCATATTCCCATCACTGTATGCACGTGCTCTGCCATCTCTGGTCTTTAGAAATAAAATGCACTCCCTGGAATCTCCGTCCCCCTCCTCAGCCACCGCTCCTGTCCCTGCACCTGCTCACAGCACCCCTCAAAGACTTCTCGCGCTCACTCCCCCAGCCCCCTCCTCCCATTCACTCTTGGGTCACTCCGGTTGGGCTTCTGATCAAGGCCCCCTTGGGCCCCCATGTTGCCAGAACCTGCAGACGCTTCTGCACTCATCACCCATGTGATCCCTCGGCACCACGGACGCGGCTGACTGCTCCCTCCTCTCCCCCTTCTTGGGGCCCTTCCCTCCCCGCTGTGCGGGGCACCACACTGCCCCGGCGTGCTCGCTCTCTGGCCATGACCTCACCATCCCCATGCCGGTCTCTGCACTTCTGTCAGGGCTCTGTCCTCACCCCTCTTCTTCTCGGTATTTCTCTTTTCTCCCCACATTACTGTCTTTCCTCTTCATCACGGGCGACTCCCCAGCCCGGACCTCTAGCCTGGGCAACAGACCCGAATCCAACCACTGACACGAGAGCTCCACACTTAGTTGTGTCACCAGCATCTCAAATGTAACCCGCTCAAAAGAGAACCCCCCGCCCCTGGCGCCCAAGCCACGCCTCCCTCACACTCGGCTCCTCTCCAGTGTCACTCAGCAGCCCCGCCCACCCCCCCAGTGCCCCCCCCCATCCTTCCAGGCCACCAGCAGCAGTCCCACTGATTCTGTCCCGGCTCCTACGGTGACTCCTGGCGTCTGCCCGCTCTGCCAGGACCAAGCCTCGTGTTCCAGCCGCCTCTCCCACCTCCTGAGTGGTCTCCACCTCCCACTCTTGCCCCCCCACAGCCCCTTGTCCTCACGGCTGCCAGAGTGACGTTTTTAACGTAGAAATCGGATCCCGTCCCCCCTCAGCTCAAAATCCTTTAGCGGCTTTCGTTGCACGGAGAACCAAATCCATGCACGTGGCAGAAAACCCAACTCAAACAGGCTTAAGTGAGAGAAGCTAACGTATTGATACGAGATGGACGAAGCTGTGGGCGAGCTCGGATCTTCACACCTCCCCATCCAGGGGCGCCTTTTCCACATGGCACAACGGGCCAGGAGCGGCAGCAGGCCCAAGGGGCTCTGTCTGCTCAGAGGTCCCCATGCCCGCCCTCCCTTCACAGAGGCCCGTCCCTCGCGCTCCTGCTCTCCCCCCACAGCCCCACCGGCTGCCCCCACGCACCCCTCCCCCCAGCCTCGGCTCTTTCTTGTCCCGCGCTCCTGCGGTGAGCTGAGCGGCCTTTCGGGGCATGTCCCCCCCTTTCCAGGCTCAGGGCCGGGGTGCTGGCTGCACCGCCCCTTCCTCTCTCCCTCTCTGCTTCCTTTTGAAGGAAAGAGCCCTTTCAATGCATGCCACTGCAGCTCCTGTGAAGGTATCACCCTCTCTTCGCTACACTTGGTGTCTGTTCACAACTGCCATCTAACGGGACCCCATGGGGGCATGCGTCTTCTGTGAGAAGCAGAGAAGCCAAGAAACCAAGAGCCAAGAAACAGAGCATCCTTCAGAGCCCGCGGCTGCCACGGCTGCCAGCAATGGTGAAGTGGGGAAGGGGGACGACCTGGCCACGTACCAGACCACGAACCAGACCACGCACTAGACCACGCACGGTGCCCAGGCCTGCCTCGGGCTGTGCGCCCACCCGCCTGTCTGACTGGCATTGTGTGGGCACAGGCTCATACGCCCCTAAGCAGAGGCTCTCTCCTGGGCAAGAGTGCCCTTTCTCCCTTGCAAATCCTGCCACGTCTGCTGAGTGACTTTTGAGGAATCGCAGCCTCTTGGGGCTCTGGTGTCCTGTCTGTACGATGAAGGGGCTGGGAGAGTGGCCTTGGGGTCTATTCCCGCTCTAACGTGGAATGCTTCTCTGGCCTAGAATGTTACTTTGGAGTTGTGCTTCCACACCAAATGTCTGGCCCCAAAGAAGAAGTTTGCCGACCGCATAAGGGGTCTTGGGGCTGCAGTAGGTGGCCCAAGGACTTGTTGCTGCTCTCGGGTGTTTGCTCTGGAGACCTTCCTCTCTCCACCTGTTGATCCTCCATGCTGCCTGCAGAGCACTCTTCCCAAAACACCAACAGGATGGTGTCATTTCTGTCAAATCCCAGTGCCTACAAGAGAATGTCTAAACCCCCCAGCAAGGCAATCAGGAACCAAGCCGCCTCCAGCCGCTTCTCCTTCCTACCTCCCACAAGGCTGATGTCCAGCCCAGCAAGACACCGGGCCCTTCTCTGACCTCCCCTTCCTATTTCCACACCACCATGCTTCTGCTTAAATGCTCCCTCTGCTTAGAATCTCTCCTTGGCCTCTGTGCCCTGTGCCTCCACCCCGTGCAATTCTATTTAAGAATCAAGGCTCTGTGGGGTGCCTGGGGAGCTCAGTCAGTTAAGCGGCTGCCTTCAGCTCGGGTCATGATCCTGGGGTCCTGGGATGGAGCCCCATGTCAGGCTCCCTGCTGAGCAGGGAGCCTGCTTCTCCCTCTGCCTCTGCCTCTCCCCCTGCTTGTGCTCTCAAATAAGTAAATAAATAAATAATCTTAAAAAAAAAAAAAAAAAAGAATCAAGGCTCTGCATCATGTCCTCTGTGCATCCTCGCCCACCCCTAGCATGTAGTCAGAATTAGAGGCCCATCACCTGGACATCCATGCCCTGGGTCTTCTACACCCTTCCCAAGGCCAGCACTTGTAACACGGCCTGATGGCCATTTTGACTCTTCAGGACACTCCTGGGAGCCAGCAGGGCACGGGGGAGAGGGAGCTGGCCTGGGGAGTCTGGCAGTCTTGCATTACCAGCAGGCTGAGTTGCCTACTGGCACCAGGTAACGGGTGACGACTCACGCTGGATGCCTATGCGTGCATCTCCCCAGCGTCCCCCCTCCACCCGCCGTACGTGTGTGCTCCCACAGAAAGGCTCAGGAGTCCCCCCGACATAAGGTCAGGCAGCCTGCTCACCCTGGCAGGAGCCCAGCAGCTGCATGCCGCACACTCCCCTTGCACCCGGCACATTTATCCCGCTAATAAGAAGTTTCTTAAAGCTCTAACAAGGCTCTCTCCACCGAGCAGGTTCAGTAACAGATTCTTATAAAAAATAAATTCAGCACATTAGTGGACCCAAAGGGAGGAGACTGAATTTACCAAATACTGGCAGTTGCTGTCTTTTAATTAAAAAATAATGACAAGCTCATGTTATTTCTGGTCTCTCCCTAAGACAGATTTTCTGATTTTCCATGTAGAAAACCGGCATGGTTTTGTTAGGACAAAAACCATCTCTGAGTGGCTGGGAACAAGAGGAAGTCTTCTCTGTTTGGTCCCATCAGCTCCAACCCCCAACCCCCCCCCCCCCACTTATCTGGTTACTGCCTTGAAAGTGTGTGTGAGACTTCAGGCTGGTGTGACCCCAATTACCAAATTCATCCATCTGTCCCTCCAGCCATACAGCCACCTGCTGAGGTCACTGTGTGCTAGGAGCTAGACATGTGGAGATGTCTGACCTCCCGGGGCCCACAGTCTAGCTGCAAAGCAAACTAGCTCAGATGCTAAAGGTCACAGTGGAGGCAGGCCCGAGGTGCTGTGGGGGCAAGAGAAGATGAGTGTTTCTAGGGAAGGCTTCCAGGTGAGGCTCCATGGGAGAGACCACTGTGCCCGTGGCTCCTGAGGAAGAGGAGGGAGGAGGAGGCCACTCAGTAGATGGGACAGCCACACAAAGGCCTGAGGCACACCAGACGCCAGCAGGCAGAGGCGAAGCTGCAAAAGCCCAGGAGGCAGGGTGCCGGGGAGGCTCCCGGGGCTCTGCATGCAAGAGCCTTAAGCTGGACAGTCAGGTGATGCCAAAGCTCTCGCCATTTAGAAGCTGTGCTCTGTTTCAGAACCTGAGATTAGAGGTCGAAGTTGTATCTGGTTCCTCTAGCAAGATTCTGAATCAACTTCTTGCATTGCCATTTTATGTCCTGTCCATGGAGGCCTGAAGCCCACCACAAATTCCATCCTTAGTCCTAGGAGCCACAGGGTGGGGATGGGGACTCTGGAAGGTAGGTGGGGTGTGGGGGAGGGTATCTGACTCAGGAAGGGGACTGACAGGCTAAAGCACTCAAACCCCAGGCCCTCCGCATGCACCATCCGTGCGCATGCCAGAGACTCCCGCCGTCGCCTTCTACACACTGTGTGATAGGGCTCCCATGGGGACGTGGTGTGCCCAGCCCCTTCAAGGTGCTGGACTGCTGTCCAGGCGGCAGCCCTCCTCCTCTGAGTGGATCTCTGGGGAGAAGGAATCGGGCTATTGGAATGGCAGGTATAGAAGCCATCCGCCCCCAGACTGGCAGGAAGTGGGCAGGCACCATGCCAAACTGGTCTGTTCTCACATGGCTCACCCTCTCTCCACCCCCTCCGCCTCCCTGGAAAACACCCCTGATCACTTCTCTGGACCAGATCTAGTTTTAGTTCATCTTTCTCGGGGTGCAGGCCTGAGAAATCCATGAGCAAACCCCCATCAACTGGACATGAATCAATTAAACTGAAATGGCCAAGCTAAAGCTGTCAGGGTGGTTTTCAAGTGAGGGCTCCTGCCTGTCTCCTCTGCACACTGGTTCCTGGGGAGAATGTGGCCCCGAGGGACACATTCTGGGAAACACAGAACTGCAGTGTCTCAAGGCCAACACCTGGACCAACCCACAAAGACCAAGGCCTCTGGGTCACTGGCCAAAGGGCACCGTGGGGGAGAACCCGAGGGTACCCAGGCCCCACTTTGGGACACCTGACCACAACGTGGGGCCCATAGGTGAAATGGCCCCGAACCACGCCCCTCGCTGAGGAGGGAAGGAGCCTGTTCATTCCCTCACTTATCACACAGTGTCAGCCGAAGGAACTTCTCATGACGGAGTGCAGCTCGGTGGTTCCCAATAACTCTTGCTCTGTCTTCATAAAGCCTGAGTTAGAGAACCTCTAGGTGTTGTTATCTAAAGATTCCTGGAACCGGTGGTCCCTACCTGACAATTATAATCAAGATTTCTGGAGTCCCGAGTAGTTAAAACCCAGTAAACAGCTTCAACTCCTCCCTTTTCAAAATTCATTGCTGTTGCTACTTCACATAAGAGGGAAGGAATTTAAGAGCAGGGACCCTTGGAGCCAACTGTATATATTACGGTGCTGTCATTTCCTGGCTGTGTGACCTTTGCCCAGTTACTTAACCACTCGGAATCTGCTTTCCTCACATACACAGAAGGCTTAATAATAATAATAGCGTCTTCAAGCCCTTAGAATGGTGCTTACTACTCCACAGTAGGATGATGGATGACTCCCACCCCCTTACATTTGCCTCCCTGTATTTTTAAGCTGTCTTCAATGAGCATATATCATTTTATAATTAGAAAAAAAAAGCATCTTAAGAAAATAACCTTCAATTAAATTAACTTAATATAGTGTCAGCCAAAAGAACATTCTAAAAACTGGAGATAAGCTGGTTTTGAGTGAGCTGGGCTCCACGTCTGGAATGCCTCTGTAACACACAAAAGTGCTCTAGGTCCTTTTAGCAACCACAGGAGTTTTCCTCACAGCTGAGGCTGAGGGATTAGAGCCCCGGGGTGGCCGCCATGCCCGGCCCAGACCTCCTCCAGCTCCAAGATGACTCCCCAACACAACCACGGGAGACGGTAGCGCTCTGGCCTCGCAACTGGACCACTGCAGCCGAGTTTTGACCCCGCCGCTGACCAGCCACGTGGCCTTGGGAACTGTGCAAGCTCTCTGCCTCAGTTTCCACACACACAAATGAGAGAATACAGGAACTCCAGCATTGCTGTGGCGATCAAATGAGACACCTCAGACGCCCCGTCTGACCCCATCCTGGGACCCAGGGTCGTGCTCAACAAGCCTTGGGTCCTCTTTCCTCCTAGTCCTTCCCACTTCTCTCTTTCCACTCTCGTGGCGACACGGGCCAAACTCGGTTTCCCTGATGACATGGCAGGTGATTATCCCCAGCCCTCCAGGTCCAGCCCTGACCTCACTCCCCTACTTTAGGACCAGAGTTCTGATGACCCACGAGATGTCCCTCTTCTTTGTCACGCTGGTGACTCAAACTTAGCCTGCTCTGACCCCAAGGAACAAGCACTGGGGAAGGGGAAGGGAGGGGAGGAGGGACACCGCTTCCTAATAACAGCAGGGCTACAACTGTTCCGGTTTCCAAGTTTAAGGGCGTCAGGATGGCCGACTTCCCCAATTTCCAATTTTAAAACAAAGGGCATTTTTCTTGTCACCTACCTCTTGTGACCCTTGGGGTTGAAGGGACTTAGGACGCACTGCATTGAAGGTCTACTCAAAAAAGCTTATTCAGAAGTGAAGAGGACCACCCATGCCCTCCAGAAGTGCCTCGTCTTCTGAGGAAACAGACCCAGGAATAAACCGAGTGACAGGTGATCCAGGAAATCCGTCTAAGGTTTCCTGCGGCTCAAAGGAGGGGGCCATCAGCTCTGCCCAGAGGGAAGGCTCCGCAGAGGCTTGACCTAGGTCTTAGAGAATGAGAAGGAGTGTGGTAGGCCAGGAAGGAGGCAAAGACAGAGCAGCACCAACAAAGGCCTTGGAGCCTGAACTAGCATAGAACGTTCAAGAAATTATACCTAAATCCTGTGCCTAGACCCCAGGCTTTGGGAGGTGGGGTGGGGCAGATAAAATACATGGGAGTGGTTGGCCGGGCAGGTTGGGGAGGGCCTTACACAGCAGACAAACAAGTGGTTCTTGCTATTTTTGAGGTCACAGCCCTCCTTGAGAACCTGATGAATGTTATCAGCCTTGTACCCCAACCCTGAACCCTCTCAGGGACCCCTACATGTTTATAAACCCCGGGTTATAAACGCCAGACGAGCATCTTCAGGAAGAAACCCGGCAACATGGCCACATCCCTTTGCTCAGAGCCCGCACTCTGTGGTTTGGGTTCTTCCCCCTAAAAGCAACATGCCACACCTTCACACAATAAAGCTGCCCTGCTCTTTCTTGGCAGGTTGCAGGCCTGTGGGACCTCAGTGATCTCTCCCCAGAGGCCTGGAAGAGCCCCTGACAAACCAGCCCATGCCCCACCCTGTGCTATCTGCTGACACACATTCTCTCCACCTGTGACAAACTCAGAGCCCCACAGAATCTCAAGTATTTTTAAAATTGCCTTTGGTGGGGCAACCTGGGAAGGACTTCCTAATAACAGCAGGGCTACAACTGTTCCAATTTCCAAGTTTAAGGTTCCCAACTGGACCGCTGCAGCTGAGTTCTGACCCCGCTGCTGACCAGCCACGTGGCCTTGGGAACTGAGCAAGCTCTCTGCCTCAGTTTCCACACACACAAATGAGAGAATACAGGAACTCCAGCATAGGGTTGCTGTGGCGATCAAATGAGACACCTCAGACGCCCTGTCTGCTGGTTCCCTTTACCTGGCTGCCTCCTTGCCCCTCAGGTTGCTCCGCTGAACCCACCCAGCACCCATGGCCCCTGCAGAGACCCACCACCGTCTGGCTCCCAGGGGAGACGTCTGGCTTCTGTGGCTGGCGACCCTGTTCAGTCGGGAGAAGCTGACATGGCTTTAAATATGTAACCACTTTAAGTACATTGGTATTGATAATAACCTTGCTGATGGCAGCTTAAATTAAGCTCCAGATCAAATAAGATTTGTGGGACCTAACATTCTTTCAGTAAGGTCCCTGGCCAGCTTCCATTATAGCAGGCGACCACAAGGGACAACTGTGTATCCCAGGCAGAGCACTGGACTCGGAGTCCATCTGCCAAGAGGGGCAAATAGTACTCTTTCCCATGGTGGTGTTGTAAAAAAGCGAGGGAAACTGATTGCAAAACCGCTTCTTTTGCTGACCCACTATTAAGTGGGTACCAAGGCAAGGGACGATTACCACGGATAGTTTAAGATGCTCACGGCTCATCCACAGAGGTCCACCCTGTGACTTGCCAGACCTCTTCCCCAGAACCTCTCCCAGACCACAGGGACACAGACCCAGAACTATCCCGCAGGTCCCCAAAAGCCACTCCAACCTCAGCAAGGGGGCTACACTCTCCTCCTACAGGGAGATGGTCCCCCGAGAGCGCCTTCCCCTAGGCCGACACACCCAGGTGCTAATCTCCCACCTTAGGGAGCCCTCCCGAAGCCAGAGCCTGAGTGGAGTGCCTCTCACCTGATCAGGAAGTGGCTTTGGCCTTGGGGATCCCCAAGGACTTTGGGGGGCAGGTAGTCAGGACTTCGTTCCTTCCTTTACTCAGAATTTCCCAGTCCAGAGAATAAGGAAAGAAGAAACCTCTAACCTGGCCCCTGGCCCAGTGAGGACACTGGCCTTCCCAATGATACCCACAGGAGGACCCCTTGCTCATCCTGAGATACAGTCGGAGCCCTGAGCCCTGGCCTGGACTCAGCATTGTTGTCCTATAGACTTTACTTACCAACGAATTGCACTGACTCGCCAATGGAAAAACCACCCTTTTTTCCCTCCTGACTTTCTCCTTCTCTGAGATAAGCTAGGTGATTGACCAGGTAGGCTGCCAGGTTCAAGGTCTCAGCCAAGCAGCCAACTCCAGTACCTGGCCTATCTCCATACTTCAGGAGGATAAGGGACCTGAGGCAGTCTGCCCAGCCAGCCCTCAGCGGCAAGGAAGCCAATGATAATGGCTAATGCAATACACACAATTTCATTACTAATGTGAAAATTGATTCTAACTCATGGAGAAAGAAAGGGAAAATATGCTTGGAATGTTAAGTCCCAGTGCTGGATGTGCATGCCCTTGGGAGAGTGAGCCTTTTACAACGTAGACCTCACGGTGGGGAATCAGACACCTGCCTGGTGTGGACTGGGGTGGGGGGGTGCCCCAGGACAGTGTCTACTTCCCTTACAAGCGCCTGCCCATAACCAACTCCTGGGTTCCATTCTTTCTTCCCAGGAAGGGACAGCACCTCCAAAAACATACCCTCTCCCCACAGACCCAGTGCCAAACCTGTCTGGGAAAGCAGACCCATCCCAGAGACAGACACGCATCCAAACGGATGCGTGCGGCGTCAGAGACGGTGGTTGGTGTTGAACTTCTGCTCTCATCACGGCTGTGTGATATATGAAAGTCTGTGGTAGGGGCATCAAAACACGCTTCTGTTTATTAAATCTAAATAATTAAGACAAGGTTTTTATTTAAACATTGGCCTTGGCAATAAATCACAAACTTGCTCTCTGGTTTTCCTTGCTGAAGGACATATAAGTACATAATCCCTGCCCTCCAGCCTGGGTCCATCCCCTTAATAAGGGAAACCCACTCAAAGGCTTGTTTGTTTGGGTTGCTTTTAGGAACAAGTAAGTATGCCTTCCAACTTGTACAAAGAAGAACGTATATTTATTCTACAACAGATTCACTCATTCATTATTGAGCATCTACTTTGTGCACGGCATGGGGCCAAGGTGGAAGCTGGAACTAGGGGAAGGCAGTTTCACGGTGTGGGCGGGGAGTAGCTCGTAAACACATATCTGTTATATGTGCGTAGACGTACATATATACATATATACCCACACAATAGCATACACACATAGCATGTGTGTGTGTAAATATATGTATATATGCGTGCCTGATAGAGGTGGTGCACAAAGTATTTGGAAACCAGAGAAAAAGGAACGATTAATTCTGCTCCTGGTTTGGAAAGAACTTCCAGAAGGCATTTGCGTTTCCTTCCAGGTAGAACCCCCCAGGCAGTACAGAAACTGCTCTGATGAGATCCCAGAGATCTCATTTGTACACATTCATCTGCCTTGTCTTCATGCCCAGTAAATCGCAATGCAACATCCCTATCAAGGACAGTGACTATTCTGAAGCTTGCTCCATGGCTAGGGCCCAAGAGCACTTACACTTCTCCAGCGAGGTGCTTCCCCCACTGCCCACAACCCACATTTCCCCCTGCTTTCCATTCCCTCATTTCTAAAGGATCCGCGAGCCAGGTAGGGGGAAGACAGAAGTGTGGGAAAGAAAAGGAGGGGTCCTATGTGTCCACTGGCGGGGCAAAGAGTAAGGACGAATGACACAAGAAGTCAGGCTCTCTCCTTTAGCCACACTGCAAACCTTCAAACGTCTGGAGCAACCACTCTGTATCTTCTCTCCCACCTTCCTGCAGCCCCTTTGCCATCTTGCTGGCCTGCTCCTGGACGCACGGTGGCTTTTATCAACGTGTCTCAGAGTGAGGCTCTCAGTTCTGGGCACAACGCACCCCTGAGCATGCTCTAATGAGGGTGCGAGGTGCGGAACCCGTCCCTCGGCTGCCGACGTGGTGCCCTTCTCAGCACGCACTGGGCAGATGGAGCTTGTGGTCAGCCCCACTGCCAAGTCCTCTGCCCTGGAGGTCGCCAAGCCAGGCCTCCCCAGCCTGTGTTCAGGTAATTGATTTTTTTTTTTTTTTGTTAATCTATATGCAAGAGTTCTCATTCGCTCATGGTTAACTCCATCTCCTTTGGTTTAGGCCCATTGTTTCTGCCTATCGATCATTCTACGTACTGATGATGTCGGCCAGCTGTGTAGCTCCTTTCCTGGCCAGCCTGGTGCCACGTGTGAATTTGACAGTCTGCCTTCCCTCTCCCCATCCAAGACATTGACAAATATGTCACCAGGACAGGCCCGAGGAGGACACCCTTGGCAGGAGAGACCTACAGGAAGGGTTCAGTTAACATTCGTCATGCAAAAAACATGAGCAGCTGAATGAATAAACGGATGAATGTGAGTTCTCTCTAGGTCCACCCTGACCTTTCCTCGATCCCCTGGGTCCGACTGTTCTGCCAGCTATGAATCCACCTGTCTGTACCACAGGGCAGTTTATAGCTTTTCCTTCCTTTTTTTTTTTTTTTCTTTTTTTTAATAGCTTTCCATCTTATCTCTAAAGACACCATCAAGACATGGCTTAAGGCTCCCTGACATTAAGACACCCATGTCTAAGATACTGAAACATGGCAAGCTTTTGAAAAAGAAAGGGAGATGGGCCTTGACCTGGCTTGTTCTTCGTGAACCCCTGCCAACCCCCGGTGAGCACCTCTTTGTTTTCCCAGAGCTCCAAAACCATCTGCTTCATAAACTCTTTCAAAATGTTGGAGGAAAACGGCATAACACTTATTGCTTCATAATATTTTTTAATCTACCTTTTCCTTCTTTGTGAGAACATCTGCCTGTCTGCAGGCTTTGGGCAACTCTCACCCTCTCCACGATTTCTCAGCGCGATGCTTCCAGAATTGAATTTACAATCTTCAGCTCCTCCCCTCTAAGAATGACTTTATGATTACCTTTGTTTGTCTGGGTTTCAGATTTATTCCTGGCTTTGGCCCACTGAGGTATAAATGCAGCCCTGTGGTCAGGAGGAGCCAGCCGAGCTTACTAATACCGTATTCGTGTACATTCATGCCTACTACCAAAAAATTAAAACCATGCCCGCTGATTTGAAGGCAGGTTATAATGTCATTTTTGCATCTTAAGGACTGCTCATTATGTATGAGCAAGGGATACATATGAGTGGCAATGCAAATATGGGTATGTGTGCATGGATGTGCATATAAAAAATTCAGCATTCATGGAGTTCCTGCTGTAATAATAATAGTTAATATTTTATATCACTTTGCTCAGGTACTAAGTGCTCCATATATTTTACTCATTTAATCCCCACCAAAGCCCTATAGGTGAGGACTGTGATTATCCCCACTTCACAACAAACAGAAGCATGTCGTCGGCAGCAGGAGAGCTGGGTTGGGGACCCACGCAGCCTGGCCCTGGAGTCAGCCTCTTCTTAGGCATGTTTCCAGACATCAGCCAGACCCCGTCCCAAGCCTTCCACTGCATTTCCTCCCGCCCACGGCAGCCCACATTCTTTATATCCAGATATTCTTCACTGTTCTGCGAACATTCCATGGACTTTTACACTACTATGCCTCTCTCTGTTCCTGCTACTGGCTCTGCCTGGAATATCCCTTCCTCTTCTGCCCACTCAGAAAACTCCTATTCATCCCTCAAAGCCTAGTTCAATGCATCTCAGTGAATCATGTCCTAGTCTCACCTCAGGTAGAATGATTTGTTCCCTCCCGCCTGGTGCTACCTGTTTGCACTACACTAGAGCAAGACCATCCAGATCAGGCTTTATAAATAGTGAAAGATGCTGGGACGGGCACGTTAAGAGCTGACACAAACACCAAGAATAAAGTCTGCAGGTCATTTGAGGCTTTCACTTATTAATTCATTCATAACTATTATTTAATACCTACTGTATACCAGTCACTGTTCTTGTTCCTGGGGATAGAGCAGTGAACAAAACACAGACATTCCTGCCTTCATGGAGCTTAGATTCCAGTGAGGGGAGGCGGACGATAAATAAAGTAAGTAGAATATATAGCGTAATAGCAGGTAGTGAGTGCTGTGGGGAGGAGTCAGGAAGGGAGTAGAGAGCAGAGGGGAGGGACAGGGAGCCAAGATCATCCTGTTCACTTGAGGGGGTAGATGCAGATGGGAAAGAACATCTGAAGTCACAGCTGAAACGGACACCTGTCCACAGAGATCACGTCTAACATTAACCGAGCGACGTCCACACGCACAGGCATGGTGCCCAACACTTTCCACAGGTTATCTCATCGAATCCTCATAGGTCTCTACGGCGAGGGTTATTATTATTCTCCTTTCATGGATGAGAAAGCTGAGGCTTGGGGAAGTTAAGGATCCTGACCAAGGACCCATGGAGTTTAAATGATGGGGCTGGGACTCAAACCCACGTCTTTCTGACTCTGAGGCCACTGTGCTGCCTCCCCACACCCCAGATGTCATGAGTCCAGAACTGCACCAGCCAAGCATCCTGTTGTCTGGGTCGGCCCTGAAACATGCCCGAGAGCAGAGACAAAGTGCAGCACAGGGGGCAGAAAGGGACTCTCCAAGCTGAGCCCTATCCCAGACGGGGAGCCTGGACAGTCCTGGGATGCAGGCTGGTGCCTGGGCTAGGCGCTCAGCTCTGCAGCCAGAATGGGGCACATGGCTGAGGAAAGAGGCTCCAAAACCCGTGACCAGGCCTGACCAGTGCTTTCCTCCTGGGCTCCCCCATGGACCTCTCCTGCCTCCCCAGGCTGGCCCAGTGCTGTCGTACCACACCCCAACCTTGCCCACGGGGTAAGAGGGTCCCCGCATAGTCCCTCTTAGCAGCCAAGTGACAGCACAGACATGCTTGTCCAAACGTGCCTTTGGCTGCCCACCTGTGGCCTCTGCCTCACATTGAACCCGGGTCCTCAGGGCCGCCAGCTCCTGGTCACTGTTTCTTCTTTCGCCAAACCCGCACCGACTCCAATACTCTCACCACCTGCGCCCCTGACCGCGTCAGCCCCGGTGGGTCAGACTCCCTCCCAGGCTCACCTCTGATCCCTGGCCCACTCTACCCCCTCCAAGCAGGGTCTCACTTTCCTGATGGGTCTGAAATTCACCCAGAGCCCTCCTTCCTCCTCTGGTCCCCGTAGCGGGGAACCCCTCTTGCTCCCAGGCCCCTCCCTCTGGCTCTCTTCTGATGGGTGCTGGAGCCAGCCCAGACCAGCTCATAAGATTTCCCAATTCTGCCTTTAGCGATGTCACATTGGTAGCTTAACATGGACTGTGGCAAGAGTGTTCACACCATGGCATTCAGTAAACACTGTGCATCAGAGCTTCCCCCACACGAGCCCTTTGTCAAACACTAACCAGCTCACCAGTGAAAGTAAGCTCTCCCAGAATGACCAACTGTCCCGGTTTGCCTGAGATCATCCCAGGTTTAATCCAAGTTCCGGGAAGCCCCTGAGTCCTGGGCAACTGAATGGCTGGTCACTGCCACCCCCCCTTCTTTACCTCTGCTGATCTTCCTCAGTCAGGAAACCGGGCTCAGGTTTCTCAGGTTGGAGAAGCCCTCCCTGGACTCTCTGCCCCCACCCACGGCTTTTCCTGGTCTCTCCTCCCTCCCAGCCAGGTTGCAGAGGCCACTGTCATAAGTCCTTTCCTGTCCTGTCCAACACCATTCCCCTCCTGAATTTCCCCCTTCCCTTGCCCCACCCAATCCTCTCCCAGGAAGGTCACCAAGGACCCCTGAGCTGCCAAACCCCAAAGCACTGTTTGCTCTTGCCCTATTGTATGTACCTTTCTGCAGCGTTCCACACCAGGGACCATTCTCCCACGTCTACCCAGCCTTCTGAGACACCTTTCTCTCCCGGTGGTCCTTCTACCTCTGGCTACTTCTTCTGGTCCTTTTGTGGACTCAGGCCCCCCAAGTGGACAGTCTCCAGAGCGATCACCAGCCCCTCTCTGTTCTCCCATTAAATGTCTTTCACAGGGAGCTCATCCAAACCCGTGTGCCCCCTATTGCCCCAGTTCCCAAATGTCCACCCCAGCCCTTGCCTCTGTCTTGGGCTCTGGGTGGGCATATTCAACTGTCCACTGGAGATTGCCACGGTCACTGCAAATCAGCTAGTCTAGAACAGGGCTGAGTCCATCATCCTCTACTGTAATCCAGTCCTTCCCTGTATGCCCGGCCTTGGTGAATGACTCCCAGCTGCCCCAAAAGAAAAATATTAGATAACTAGTGCTCGCCCTGCTGGTGGGCTTGCAAGCTGGTGCAGCCGCTATGGAAAGTACTATGGAGGGTCCTCAAAAAATTAAAAAGAGAACTAGTATATCAGCCAGTAATCCCACTTCTGGGAATTTATCCAAAGAAAATGAGAACACTATGCCAAAGACCTATCTGCACCCCCATGTTCATTGCAGCATTATTTATAACAGCCAAGATATGGAAACAGTACAAGTGTCCATCAACACATGAACGGATAAAGAAGATGTGGTGTATATATACAACAGAATATTACTCAGCTATGAAAAACAAGAAAATCCTGCCATTGACAACAACATGGATAGAGCCTGAGGGCATTACGCTAAGTGAAATAAGTCAGACAGAGAAAAACAAATACTGTATGATCTCGCATCTATGTGGAATCTAAAAAAATAAAAATAAAACCAAAACCAAAAATCCAAACTCACAGAAAAAGAGATCAGCTTGTGGTTATCAGAGGTGGAGGGCGGGGTGGGGGGGGCGTTGGGGAAGACTGGAGGAAGGTGGTTGGAAGATACGAACTTCCAGTAATGGGATGAATCGGTCCTAGGGGGTCACGTATGAGGTGATGACCGTAGTTAACCCAGCTGTAGGAGACACAAAGCTGTTGAGAGAGTAGATCCTCAGTTCTCATCACAAGGAAACAAATTCTTTTGTTTTTTGGGTTTTTTTTTTTTTGCTTTCTCCTTTTATTGTATCTATGAGCTGATGGATGCTAGCTAAATTCATTAATCATTCCACAATATCCGTATGTCGAACCATCATGCCGGACAGTTTAAACTTCTACAGCGAGGTTTGTCAATTAGGCCTCGGTAACACTGGGGAGAAGAAACCACCCGTCCTGGCTGGGGTAAGGGCTATGAGGAATTTCCGCAGCTAATGAGCCTTGCAGTTACACTGAGAGGGTACGAAGTACCGGAAGGTTTTCTATGTCACCCTGTGTGGTTTTCACATGCATCTTTTCCGTATTGGGGGAAACAATGCAATAAATAATGCCAGTGAGTTGACGGTGTATCAACTTATGGTGCTCAGTGTGAGATCCATGCCCCATGAGAGTCTCCTCGTCAGTGGGCAGGACCAGCACGCCGCAGCTATACATGCACGTGCCTTCTCATTTTAGGGAATGTGGGCATGAGGCCTTTCCAGGATCAACAAAGTTATTCTGCATTGATTTGGAAATTGTAACAGGTAATAATCTGGCTATTGACAAGACTTTATTTTGATGAGACGTATTCATGTATTTTACAAAAATAAATTCTTGTAACCTCTGGTTTAAAAAAAAAAAAGAATCTGAGAATCATCTAAACACCTGCCTTTCGCCCAGCACCCCTCACCCAAGTGCAACTGACCCCTAGGTTCACTGAGCCCTCTGTGCCGCCCGAGCCCCCATCCCCGACTTAGGCAGCTACCCAGCCGTTGCGCAGGGTCACTGCCACACTCAGTTACTGCTTTCTGTTCTCTGCGCCTGAGGTCCAGGTCACGCCCCATCCTTCCTCCATCCCACAGCAAGAGCAATTACTTCTAAAAACAAATCTGATCAAGCTATTATTCTGTTTAAAATTTCTCAGCGGTTCTCTGTAGCTTTCAGGATACAGTTTATACTTTTTAGTGCACACACGTAAGACCCTCCATAATCTGGCGCTACAGGGATACCCCAAGGTCACGGACCCAACCCTTGGCACAGCATCCTGGGGCCAGACAACAGCCGTGAGGCCGCGGGATGCTGAAGGAAGCAGCACCCCTGAATCAGATGCCTGAGTTCCTACCAAGGACATGTAGGATCTGGGCTCTGCCACCGCAGACATTAAAGATGCTACTAGCACCTGCAGGTAGGATTGTTATAGGTACAAACTAGAAAATCCAAGGAAAGCCCTTAGCCACTGCCCGATGCTTAGGGAGTGCTCGCAGATGCCTCTGACATTTTCTTTGCCAGACTAACTCCTGCTTGTCCTCTGAAATCAGCTCAGCCTGTACTACAAGTATTGTTCCTCCTCGAGGAAGGCTTCCCTGCTTCCCACGTCTGATTTCCATGTCCTCTCTGTGTCCCCCTGGCTCTGTGCCTTGGCCTCCACCTCAGCACATCACGCTGCCCCGATTTATCTGTCCAGTGCTCCATCTTCACTACAAAATGCTGAACTCAGGAATGAGTTCCGAGAGCTGAACATAGGGCCTGGCATAAAGTTGATACCCACCCCCCAAATAATGAATGAATGAATGAATGAATGAATCAGCAAAACCAGGGCTCACCCCATAAGTCTCCAGACCCCTGTAGAACATCTCAAAGCATTCAAATCCCAAAAGAAATACACCAGGCCAACTCTGTCTTTGCCTGGGTCTCCAGATACCAGAGAAAACTCCAGTTGAGGGATGAGTCATGCGGATCCACTTGGGAGGGACTAGTGGCTACAGGGAGGCCAAGGCCAGTGCCAGAAAACATCATGAAGCCAGCGAAATGAGACCAAGGTTGGGGGGTGTGGGGGAGGAGTCCACATTAGAGAAAGAAAAATGAGACAAAGCAAGCAAACCACTGAAGCGGTCAACCGAGACTCAGAAGGGAAGGACAGATTAAATCAAACCTCCGACAGGCAATCAATGGACATTCAATTAACAGTTACAATGTTACTAATTTACACAAAATGTCTAAACAATACCCTTTCCCCCTCCAGGTAGATCTTGATTCAATGCCTCCCAGCGGGTGGGACACTCCCTGCTAACCCTGCAGGGCCACCCTGCCCACTCCCAGGGCAGACCCCACTGGGACAGCCAGACAGAGAGATCCTGGGTTGAAGGGTGGGCCTGGGCAGGTACACGGAGCAGGGACCGGGGCTGGGGCAAGGATGTTCAGAGCACATGGCCAGATCACTTCTGAAAGTGGAAAGGAACCAGCAGAGACTCCAAGAGGCCAAAATCAGAATCAGGCAGGCATCTGAGTGGCCACAGACCCTGGCTCAGCCTTTGGAAGTCCTGCTCCCTACAGCTCACGGTGCTTTGAAGGCAAAACACATGCCAGGTGCACTGAAGCCCATCTTCATGCTCAGGGCATCCAGAGATGGGGCAGGTCTCCATTTTGGGGTACAGGAGAGAGAAAAGAGAAAGCACCCACTGCACAGGGTCACCCCAAGCTCACTGACACAACCCTTGGCATGACATGCCTGGGCCAGAACCTCAAGGGCGGAGGGTGCTGAAGGAGCCAGGCAGAGCTCAATTCTAACTGTGACCTTGGGTAGGCCCCTCGCTGCTCTGGGCCTCAGTTTCCCACTCCAATGAAATGGGATCACACTGGTGCCCACCCCAAGGCTGGGTGAGACTTGAACAGCATGCGGCGGAGTGCCCAGTGCAGCGCGCTGGCCGGTGACGTCAGGTGTCTAAGCCCTATGCCCTACTCGGGACAGCACTACAGAGCAGGTGCATGTGGGGGGCAAGAAAGACGAGGGGAGGAAAATGCCATGCCCCCTTCCATCGTTCCTGACAGATACGTACTGAAAGCTCTTAGAGGTACTACCTACACACACAAACCCCAAGTCTCCTCACATTTTCCAAGCCCTCCAAAAGCCCAGCTTTAAGCAAAGCAATTTCCTGAAGAGAGTGTGAGCGCTGTCTCCGAACACGGGCTGGCTCATGATGTCCCATCGCTTGCACAGCCCTGTTTTCCCTCTTGATCCCATGATGGGCCAGACAGGTCTCAGCATTCCCATTTTATAGATCAGCAAACTAAGTCCCAAAGAGGTTAAATGACTTGCTCAAGGTCACACAGTAGCAGGTCTTGTCTTTTTTAAATTACATTTTTTTCCAGCCTATGATGCTCCTGAGACACAAGCAGGACGGATAAATTACAGGGGACAGGGGTGCTGTCTATTGCAGAGGAGAGGAGGTGTAACAGTCAGACCTCTCCTCACCCCAAAGTGCTATCCAGCTCCGAGTCCCCTCAACACCCCAGGGCCCTCTCTCCCTCTTCCCACATCCTCAGACATCGTAGAGCTTATGCTGTGTCCCTTGGTTTGTCTGAGGAACTTCTCAGGTCTCTGCCCTGCCAGGCAGGGCTCTCCCAGCTCAGGTACCAGAGGTGGGGGCACCCACTGGGTTGTAGGCATGGGACCCTGCAGGAAGTGGCTTTCCAGATTCCCAAGTTTAAGCACGGATAACTGAAATGGATCTCTGGGAGGTGGGCACCCAGCCTGGAGCTGCTGCTACCTTCAACAGATTCTCTCCGACAAATGTGCACACGCAGATGAACGACTCCCCGGATGGGGCAGGGACTGGAGAGCTGCTCCCAATAAGAGTCCTTCCCACCATCCAGCCCCCCAGTGAGGAGCCTGCAGGAGCTAAGTCCCCCTGTCTCTCCTCTCCATGAAATATCCTTCCCTGCATCTTCTTCCCACAGGCCATCGACCAATTCATTTGCTCACCATTGTTTTTAAAACTCGAATTTTACTAGCAGTGAAGCATGAGTAATAAATACTAATACACTGTTTGCACTTGAATTAGCCCTGCATGTCCTGGGACCACAGGGCTATTTGTCAAAGCCAGACTTCCCCCTCCCACCCGCACTTTGTGGTCGGGACACAGGCCCTTCCAAGGTCACGGACTCCCAGGCACCAAGCGAGAGCACAGGCGTCTGCTCTGAGGACCCGCACTTGGGGCTCCCTGATTCCTAAGCAGGGCCCTGAACTGCCTGGGAGGAAGGGCAGCTGTGGTAGGAACGCTAGAAGAGCTGGATCCCAGCTCTACTACCTACCAGCCAAGCACCGTGATGCAAACGTGTCCGCATAACCACTCTGAACTTGTTTCCTTGCTTGTAAAATGGGTCAACAACAGGGCGCCTGGGTGGCTCAGTTGGTTAAGCGACTGCCTTCGGCTCAGGTCATGATCCCGGAGTCCTGGGATCGAGTCCCACATCGGGCTCCCTGCTCAGCAGGGAGTCTGCTTCTCCCTCTGACCCTCTTCCCTCCCGTGCTCTCTATCTCTCATTCTCTCTCTCAAATAAATAAATAAAATCTTTAAAAAAAAAAAAATGGGTCAACAACACTCGCCTCCCAGGGTTGCTGGGAGTATTATGTGAACAACCTGGATATGAAAGCTCCTAAAAGCAAATGTGCACGCAGCAGGGACGGTGGCCGTGAGGGGCGTGAGGGAGGAAGGCTTCTCTCTACCAAGAACTACAAGATACCTGAAATCACCCTCACCTGGTTCCACGGAAGGATAAATGCCGGCCAGCACCTTTCCTGGTCCCCTCCCCACTCCCCACAGGGATCTTACACGTTTGACATCCAGGCATGTTTGGGGAACACAATTACCCTGCATCCATGCACAGCTGTCAGGAGCTCGGTATGGAGCAAAAACGATGTGGTCACTGGTGCCCAGGCTGGGCTTTCGACGCCTGCCTCTAGCGGCTGTTCTGGGGCTCAGACTTGGCTGGAAGGAGTCGCACAGACAAGGGGAACCCTTCCGACGCGGCTGCGCCCAGCAACTGGGCTCCCAAAGCAGCAGCTCCAGAACCTTGCTCCTTTCTTTGGCACTCAATGGCCTCACCTCATTCCACAAACATCTAGGGAGACTCTCCCGCGTGCGGGGCTCTGTGTTAGGGCCTGGGGCCCAGAAGTGGCCACAACAGCCCAATCCAATCCCTGGCTCCCCGAAGCTCAGGCCCCAGTCAGGGAGTCCAAGCCTTGAATGGGCCATTACAATGTGGCGTGGGGAGAGCTCCAAAGGGAAGGAGCACTGGAGGCTTCAAAGCACACAAGACAGGGCCTCATTCAGGCTGGAGGACGCAGCAGGAAAGGGCGGCCTGAAGGAGGAATCCATGCACAGGAGCGAAGCAAGAGGAGGAGAGGCGGTGGAGGAAGGGGTTCCAAGCAGGGTAAACAGCATGTGCAAACATCCTGAAGCAGAGAGCCAAAGCTGCACTGGGGAGCTAGAGTCAGCTAGCTGGGCTCGATGGGCACCTGCTCAAAGGAGGGAATCCCGAAGAGAGGCTCAAAGGAAGGGTCCTCGTACTCTCTGCCCTCAGCCAGCCTGCAGTCAAAGGGGGGGGGGGGGCGGGTAACAGGATCAAGGTACCGGAGATAGACTGAAGACAAAAAACAATCCTCAACAACAAGAACTTGCTAATGTACTTATTACTCTCTTCACAGGGTATATGTCCTTGCTGAGGACTGGGATGTAACGGGAAGGGGCTGAAGGGGTTAATCAGGGCAGGCCTCCCAGAGGAAGCGAGCAGGTTCCTCTGCTATGCTGTTTGCCCTCCAGCACCCTGAATGAAGCCACCAGGCCCTCTTTTTCCCCATCTGATTGGAAACCTTGGACAACAATAAGGCTTTATCTTGTTTGCCAACTGCATGTAAACGTTAACACAGTCCTACCTCTCTCCCCCTCGACAAGGCCACATGTCCGGGCAGCTTCGTCTGAGTTAGGCTGACTTGCTTCGCCAAATAATACAGGCAACAAACGCGCCTGGCTTCCCAGCTTCCTCCCAGCCCCCAGCCTTCGGGAAGATGCCCGCGTGTGCCCGGCTTCTCCCGGCTTCTCCCAGGGAGCACGGAGTTCTCTGAGAAGATGCAAATCCCCTAGCGCTGGCGGGAGACAGGGAGGGAATTCGCATTATGCAGAGCAGCTCCCTCCTCCCTCCAACTGCTGGGAGAAATATTGGTTTTTCCGTCCCTCAGTCCCTCACCTGGCAGGGATCTGCCCTGGAGGCTTTTTACGGAGCACACCATCATTTGCCCCCGGAGCCTCCACACCCCCTCCCCACCGCGCCCCTCAGAGACCCTCCCAGCGAGCACATCACCACTTGCTACTTTTCCAACAGATGCCTTCCTTCTGGCTCCTGCTGCCCACCTACTTCCATTCTAGAGGCATCTCCAGATTGGGACCAGCACAGCAACTGTGGCTCTTCTGCACATCGCAGCACCAGCTGCCGGGCCCAGCAGGAGGCCCGCGTGGTCAGAGGGGCAAAGACAACATAGCCCAGGAGACTCGCCACCCCCCAACCTCTCCCCCCCCCCCCCCCCCGGTTAGGGGACGGACCTGGGGATCGGGGCAGCACCGGAGGGCATCATACTCAGCCGAGAAGGCCAGCTCTGCAGTCAGACCTGGCCGGGACCCACCTCTGCCATGGGCTGGCTGTGTGACACTGGGCCATTTATGTCCCCTCTCTGAGCTTTGTAAAATGGGGTTTGTTGTAAGGATTGAATGAGAAAATGCATATGAATGATTAGCACACTGCCTACAATGTGTTCAACAAATATCACCTGCTACTTCTCTTAATGTCATTCAGGCCTCCTCTTGGACACTGTCAAGTGACCAGACTCTAGCCATTAGAACTTCAAAAACTTTTAAAATTGACATATAATGTACGTATTGAAAAGTGCACGCACGTGTAGAGATCAGTGAACTTCCCATACAATCAGTTCACAGATGCAGACACAGAGCATTCCCAACGGTCTAGAGGGCCCCCTCCCGCCCCCTTCCAAGGAAAGCTACTAGCCTGACTTCCATTACCAAATATTACCTTGCCTGCTCTTGAATCTTATATAACTAAAATCAAACAGTATCTACTGAAAGCACCTTATGGGGACGCCTGCGGGGCTCAGTCGGTTAAGTGTCAGCCTTCGGCTCGGGTCATGATCCCAGGGTCCTGGGATGGATCTCCGAGTCCAGATCCCTGCTCCGTGGGGGAGTCTGCTTCTCCTGCTTTCCCCTCTCCCTCTGCCCCCCGGCTTCTGCTCTCTCTCGCACGCTCTATCTCAAACAAAAAACAAAATATTAAAAAAAAAAAAAACAAAAGAACAAACGAACCTTTTGATTTAAGACGCACTTTTATAGATGTGACTGATTTGTTCCTGCCCAAGCCCTAAGAGAATAGGCTCTTTATTGCCCCCACTTTGTTGCTGAGCAGAGGCTTCAGATATGCTAACTGCCATGTCCAGGGCTCCACAGTCAGTAAAGAGAGAGGGACTCATGTTGCCAGGAAGCCCCCTCTTCCAAGAAGCTTGTGTGGATTGCTCGAAGGAGAGTCATCAGCCTGTCCTGCTCTGCCCATTTCAACCTGGACTCGGAGTGTCCACGCACCCCTAGCCTGGGGGCGCTCCTGACAAGCGTGTGTACTGCCTGTCACGGGGATGCCTCCGCCTGGCTCTCCTCCATATGTCTCTTGGAGTCACAACTCCCAAAGAGCAGGGCCTGCTTCTGCGGCTCATTCCACATCCTGCCCAGGCGGAGGGAGCTGGCTAGAAGCTGGGGAGGGCCCCAGCCACGGTGCAGGAGCATGGGAGCAGGGCACTGGGTCCCCTGGCTTGATAAAGAGGCTCCTCGCAAGTCACAGAGGCACGAGACAGAACAAACCAGGGGTCTGGGGAATCCTGACTCTGCAAGCCCTGTGACCTTGGGCGAGTTACCTCCCCTCTCAGAGTAATTTCCTCATCTGTAAATTGAGATGGTTGGCCAAAATCTCACTTGACAAATTCATCCTGCCCCGTGCCCGCGGCAGATGCAAGGCAAACCGGGCCCCATCCCAGGAGCCCACACTCGGCCCCAGACCCCTCTCAACTCAGCCCTGTGGGCACTGTCGCCAATCAGCAGAAATGGGCCCGGCGGGGAGGAGGGGCACTCAGCGGACCCGGCTGACCATGGCCAGCAGCAGGTGGCCAGAGTCCCTGAGGCTCTGCTTCCACGTGACTCCTGATTATGCCCCAGAACCCAGGGCATGAAATATCAAGCAGGACCTGCTCTCATCCCCTAGATCCTGGGTCCCTTTTCATGGTCCCCACACAAGGGCAGCCTCTTCCTAGGCTCTGCGCCTGCATTCCCCACACGCCTCCCTGCCCTCCCACACAGCTCACTCCGCCAGGGTGCGCACGCTCCCAGGTCACACTGGGTGTCGGGAGCAGCACCCACAGGGCTCAGACCCCTGCTCCCGGAGCCCCCAGCCCCGACTCATAGGAGCACCACCCCCGAACTCAAGTCAGAGCTCCTCCCCTGTGTGCGCCACATCTGCTCTCACTAAGACACCCCTATCCAGTCCCCCACCCACAACCCATCATGCCAGGCTCAGCTGGGCTTGAGGACGGCGCGAAGTGCCTCATTACGGGTCACGCTAACCCCCCGATCCAAGGAGAAAATGTCTTTTGAGATCCACGCAACTAACTGACTCTTCAGCCGCACCGGTCTGTGAGTTAAAGCAGCCCATCCCAGCTTTCCAGAGCTAGAGCTCAGCACTAATGGAGGGCTCCCCGATCCACGGCCTCTGCCGACAAGGAGCTCACGATCGCAGCCATCCACGCCGCAAGTATTTATTGAGCACCTACTATATGCTGGGGCTGTTCTAGTCGTTGGGGGTGCAGAGCTGAGAAACAGACACACCCCTGTGCCAGTGGAGCAATGTCTCATCGGGGAAACGGACGTGATGACCTCTGCCCACCTCCCCGGGCCATCGGGCCATCTGTGTGGCCTGACCCTCCCCTGGGTGAGCTGCTCTTCCTACCCTGTTGGGGGGGGGGGGGGAGGGCGGGGCCTGGAGGCTGAACAGAGACACCTACTGGCTCCTCGGAGAAGCACAGGCCCCAGAGGAGAAGCCACAGATAGGGAGAAAGGGCAATGCAATGGCTCAGGCTCAGCCGTGTGACCTAGGCAAGTTACTCTAGGGCTTGAGGAGCACCCCTTCTCTCCTGGGTCAGATGGAACGAATAACCCCCACGGGGCAGGGCTGCCGCGGGGTCCAGCAACGACACAGGACAATGGACACAAGGCAAGAGCAACAGCCCTTACTGGCCCAGGAACGTGGGACAAAGGTTGGCTCCATCCCAGCAACTTAGGCCCCAGGTCAAGCATCCCCCCTCTCGCGCCCCCCACCCCCGCCGCCCCGGGGCTAATCCCCTCCTCACAGAGGAGCAGAGAGAGAGAGAGCCCGCCAGCCATGGCCTGGCCAGCCTCCTGCTGACGGACATGCGCTCTCTCAGCTGACTCTCCGCTACCTACGTACGTATGTAGCCCAGTGGCCTGGTTACTTCCAATCCGCAACCCACCTGGCCGACCGCATGTTCCAGCCTATTCGCTTTGGACTCTGGCAGGACTCTCACTTTTCAAAGGTGAATGGGATGGTGCTATTTTAGCTCAAATAAACTGGGGAGCTTTCTCCATCCAGTTGCCCACTCTGTACTCCTAGATTTGGGTCACCTGAACTTTCTGGCCCTCTCGGGCTGAGGGGTATCTGCAGCATCACCTCGCCTCGGAGGAGCTCAAAGGAGCAGGTGGGCACCTCGGGCCTCAGGCCCCTGCCCCCAGAACCCAAGACCCAGTGCAGCATCTGACAGATTCCATATCTGTGCGGGCACGGTGTAAGGGGTCGGTCATGGGGTGCACCCACCCAGTGCCACCCTGTGGCCGTGCATGGCACCCCAGAGGAACTCCGGAAACGTGCCCCGTGAATGGATGTGGGGCAACAACCCGCACCGCCCTGTGGCCAAGGATCAGGCAACCACCTGCCCATGAGTCCAAGTCTTAGACGTCTCTCTGAGCGCCCCCATCATCTTCCCAGGCAGGGGCCTCAGTGTGGGGAAGAGAGTCTTGGACAGAAACCCAGCTAGGAAGAGCCTGAATCCTGGCTTTGCTTCTGCTCATGAGAGTACCTTCACAGCCCGAGGACTGGAACAGGAAACGGGGTAGAAGTGCCTTATGGGGTTCCAAGGAGGGGTGCAGAATGAGGACCCATGGGAAGTAGATTTGGCTCAGGATAAGGTAAAACCTTCTGGTATTTTTTGAAGAAAATCACTAGCATTTCCTGAGCCCCTTCCGTATGCCAGACAGCGTGCTGGGTATCCTCACATGTTCCCTCGTTTACAGCTGCCTCAGGAATGGTCAAGAGCACGGCTCAGGGAACAAAATTTACATCCTGGCTCTACCACATACTAGTGTGTCACCTTGAGCAAGCTATATGACCTCTCTGGGCCTCAGTTTACTCAGAGGGCTGGTTGTCGGTAGATCAACTTAATACACATAAAGCATCTAGAATGTAATCGGTGCTCAATAACGTCAGCTCTCAGAGGGTGGGGAAGAAGAGAAGGAAGGGAAGAGGGAGCAACTGGGGCTGGATAACTAGCCAGCGGAGATTCTGTGTGTAGACAAGAGGAGAGCGTCAGGTCGGGTGCCGAACGAATGAGTTCAAGTTCCTTCCAGGAATAAGATTCTATTTTTCAGTACCCTCCCTGGGTTTCAGTTTTCCCGGCAATAAAATAGGCATTATCATTTCTGGACAAAGGCTGCTTCATTCTGTGGAATATTCTCCACCTCGGGAAGAGCAGGTGCGCCCAAGGGACCACTGCCTCCGCTATTTGCACGGCCCATGGGTGACCTTCAGAAGGCCCTGGGTGTGTGGACAGAGCAGGAGTCCTGGATCCTGATCCAACCCTTCAACCAAATAACACTGGTTTTCAGCTTGTTCCCGAAATTCTGGGAGTCTGAGATGATCATTCCTAGCTGCCCTCTCTATCTCTGAGAGACATCCTGGGGGCATGGGCAGAAATCACCAAGAACATCGCAAGCCTTTAAATATGTGACACCCACCAGGAAGTGGCATTAGCAGCTTCAGCATAAGGGCTGATCGTCTGATGGAAACTCAGGAGCAGTGAACAGCTGGTGAGAAACTCCACAACCACCCCCAGAAAAGGACTCCAGAGGGGCCTTCTGGCCCTCCCTACACCCACTCTAGTCTTCTCTACCTCGGAAAACGTCTCTCCTGCCTCCAGAAAGACATGCCCAAATTCCTATCCTGTCACCAACCTTGCTGGGGACATTCTGTCGTGATCTTAGGAATGGAACCAGGCCTGGGGAGAGGCTGGAGAGACAAATAACCACAATTGTGACAGAAGTGCTCCAGCA
Organism: Eumetopias jubatus; assembly: GCF_037043125.1. Classification (NCBI taxonomy): domain Eukaryota; kingdom Metazoa; phylum Chordata; class Mammalia; order Carnivora; family Otariidae; genus Eumetopias; species Eumetopias jubatus. Next base: position 97,301,183 of record NW_028274819.1, read on the forward strand.
GATTTCTTCCAGAGCTACCCCGTCATGCCTCTGAGAGTCCAAGACCCCAGCAAGATCCCCCAAGTGATGACGCAGGCAGCCACGCACGCCAGCCAGCTGGGCCCCAGGGCCCTGAAGGGGATGGTCCGGGCAGGGTGGGGCTGCTGCGACCTCAAGGAGCCACGTGTCCCCTGAGTGCCACCAATCCTCAAACTTCTCAACTCATGAGAGAGTCTCATCCACAGTTCACGGCGTCCACCCCCAGCCCTTGCCTGGATGGCCCGTGTACGGGAAAAGACTGGCCCATGATTCAGGGCCCACTCAGGAGCTCTGATGAGAGGGGTCTTTCACCGATTCCCCAATATTGCCAGTGACCTCTCCCTCGGGGGGGGGGGGTGTCAAAGAAATCCGGCCAAGGAAAGACAAGCACCAGAGTGCATGGAAGGTCTGAGCCCCTCCATGCCTGGTCTCCCTATGAGATGAGCAACAGGACAGTGAGGGGGCTGGAGGGAGAGCCAGGAAGTCAGGGGACAGTCAGTACCCATTTCACACACTCGTGCGTGGGCACACATGCACACACACCCTCACAGGTACACAGAGATTTCTGACCCCTAGTTTGAAATCAGACAGCCTGAGGGGCGCCTGGCTGGCTCAGTTGGTAGAACATGCGTAGTTTGTTTGATCTCAGGATTCGTGAGTTTGAGCCCCACGTTGGGGAGAGAGTTTACTTAATAAAAAGAAAAAAAAAACTTTTTAAATCGGACTGCCTGGGTACAAATTCCAACCCTGCTTCTTACCAGCTACGGCACTTTAGGCTAATGAATCATCTATCCTGAATCTCAGCCTCCTTGCCTGTGAAATGGGTACAATCGTACCCCAAGTAGTGCCTAAAATAATCGTAGTACCATAAACAGTATCCTAAAGTTTAACGTTAGTAAGGGGATGAACTAAGATACTATAGGGAAAGCCCTTTGTGTCGTGCTTGGTACATAACAATAAGCATTTGAGAAATACTGGTTATTATTATTGCCATCGGTGTTGTTGCTGTCAACTAATTTGTCCACTTAACAAATACTTACTGAGTACCTACAACGTGAGCCTACTGCTAGACACAAAAACACAGGCCGTCTCCTTGACCCGGAGGGGCTCCCAGTCTAAGTGCCTTAGAGAGTTAAGGTTGTGTTCCTGGTCAGTGCCAATCCGATTTTGTTTGGATGCCAAGATGGGACCAAATGGATTACTGACGTCTCTCTTTGCCTGCCCTCTCGTTCCTGTGTGGAGGGCCACGAAGCCCACGGAAAGGGGCACAGGACTGGGAGCCCGGAGCCCTGGGCTGATGCCCCAGCTCAGCCACTGCCCACCTTGTAACTTGGACCAAGTGACTGAACCCACGGGGCCACGCCCAGTCCCCACCCTCTCACCAGGAGCGGAACCGGGCCAGGAGAAACTCTAAAGATGAGAACATAATCGTACTTATAACAGCAACAACTGTGACCATTCCCTGGGTGCCCAGTGCATCTGCTGAGATTCCCTTTGGCCGCGATTAGGCTCCTCAGCTCCCGGCCCGACAGGTGGAAGAGCCAGGATTTCAATCCCGTGCAATCTGAGCTGGGTGTGGCCGACCACAGCACCACAGCCTCTGCTGGAGGGACGCGGGTGTCACACTCCGGCCACCCAGAAAGACAGAGAGCAGCCCCCAAAAGGTGACAGCCGCACTACACTCCCGAAACCCAGTCTCCCTACTCAGGAGCCTCTGGGCTGGAGGGCAGCAACTACCCCAGCTGCCCCAAGAGGTGCTGCCATCCTCCACAGCTTCTTAAAATTTTCTTTTTTATTAAGTGCGCTTCGTAGCCAATCTCTCACTTACACATCTTAACCTCCTCTGGGCTATTGATTTCTCATTCTATTAAATCCTCCTCTTTAACTCCGGCCCTTAAACTCCCATTCCAAACGTGTGTTTACTCCACAGTCACTCTCCCAGGCCGCCACTGTGATGCCCCTGTCCTTGGGGTCGTGCTCCCCTGCACCCCCTCCCCTGCCAGGGAGCCTGCCCGCGATTCTGTCCCTGGGGGCAAGTGTGTTTATATGCCTGAGATTACAGAGATCACAAAGAGTAAACTGAGGCAGCAAGAAGTAGCCTGGATTCTGAGCGGGGGAGGCCCAGGACACCCCATTCCCGGAAGCTGGAGGCCCCCACAGACTTCCTGTCCCCTCCTCACCCACCACCTTCCACCAGGAATTTCTCTCTGTAACACACATTTGTTAAACATGACGTGGGACCACTTCATTAAGACAAATATTTACTTAGCACCTGCTCAGTGCATGGCACTGGGGCTACTCCTGTGAGCCAAACTGGAGGGAAGCTCTGCTCAGGGGCCCCTGGAGGCGACAGACCCACCGGGGAGTAACTTCCAGCCCAAGACTGACTGCTCAGCTGCCGTCCTGCTCAGGCCACCCAGGCTCCATCCCCAAATGCTCCCGGCGCCTGCCTCACAGCGCGTCTGGGAACACATTCCTCAGCTTTCCCTCAGGCCCGCTTTCCCTTCTGGCTTCCCTATTTCTGAAGTGGCATCGTCATCCTGCCGAGCCTCCAGGGCTCCAATCTCAAAGTTCTCTGCGACACTTTCTGCTCCCTCATCTGTTCCCAATCTGTCCGCATGGTCTGCTGTTCCTTGGAAATGCCACTCCAATGCACCCCCCTTCTGCAGTCGCCCCCAGCCCCTGAACCCCTCTTTGGGCACTCACTCGTCTGCCCAGGATGCTCCAGATCCCCCAAACCCGATGCAGCAAGCTGAACCTCTTCTCTCTGGCTTTCAAGGTCCTCTTGAATCTGTTAGTTCTGCCCTACCCCTGCCCACCCTGACTCCCTGAAGACAGGACCCCTTCGTCCCACCGCACCATCACCCAGTCCCCAGGCCACCCCTGTCCCCCCTCTGCCTGGGCAGCCCTCCTCCTCCTCCTCCTCACTGAGTTCCAGCCCCATCCGACCGCCAGCGCCCATGGTGGCCAGGGCACACCCCTGCACCCCTCCTTTTCCCATCCTGTGGTGCATCCTCCTGTGCTCGCCCCCCAAATCCTGAACCTGCTTCACTGAGCCCTGCCTCGCTGAGGTGCCCCCAACTACCCAATCCCTGCTTATGTAAATGATGGAAGTGTTGAGTTGTTCAAAGAAAACCTGTATGAAATCATTCCATAAGGAGCCTCTCCTTCCCATTTTTAGGCCCATGTATTGGGGAAGGAAGTGGGGTTCTGGAGTGCTCCCTGGACCATGGCAGGACTCAGAGGGGCCCCCTGTGGGCCCCCTTTCCTCGTCTGTAAATATGGAGGTGCTCACAAGGGAGCTGGGGTGACTCTCTGAAATGAGCAGGATGTGCAGTCGATACAGTGTTAAATTGATTCTCTCCTTCCTTCCCATGATTTACCTTGGCTCGTACTGGGGCATAAATCATTTTTTCATGTTGGATTTGTTAAAGGTAAGGCATACCCCATTTTATGTAACCAAACGTTATAATCAAGCAACAACTATTTCTTCCACTCCTACGATAAGCAGGGGCCAATGTACGGGTGTGGAGAGCCAGGGCACGCCCAGTGAGGAGCCAAGGACGGAAACTTCTGGCACCAGGCAAAGGCCTTGCTCCTTCTGGGCGGGGAGACGGACAGAGACAGATGCACAGCCAGAGTGGGCAGGGGATGGGAGCTAAACGAGCACCCCAAGGACGCAGCGTGAGAGGAGCCCCCTGGGTGGCCTTCACATTGACAAATCCCATTCTCCACCCCAAATACAGCCACGCTGACAACAACCCTTTCAGGCAGGGGAGATGGTCCCCGTTTTATATGTGAGACAAGAGAGGCTCAGAGAGGTTAAGCAATTTGTTTAAAGTCACCCAGAGAGAGACACCAGGACAGGAAGCCAGATCTGCCCAACCTTTAGCTGCTGACGTTGCCACCACGTCCTGCTGGGACCACGGGGCGCGCGGCGTGGGGAGGGCTTCCCAGGCTGCACCCTGAAGGCAGAGCAAGTGTGGGTGGGCAGAAAAAGAGGAGCGAAGGGAAGGCTGAGGGCGTCACGGGCCCGGTGTGAGGGTGGGCAGAGGGCGGGCCGAGGATCAGGGCCAGAGGCACAAAGCAGGGCCACAGGCGGAAGGCCGTAAACTCCCAACTACCACAGGGAACCGTGTCTAGGAGGTGCAGGTTGGGGTGGGGGGGGGGGCCCGGGGCTCCTAAGACCTGGTCACACACTACAGATGCCATCTTTGTAGGAAAGTAGGTGTGGTAGCTGGGTGCCTGGAAGCGGAGCCTGCGGGCCACCCAGGGAGGAGGCTGTGTCACCATCACCCGGGGCTGAGTCGCTAAAGTCCCACGTGGGACAGTGGCAGTGCGCAAGGAAGGGTCAGGCTGGGCACCAGAAGTGCCGGAAAGAACTGAGCGCCAAAGGGATAAGGCACCCAGGAGCGGGGTGGGGAAGGCAGAGGAAGACGACAGAGCCTAGGCATCTGAGGTTCCCGGACCAGTGTCTGGGAGAACCTGGAACTTTCTGCCAGAGGCAGTCAGAAGGAAGCGCTTGTCCGGGGCAGGGCTCGTGGGACACCCCCGCCGCCAACACACACACACACACACACGCACGCACGCACGCACGCCGGAGCAGCCAGTCTAGGGGCTGAGAACACAGAGCCAAGAATTAGCCAGATCGAAGACCTGGGCCAGGAGAGTGGACCACCAGCCAGCCCCCACAGGGAGGGGAAAGTGTGGAGCCCACCCTGGAGAACATGAAGACGAAATGAAGCTCGGGATGGGGACAGGGAGGGCTGAGCAGCAGAGACCTTCACCAGCAACAAGTGAGGCCTCCCGTGTGGCCACAGAGCCTTGGACGGGTCACCTAAGCTCCCTGGGCCTCAGCCTCTGGGGGATCAGTGATACCTCCTTGGAGGGTGAGAGTGCAGATGAAATGCTTGTAGGGCCCTCGCAGAGATCAGATGAAGTAATTCTAAAAAGCGTTTGGAAAACGGCGGCTCTCCTCACACACATGAGGGATTCGTACTATGCAGAAGTGACGGCAGAGGCTTTCTTCCCACACACTCCCTGCCACCGCCTGGCCCACACCAGCCGCACAACCACCCGCCCCGGCCCGCCGCTCCCCTGCTTTTCCAGCACTGTCTCCCCTCGCCCAGGACAGGTCCTCCTGCCCTCCTTCCTTCCTTCCCTCTGGGTCTGGCTCAGACCAGCTCTCCAGGAGCCCCCCGCGTCCCCTCGTGAGGGTTCCCACTTCTCACCCACCCTGCCAAAGTTCCCTCTCCATCCTCAGGGGAGGAAAACCAAACTGGAAAGCCAGACCCAGACGCAGACCTGGGCTCTGGGAAGAACTTTTGGTGCTGATGAAAATGTCAGCCAATGATCAAGATGCCTAGGGGGTGCAGGGGGGGGGAATGGGGAAAACAAAGAAAAACCAGAATGTCCTCCCCAGCGCCCCTCCACTCACTACCCCCTCTTCCCCACCAGGCACGGCCAAGAGCTCTGGGGACCAGCTTTGCCTCTGGCCTCAGGTGGCAGGTCCGGAGGAGGGCTAGGGGACAGAGCCAGCCAGGCGGGCAGGAGGGTGGTGGGCAAGCCCGGACCACAGCTCCCCACGGAAGGCTCGCTCGCAAGAAAAGAACAAAATACAGAAAATTAAACAAACCCAGACACTGTAATGTGTGCATATTAGATTAACTCTCCAAAGGGTCACGACCTTGAGGAACACATCCAGCCAGGGAGGAAAATAATAAACCTGATTAATGATGAGGCATGGGCTGCAGCTTCAGCAAATACAACCAGCCTGATGATGCCCAGTGGAGTTCCTGGGGCTTCCTTCCCGGGCCAGGGGGTGGAGGGGGGAGCAGAACACAGCTGACCTCCCCAGGCCCCTCAGGCGAGATCACAGGAGCACAGATACTCAGTGGGGGGGAGGGGAAGGGGGGCAGAGCAAGACCACACTGCTCTTTTAGATGCCCACTGCCAACCCAGACAGTCTCTATCCCGGGGGAGGGGGGATGCCGTGCTCCTCTCACCCAGGTGACCCACAGGGAGCTTAAGCAAAGGTAGCTCTCTGTTCCTGGCAGGGCTCGGTACTCCGGGCCAGTCCCCAGGACCACCGGGTCTGGCCTCTGAGGGGCCCCGGCCATGCCCAGAGCTCCCCTCCTCTTTCCAGACAACCCAGGCCCTTGGGAGACATGCCCAGGAGAGCCACTGGAGGGAGGCAGGGAGGTGGCACCTCGTGGCATCACCAGACAACAGCACCAGGAGGAAGATGGCAGCACGAAGTAGAGATGCCAAGAGCTGTGCAGCCAAAGGTCCAGCGGGGGAGAAGCTCAGGCCGCAGTGCCCCACCGCTGCCAGGCAGGCAGGCCGGCCAGAGGGCCCCTGCCCAGCCCCCCACCGCCGCCTCCCCCGCCACTGGCCAACTCTCCCCCGGGCTCCAGCTCCTCGGCTCTCACTTTCTTCAGCTCCAGGGAGCCGGGGAAAGAGACACAGGTGCTCTCCATGCCTTGAAACCCCTGTCCCAGCTGTCACCAGCCAGCCCTCCGCCCTGGCCAGGTCTGAGCAGCTCACCGCTCTGCCAGTCCTCACTGGAGAGAATCTCAATCAGCTCCCCTCCCCCCCTCTTCCTCAGCCCCCTCCCCCATCAAACGCCCAAATGCAGGTCTCCAGAGTTTCTCCCTCACTTCCCACTCGGGTGAACTAGGGTGAGATGGGTGGGAGCCTCATTAGTCCAGGGAAAGAGGGGCATTTCTGATAGGACGCCGGTCCCCCCCGAAGCGAGCCGGCGTGTAGGGTGGGGGTGTGGTGGTGGCCGGAGTCCAGCGCAGGGGCAGGGGGGCAGCGGAGGCAGATGGCAGCGAGCAAAGGGGGAGGGGGCCTCAAGGGCTCCGGGGCTGCGCCGGGATGGGGCAGAGCAGCCGGGGCCGGGCGGGAAGCGGGGGTGACAGCGGCTGGGGGAGCGCGCCGGCGGCAGGCAGCGGCCGGCGTCCCTGCAGGGGGCACAGGCAGGGCTGGGAGTTGCACAGAGGAAGGGGAGGACCAGCGCGGGAGGATCGCGAGCCCGGGGAAGGGCTGCGGAGGGAGGGAGACGGGGAGGGAGACGGGGAGGGAGACGGGGAGGGAGACGGGGAGGGAGACGGGGATGGAGACTGGAGGAACTACGGGAGCGAAGCGATGGGGGTCCAGAGCCCGGGAGACGCAGGGATCCGAGCGCAGGGGACCGGCGGGCTGAAGGCGGGAGAGGGGAGGCAGGGCGCCGGGGAGGCCGTGGGGGCGGGGGCAGGGAAGGGTGCGGGGCAGCGGCCCCGGGGGGGACGGAGAGGCAGAGACGTCAGAAGTAGGGGGGACGGGCGCGGGAGGGGGCGCGCGCGGGGCCCGCGCGGCCGGGACGCGGGGGACGCGGGGGGCACGGAGGGGGGGAGCAGCCCAAGGGGCGGGCGGGGGGCGCCGCGGCGGGCCCTGCCCTTACCTGGGCGGCTCCGCACTCCGGGGGCTAAGCTGGGGCCGGGCCGCCGGGCTGTTTTCCGGTTTTCCCTGCTTCCGCAGCAGCCGCGGCGGCCCCAGCGCGAGCCGCCGGCAGCTGAAGGCAGTCTGTGTCCGGCCGCGAGCGAGCCGGGAGCGGGCAGCGCGGGAGGAGAGCGGCCGAGGCGCGGGGCGCCGCCCGGCGGCCAGCGCCGGAACTGCGGCGGCCCGCGCACGCCGCCCGGGGGGGCGCCCCTTCGGGGCCGGGCGGCCGGGCAGCCCGCACGCCCCGGGCGCGGGCTCGGGGCCTCGCCCGGCGCGCCCCGGAGCCGAGGCGCAGGAGGAGGGGGTCGGCGGCGGGGCCGGGCGGCCGGGGGCAAACTTGTCGCCGCCCCGGGGGACCGAGGCCGAGCGGGAGGCGCGGGGCCGGGGCGCGAGAGGCGCGCGCAGCCGGGCGGCCGCGGGACGAGGGGCGGGGGCTGCGATGTAGCGCCCTCGAGGCGGGGGAGTTGGGGGGGACCCCGGCGCGGCCCGCGCCCTGCACCGCCTCGAGCGAGGGGGCAGTCCACCCCGGCCCCCGGAGTTACAGCCCAGCCGGCTTCGGCGGGCAAAGGGCGCCCTCTGGTGGGGCTTGGGGGAACCGCGCGGGGGACGAGCCGGCGACTGCGGCCCGGCCGGGGCCGCGAAGATGGAGAGCGGGAGGTTTCGTGCGGAGACGGAAGAGCGAATTGTAACCAGGAGGCCGGAGAGACCCCGCGCCCGTCTAGTAGTTCCAGGGCGCTGTTTGATGAATACAAACGTCTTAGGAGGAGCCGTCTCCTCGTGAGGACCCTGAGGCCCGGAAAGGCGCACAGTCCAGCCCGGAGCCCGGGGCCCCAAGTGAGCGAGGTAGCGAGAGGCAGGACCGGGAGGGCAACCAAGCCATCTGACACGCGGTCGGGGCTCAGTTTGCTAGAGCGCAGCTGCCCTCAGGAGGAGGCTGGGGAGGGAGGTCCAAGGCCATGTGAGGTCCGCAAACATTAGTTGCTCTTTTCCACCCCACACGTTGGCCTTGGGCTGACAACGGAACTGATCGCAGAGCCGTCTGGTATTCAGGGCCACGGCCCCACACCCACAGCCTGATGGGATCCTCCGTGAAAGGCTCGTTCTCAGCCACAGCGGTTGGGACTTAGGCTTGAAGGGATTAGAATACTGGTTGGCACTGCACTCCCCAGGGAGAGTTGGCCGCCCGGCCCTTGCCACTTCCTTGCCACCAAGGCTGCAGGCAGCAATGTGGCTCACAACTTCCCATCCCCCACCTCCCCACGCTGGCGGCGCCCACGCTCCTTAGGAAGGACATTATTTAGCACCTGTGTGCCACGACGACAGCACATACACAGTCTTTCCAATCATCTTTGCATCAACTTTGCCAGGTGACACTAACCCCATTGCACAAAGGAAGAAGCCTGCAAACCAAATCACAGGGGTGAATAGGCTACACAGAACTGAGTTCTTTTTTTTCTTTTTTTTGAGATTTTATTTATTTATTTGAGAGAGAGAGAATGAGAGATAGAGAGCACGAGAGGGAAGAGGGTCAGAGGGAGAAGCAGACTCCCCGCTGAGCAGGGAGCCCGATGTGGGACTCGATCCCAGGACTCCGGGATCATGACCTGAGCCGAAGGCAGTCGCTTAACCAACTGAGCCACCCAGGCGCCCCAGAACTGAGTTCTAATTCCAGCTCTAGTCCCTCAGGCTGGGCGTCATTTGCCAAATGGACAGAAGGACTGCCCTGGGCCAAGCAGGAAGTACACTGGAGGGGCATCCCTGGGATCCTGGGCAAGAGACTTCAGGACCCTCGGCTTCTGGTTTCCACATCTCTAAACAGGAGAATAGCAAACGAAATAATCTCTAAAGTGACTTCGAACTGTGAAATGCCAAGCATGGATCCAGGGCCCTTTTTCCGGGAAGGATGCAAGATCAGCAAGACCATAGGAGCTAAGGGTTTGGGAGGAAAAATACTACGTGAAACACTTCATCTTACTCTTTTGCCTGGTGAGCTCATCCTATTAACCAAGGAGGTGGGAAGGAGCTCTTGATGAGGTCAGAGAGATTGCTGATGGGTCTGAGGTAGCCTGGTCTGGGACCTAATGAGGACCCCAGGGTCTCCCCTTCCTGCAAGGATGATTCTGTCTTGCCCCTCAGGCGTCTGCCCCTACTAGAAGCAAGGGGCCCTCTACAAGTCAGAGGGCGGGGGGCAGGGCCAGAGAAGCCCGCTAGCAGCCCACCCTGGGGGTTTGCAAAGAGAGAACCTCTCTTCTTTCTGCTACCAGCTGATGGGCTGTCGAGTGCTCACTGCCTGCTCTCCACTTTCCTTTCTCCTGAATATCAGTGCCCCTGGTCCATCAGAACTTGATTCCAGACAAGCTAAGCTCCCCAGCTCAGCTGGGGGGTGGGGATGGACTGGGGAGGTTAGTCCAGACCATCTGGGGGACTCCCTGAGGAGCTGGGAAATGGGGCTCCCTCCCCTAGAACTTCTCAACTGAAGCATCCCTCCCAGCCAGGGTTCAGTAGTGCCTGGACCTGGGCGTCATGGTGAAGTCTTGTGGATCTGAATTCTTTGGAGGCTGGAGCCCACGGGAAGGAGCCTGTTCTCCCGGATTTATTGATAGCTTCTTCCTTTGTATTTGCCTTAGGTAGATCCACAAAGAATACGTGATCTTAAAGTTACCAACCGTTGTCTGTTCCAAAGGTCCCCGTGAAGGGTTATCCCAAGTGCCTAATGAGCCCACTGCATCAGTAGGGCCAACTGAGGCCCCCAGTGACCGGGTGACTTGTGCATGCTTGACTTCGTGGGACATGCCATCCCTGTGTCACCGCCTCTTAGAAACTGGTGCAGCAGTCTCTAACGGATGTTCCTGCCTTTAGACTGGCCCCCTAACACCCCACAAATGTCCAAGTGATGGATCTAAAACCAGCACGACTACTTCGCACCCCAGCTTAAAACACTTTCATGACCCCATGTGGCCTATAAAGTAAAACTGAGTCCAACACGCCTCAGCACAGCCCCTCAGCTCACCCATCTCCCACTACTGCCCACAGTTCTTCTCCATCAGTGCCAAGCTGCCCACAGTTAGTTCCCTGGTCCTCCTGTTTAATGCTCTGTGAGCATTCTGTGAATGTTAACACACTGATTTCGGCCCGGAAGCCCCTCTCCCCCATACACACACACACACACACACACACACACACACACAACTCAGTTTAGGAATCTCCTCCTACAGGAAGTTGCTCCTCCCCTGCTATCTGGTCCCTTCCCAGCAGAATTAATTACTCCCCTCTCTAGAATTCTCTTGCACTTACTAGAGCTCATGGTTACTTACTTGACTCTGGTCTGTGTGCGCTTAAAGACTACGGACTTGTTCACCTGGATTTATTTTTAGCTTCTCCCTTCTTTGTATTTTCCTCAGGTAGATCCACAGAGCAGAATAGTTGTTCTTAAATTTACCTACCACCTCTTTTCCAAAGATCCCTTTGAAGGTTAATCACAAGTTCATAACGAGAGTACGGACTTAAAAAAGATCTATTAACAGCAGAATGCCTGGGATAATAGGTGCTCAGTAAATGTGTTGAATGACTGAACCAACATGAAGTAGGGGTTAGTAAGGTATGCAATCTGGCACATTGAATTTGCTTCCGTCACTGGTCTCAGTGAGCCAGATGGGATTTCCTGATGGGCAGTATGAACCATTGGTCCCCGCTAAGCTTGAAGCCTTTATAAACCTAAGCTGAATGTAGGGTTCTGCTTGAGGGCCTTGAGGTTGAAGATAGCAAGAGCCTGACCGCACACCCTTTTGGCCCCACGGTGTTAAATGCAGCAACACTCCAACTCCAAGTTAAATGAAATAATTCTCTGTCCTTCTTGTCGCCTGTTTGGGGGATACATGGTTCATTCCTAAAAGGTAATGTCTAACAGAACCAGTTGAGAAGCAGAACTGAAATGAGAAAGAGAATTATTCTTTGATTTTACTTTGATTTTTACTCCTGCCTTGAAGGAGGCACTTAACAGTGGTTTTGCTTAATGACATCATGGCCAAGTGTCGGCAAAGAGCAGATAGGTACACCTGTGGGTTTCGATGTGCACAGCCCCCGGGGCCCCAAGGCGGCACGTCGCTTAGCCTAGCTGACTGCAAAGACTATGTCTTTCACTATGTGCAAAAGCCCCACCTCCACCCGACGACTGCGTTCTGATGCAGCTCCCTTCCCCCAACCTTTCTTATCTCCATTTTATTAGTCTAGGCATACAGGATTCTGCTCACACTGAAATTACATCGAAAACTTGGCTCCTCCTTGATCAGAATACAACCTGCCCCTCCTTCTGTAGGCCTCTCTGCTCCCGACGTCAGAACCTAATTCGTCCCCACCCTGTGTCTCAGTTTCCATTTACTACTCTGCAGAGGAGATAAGCCGCCATGGCAATTTGTTCTTCTTCCAGAAATCTTCGGTACCTATTATGCGCCGGGCCCTGGAGACGAAATAGAAAACAAGACAAATCCAGGCTTGGCCTCTTGGGGTTTAGTCAAATAAAAAATATCATCTCTTCTCACAGTTCTGGTGCTTTCTGATATCAGGTATTTTCTGTGTGATCTTTCACATACAGTGAACTCCGTTGCATGGTGATGGTCTAGGCTGGCTGGGGGGAGGCAAGCAGTGGGCACCTGTGGCTTACGGCAAGTCCAGCGTTGGGACCGAGGGTCTTCAGCACACACGGGCTTGGGTATGCACCGTAACGCTCTGCCTGGATCTTCAGACCTACACTGCGGCCAGAGGCCTGCCCCTTGGCCTGCGCCCGTGTGGGAAGGGGCATGGCGCTCACCTGCACCATCAAGGCTGGTAACTGGTGCCAAGATAGCAGGGGTACTACACGCACTTCTACACACAGCATCTTCCTTGTGGTGGGCTTTCTGCTTCCACACCCACCTTTCCTCATTTGAGCTCACGGTCTAGGCAGGTTTCACGATATCGTGTTATAGACACAAATCACTCAGTAAGGAGGTGGCAACGCTGGGTTAAAACTCAGGGCTTCTGGCTCCGGGAGGGAAGCACCCTGAGTGAAGGACGCTGAGCAAATCCTCTGTGAGAAGGGGATAAGCCCACTTAGGTCAAACTGGGTGAAGCGCTAAGCAACGACTGAAGAAGTTATACATTTTCTCACCCTTTCACTATTGTCCAAGGTCCCCAAGAACAGGAGGAACTGAAGAAGCTCTACAGTGGAGCGGGAGGAAGAGCGAGGGGAGATGAGGAACAGGGGCGCACATTCTACCTGGGAGCAAAGTATGATCGCTTTAGCAGTGAGGGGACACAGGAGAGGGTCTGCCTTCACAGTGCAACAACCTCAGGATACAAGAATAAGATGGCAAGGGGTGCCTGGGGCGGTGCAGTTGGTTGGGTGTCCAACTCTTGGCCACAGCCTGGGTCCTGATGCCGGAGTCCTGGGATCCAGCCCTGCATCGGGCTCTGCACTCAGTGGGGAATCTGCTTGGGATTCTCTCTCTCCCTCTTCCCCAGCCCCCTGCCTCTCTCTCTCTCTCTCTCTCAAATAAATAAATAAAGTATTTAAAAAATATATAAGACGCCAAAAGAAGTAAGTAACTAACTAACTAAATAAATAAATAAATACGATGCCACTTTTCATATCACCCCAGGTAGTTGGGGTTTGCAGCTTATCCAGAGAACAGTTTGGTCTGCACTGTGGCATTAAGTTTTCCTATGAATTATTATAAAACGACCCCAGGATAGTATAAAGGTAAAAAAAAAATGTGTGTGCATATGTATGTGTATATATGTCTCTCTACAGTTAGGTAGGTAGGTAGATAGATGTGTGGGTATGTGCATTCCCAAATACATGTATATTTCAACATAATGTTGGCTAGTTCTCTTTTTCAGCTCAATAAAACAATAAATCAGCAAGCAGCTTCTATCTGCCAGGAATGATATTAGGCACTCAGGGGGACAGAAAGAAAAACTGGACATAGTTCCTACTTTCAAAAATATATGTTCTGGTGCATTTAAGTTTCCCTTCTAAAGGAAAACCTTTACATTTTATCTCATAGCAATTTTGGGAGCTTGTGCCCTCTGAAGGAATTCAGAATAGTAAAAAGAATAAGATAGTAGGATTTCTATTCACCCAGGACAGATTTCTTACTACTCCTAGCTAAATGAGGGATGAGTTACGTTCGAGAACTGTACTGTGCGGTGAGCTATGGCCAAGTTTGAATATAAAAGAGATGCTTACCCGGGCGCCTGGGTGGCTCAGTTGGTTAAGCGACTGCCTTCGGCTCGGGTCGTGATCCTGGAGTCCTGGGATCGAGTCCAGCATCAGGCTCCCTGCTCAGCGAGGAACCTGCTTCTCCCTCTGGCCTTCCCTCCTCTCATGTGCTCTCTCTCTCTCTCTCATTCTCACTCTCTCAAAATAAATAAATAAATCTTAAAAAAAAGAGAGAGAGAGAGACGCTTACCCACTAGCTGCTTTGTAGCAGAAGTTTTGTATTGGGTACTGCCTGGTTTAACACTCAGTTGTTTACATCCTTACTCTTCCAGATTCCAGGTGAAAGTCTTAATTTAGAAGCATCCAGTTATCTTAATTTAAAAAAGACTAAAGGAAGACGTGATAGCTGTCTTCAAACACTGAAGATCTTTCCTATTTCCTCCACACCCAGGACCAATGGATAAAAGCTACAGGCCGATTTTAGCTCAAATAAGAAAGAATTTATGAGTTGCCTCAGGAGATAATGAGCTTCCCAGCATTGGAAGTATACAAGCAGATGGATGGCCATCTGCCAGGATTGCCAGAGAAGGGATTCCAGCATTGGATTAGGAGGTTGAATGAGGTACCTTCCATCTCTAAATTCTTGGATTCTCAGTCTGTCTCCTTGGCCCGAGGCAAAAAAAAAAAGTCAGTCTTTGGAGAAATGTAACTCTTATTGTTGGAAGTAAACACGTGCCTTACGTGCTTGGGCTTTTCTCTTTAGCTGCATGGGCACTTTTCTTTAAACGCAGTGAAGATACTTAATATTAGAAAATGCAATAATCACTTAAATGCTCTATTGACAAAATTAATATTATTGATACACTCAAGTGTTACTAGGTAAATAGCATTAATGGCCTTGTTAAAGAAGGAAATCTATTTACAAGACAGGACGATAGTTCCCAAATAAGACCAATTTGAATAGATGAACATCGTGCTTGTTTTTTAAATGACTTCTTATAATGTGCACATATGCGTACACATTCAGGAAGGAAAACAGTGAGTGGAGAAAAATGAAAAAGTATCTCAATATATCTACTGCTTTTATGCCTTGGAATCAGACTGTACCACCTGCTAGAGGAAGGATGGTTTTCTTCATGCATTTTCAAGCGTTAAGCACTTGGGTGACGCTCAGCACGCACAGTAATACCCTGTTCTTTGGAATACAAATCGACTCCCAAGTTATCCTTCCCTGCCCGCCCCCTCAGTCTGATGGAGTGCACTGCTTTTCAAATGCTAATTAGGCAGACTGTAGAGGTGACTTAAAAATTTGGCGGGGAAAGAGAAAATAGAGAAACTAAATTGAAAAAAAAAAGGCAAAAGCAGACCCAAGCAAAAATACCTAAACATAAATATTTAGATATTTAATAACCAGAATAGAATGTAAGTCTTCTCTTTCCTAACCCCCAGAGACAAGATTTGTATTTTCTCATGCTCCTATAAGGATCTGCTTTGGGGTTTCATGAACATTCTGCTCACTGATTGCTGGGTGCCAGGCCCTGTCCTAGGTGCTGGGGAGGCAAATATGAGGCAATGTGGTCCCTGCCCTCCGGAAGCCCCTTCACTCCATCCGGTGAGGCAGGAGAGGCCCTTCTGTAGGAGTCCACCCCCTTAACTCCAGTCCTCATCTCCACACTGCCGCCCCCGCACCCTACTCATGAAAAACAAAATAAACCGCTCACACAGAAAGCATTCTCAAGATACATACCTTTCATTTTTGTTATGATGTAGGTCCCTGGGCCATCTCCCTACCATTCTAACAACTGACATTTGCACCCCACGTCACAGTTTATAATGTGCTCTCACCACCGCCGCCGCCATCATAGATCTGTGTTCTTCATCACAGCCCTGTTACTTGTGCTGTTATCCCCATTTCAAAGATGGGAATATCACCCAAGTCGTAGTAAACAATGAGCCCTCAAGGTGTATTTTCTGATTTTTTAAACAAGAAAATTCCCCTTCCACCACAGTTCTATCTTAACCACTCTGCCATCCTGATGTAATACCTACCTAGTTTCATTCATTCATTCTTTCTTTCTTTCATTCATTCACTTTTACGTTAGGTAGGCTCCATGCCCGATGTGGGGCTTGAACTCATGACCCTGAGATCAAGAGTCACTCACTCTACGGACAGAGCCAGCCAGGCACCCCCACTGATGTAATACATATAGGACCTGAGGAACAAAGTGTTTAATGGAACAAAGCTATGCCACTTCTTGACTAAGTGAGCTGCAGTCCACACTTCTGCTCCTTGTAACTGAGCCACGCCACCCATTCTGCCTTGGGCCAAATGCAAAGATCAAAATGTTCTTTGTAGAATGGAAAACATTGGTAAGACCAAAACCCAAAATAGCTAGAAAATTCAACCAATCACTCGAAACAAGAACAAAAATTAAATCTCTTTTAGATCAATCTGACTTTTAAAATAAGTTCCAGTGTATTTTATTTATAGCTCTCTCCTTGTGCCTTGTTTTATATATGTCTCTCCCAGGGGCAGGCTCTAATGTGTATTAATTTCATAGAAAATATTTGGAAAACATACCCTACGACGACATACACTGTCCACTAGATATATATTTTTAGTCACCAGCATTGAAACTAAACCCACAAGCATTCTAGATTCTTAATCCAGACAGAACCATACTATTCTTCGTGTGCAACAGAGCACATGGTTGACATTTAATGAATGTTAGATAAAATAGAAGCAGTACTTCAAAGTAACAATATCTGAAGAATCTCATTAAACACAAAGTAAGACAAAGAAGCTACCATCATACATCTGGATTTGAGTAGCTAGGCACCTCCTCCCCCGCCCCGCCCCAACTGCTACAAAAGACTTGGACTAGCTGGGATCTTACCCGAGGAGCTGGGCAGCATTTTCCACCCAACACCATGGTGAGAGACAGAAAAGAATAGACTCCTTTGTCCATCTCTCTTCCCTAATTATGTCTTGGGTCTAAATAAAGAAAATACAGCACACATAATCAGCAATAATTTGAAGTAAATGAAAAGCAACAGAATGGAGGGTTTAATCATATTATCAGTGGCAAGGATCAGAGGAAATGGACAGATAGGAGCACCAAACGATCTACAATGGCAAGGAACAGAGAATGAGATTCAAAGCCAGAGGAGTCGTCAAGAAATTAAGCTTGGTTTCCAAGTTCATTCAAAACCCTTTGTTTGGCGGCTGAAGGAAGGAAGAAGTAATGACATCCCCAGCAGGCAAACAGCCCGTTAACATCTTGGCAAAACATTAACCTCAGATAATTAGAAATACTATGATGTCTCCAGAGAAGCAAAATTCAGATTTATTTTCCCGTCCGTCGCGTTCCACTGAATAGAGTATATTCAATCTAGCTGAATAAATATCGAGGAGGTTAAAACATTGATTAGGAAAAATACTTCACACTACTGACATCTGGAAACCAACTGACCAGTTAAGAAAGCAGGTAGGGACATTTCGGGTGTTTCGTTCCTCTGAAAGGAACCCTGGTGTTCCGTGGTTCCAGCTGCCCAGCATTGCTGGTGGGTGAGGGGGTGGGGAATAGGAAGCAGAAGAAATGAGAGGTGGGAGGGACGTCCCCTTGGTGCAAAGCTATTGAGGGCTTCTCCTATTGGGTTTATTACAGTGTTTTATGAAGCAATCCAAGAGATTACCCAGACATCTTCAGCTACCACCAGGGTTGCACTGGACTAATGTCATATAACAAATGGCTTGTAAAAGGTGTCCAAATCTTCTAGATGATTGAACCTAAATAGACGGTCTCCTGCCTAGGATTTTGGTGCCATATCATTTCACCGTATTTGCCTGACCTTAGCCAAAACTGGGAGAAAAAGTCTGAGATCAGGATAAGAATCTAGGAAGCAACTAATCACTCACTCCCTTTACAAACTAGGTTTGTTTCTATCTTTCAGTTACCAAAAAGCAGAGGGCTGTTAGGAAGGTTTGGGTCAGCTGTCTAATGTTTGATTAAGACCGCTCTCAGCTCTTAATATCATTGGCATTTTGGGGAAGGGGTTGAAATGTTGAAACTAAACACAGAACTCCCCCGCATCCTGATGGGCGTTCCCGCAGTTGTCCCAATCCAACAGCGCCTCAGATCTCTGACCACACAGGGTGCGTGTCTCATGAAGGGGAAAAACAAGCTTACTAGCCAACTGACCTCATTGGCAGTCAAAGCATCAGTAGACCCCATCGAGATTCTTAAAAAACAAGACCACTAACCAACCTTACGTTTTCACAGATTATTCCAACAGGGTCATTGGCTCAACTTGGTGCTACAGGCTTTTTAGGCTATTGGATGACCAAACACATGGAGTGATTGAGCTCTTCCCAGGTATTTTGTGTTGTAAAGGGCAGGCGAGAAGTAAGAAAAAAATTATGCCATTGATCAAGTGTTGACTGTGTGCTAGGTACTACATGCTTTACATTTATTCCTTCTTTTTCATCAACACAACCCTATGAGGTGTGTGGACGGTAAGTTCCCTGTGACAGGGGCTGTTGAAGCATGTGTAAGGAGTGTAAATAGGGGAAGGATGAAAGCCTTGAATCACTCAGTAGGGGAACAAAGGAGGCAATCTCGGAGGTAATTGTTTTTCTTTCATTTTTTTAAAAGGTGTAATTCACATACCATAGAATTCACCCTTTTTAAGTGTACCATTCAATGGCTCTTTGTGTATTTGCGAGATTGTGTAACTGTCACCACCATCAAATTCCAGAGCATTTTGATCCCTTCATACTCATTCGTATTCTCCCATCTTCCAGCCTCTGGCAACCAGTAATCTGCTTTCTGTTTCTATGGAATCACCTATTTTAGACATTTCAGGTAAATGAATCATACAATCTGTGGTATTTTGTAACCTGGCAGGAAGTTTCCAAGGACCGTCATGTGGTAGCATGCATCATTCCTGTTAATGGCCAGATAACATTCCATTGTGTGGATGTGCCATTTTTTTGTTGTTGTTGACCAGCTCATCAGTGGATGGACTCTGAAGTGTTTTCCACTCCGAGGTTTTATGAATGCAGGGTTCCTGTTCTATATCCAGCCAGGACACTAACATGTGGGACTCAGTTCACTTTGTCTCCAGGACCGCACTTGTAGCTTCTTGGCGGACATGTCTGTTGATAGACCGCTGCCTAAACACGTGGCAAATGGAACTAATTTCCCCGGACAGCCTCCCTCCTTCATGCTTCCCCACTTCTGTTAATGGCAACACCAATCTCTCAGGTGCACGAAAGTCTTTTTTTTTTTTTAACTCCTCCTTCTCCTGCATAGTAACTTACATGCCAATATCTGTAAACTCCACCTCGACTATGCCATTTCCCCCTAATCTGTCATGACCGATTTCAAGCCTCTTGTTGGCTATTAGTGTAGCTTCCCACTAGCTTCCCTGTCTACTACCTGTTCCCCTTTCTACTCTGCTCAGTGTGATTCAGTTGTTGGATTTATTCTTTTTATGTTCAGCTGGGTCCAGACCAGTCCCGAGATCAAACAGCTGAAATGAAACGCAAATTTCTACCCCTGGGTCCAGCATAAGTAACTTGCAATTTAGTAAGGGAGAAAGGCAGAAAAGCAATAGTCATGCACTTGTCTTCGCTATTTGCCTGGAAACACACCTTTAAGGGAAAAACTATTTCCACAGTAGGGTCATAAAGACAAGGCTTCGGTGGAAGCCAGATCTCCTCCTGAATTCTAGCTATTCCACTAGGACATCAGAATCACCACAAGCTTCAGTTACCTCATTAGTTTAAAAAAAAGAAAAGGAGAAAAACAGAAAAACCACTTACCTCTCGGGGCGCTTGTGAAGATTAGAGGTAACGTACATAAAGGGACGGCACCTGCCATGTACTTTGTACGCTGTAGCTACTACTTTCATCCTCACCGCTGAGTCCTCCCCAAGATGTGGCACACTACTCTGCAGAGAGGGTACCCAAATATACTTGTACTGCTAAGTGCAAGGGGGGGGTTGGTGGAATACAGGGGGAATCCACAACTGCAGAAAGAACTGGGCAAAGAGAATGGTAACTAGCGGTTGCAGAAAATGAGAAAAAGGAGCTTGGGAAGATGAGCCAGATATGGATAGACAGGTCTGCTCTAGGCTGGTGTCAAAGCAAAGGATGAGGAAGGACCACCTGGAGGCAAGGGGAGGGGGGCAGGGAGGAGGCTAAGCCTGACTGGAGGCGAAGGGTCATGATGGGTAGGAGAGGGAAAATCAAGTTGGCCAAATGAATCGTGGACATCTCAGAAACCAAGAAGAGTTCAGTCTCCTTACAGCAGTCCCCATAAAGCCATTATGGTTCTTGGGCAGGCGAGTGCCATGAGGGAAGTTGTGGGTTTTTGGAAAACGGGATAGGAAGCCAGGGGCATGAGAGAAGAGCAGGAACTCAGTCTCATGCTGGTGGTTTCGATATCCCCTTGTACAACACGACCTGGCCACGGTGGGAACAGAGCAAGGAGTAAATGAGAAAGACAGTTTGAAAGAAAAAAAAAAAAAGAATCACAGACCCTAGTAACAAATATTATAAATGATCCTGACTTTTTGCCTTTTTCCCCTAAGGCCAGCATTTTTTTTCCCCCTCAAAACATCTTCAAACACCTTGCTCCTCCAACTCTTCGTTTTCTGAAACAAAGCTAGGAATAAACTGACCAATTCGTCAATCTTATAGTCACGCTGCCAAGGTACTCTGACCCAAGATGGAAAGATTCCTGGTTATTTTTTTTTTAAAGATTTCATCCATTTATTTGAGAGAGAGAATGAGAGAGAGAGAGAGCATGAGAGGGGGAAGGGTCAGAGGGAGAAGCAGACTCCCTGCTCAGCAGGGACCCTGATGCGGGACTCGATCCCGGGACTCCAGGATCATGACCTGAGCCAACTGCCTTCGATTCCTGGTTATTTTAATCCACCTATGGGTACCCAGTCATAATTGCAGTTCGACTCTTCTCTGAAGAGACAGAATGTAAGTCAACCTATCATAACTCACATTTACAGCTCCAGAACCTTCCCCACACACTCCTATTAGACTGCAGATACCCCCACAGGAAGCAAACATTAGGCTCCGTGTGTATCGTGGCCAAATGTCACTGACGGCCCAATCAAGTTAGAATTTATCTCAAAGGGGCCACTCTCCAAAAGGAAGAGGAAAAGGTTGAGAAAATCTGAGGCTTTTACTTTTAATAGGTGGCAAAGCATAGGAAAGATTTTGTTGTGCCTCTTTCTCTTCTACTTTAGCTGTTTATAGAAATTTGATTGCATGAAAGCTTCCAAGTTCTCTGGGACTTATTCTTGCTGTCTGGACCAGTTCTTCGGATGGTGCATTTGCCAGCTAAATAATCAATCCAGCTGCCTCATGTTCCGGGCACTCAACTTTTGTGAATTCGCCAAATTTCATAAACCTTTCGGAAGAGGCCATCTATCAGGACAGGAGCAGGAATGGAAGTAAGATCTGTCAGTCTCGTGCTTGCTTCGGCAGCACGTATACTAAAATTGGAATGATACAGAGAAGATTAGCATGGCCCCTGTGCTAGGATGACTCGCAAATTTGAGAAGCGTTCCATATTAAAAAAAGAAAGGAAAAAAAAGATCTGTCAGTCTCTGCTGAGCCAATGCTCAGAAAGTCTCCTCTGAACCAGGAATGTCAGATCTGCTTCCACAAAAGCCTTCAAGTTTCTTGTAAACTGGCAGTGAGATTGGGACAAAAGGAAAAATGTAAATAATGCCTCATCAGACCGTAGGTCATGCTCAACGAACGAGAGGACTCTCTCAAAAGAAGAGATGCCAAAGAAGAAGAGGAGAAACAGAAATTTCCAGGGACAGACTTCAGCGAGTGACATGAAAATCATACTCTTGTTTTGGAGAAACACACGAGGCCAGGGGAGGCTAGAGCTTCCTCAGTAGAGGATGAGAAAGCAGAGGTCCAGAGGAGGTAAATGACTCGCTCCAGATTAGACAATGAGCTCATGAGAGCAGAGAGCAGAAAGGACTTAAGTTTGGTTTGGTCATGCTTCCTTGGTCTTATGGATGGCTCTCTCCCCACAGATAGGAGGGGAAGACAGGGAAAACCCCAGAAACCCTGCCCCACATCGCCCTTCAGGCCACGATGTCTGGGCTACGGGGTTTGCGTTCTCCAGAAAAGGTCTCAAAGTATATCAAATTCATATTCATATTTACATATGAATATGAAAATAGCTTATGCTCTTACTGCAGTAGATATAGCAATATATGCATTTTTAGGAAGATAAAACAAAGTCTCATTAACCACAATGTAATTCAGTTTCCCATTAATTAAAAATGTAAGCAGCTCATATATTTCAAGGAAATAAAGATGTTTCCAAACTACCAAGATCTAGCTAAACTGGAAGATAAACCCTAGTATCAGCCCATTGCAAATGGAAGGAGGCTTTTAGCAAGATGACAACCACTAGTTACACGTGACTGTGAAATTTCTGGGACATCTACTATGACCACACCCCACCCCCTTATAACAGCAGCACCAAAGCAGCACAAGTCCAATATACAAGTTTCTTAAAACCAGGTTCTTGGGGCACCTGGGTGGCTCAGTCAGTTAAGCGTCTGACTTCAGCTCGGGTCATGATCTCGGGGTCCTGGATTGAGCCCTGTCTGAGCAGGGTGTCTGCTTGTCCCTCTCCCCCTGCTCCTCCCCTCCACTCATGCTCTCTCTCAAATAAATACAATCTTAAAAAAACAACAAACAAAACAAGGTTCTTACTAAGTCACCAAGTTTTTTTTTCTTTATATTTAAAAGAACTAGGTTAAACAAGTATAACAGAGACTAGCAACCAAGTTTTAAAAAATGAACATACATTCTCTCCCTCCTGTTTCTCTCCCTCTCTGTCACACACACACACACACACACACACACACACACACACGAGCCTAGAGTTTGGACACACAAAACCATTATAAAACATGAAATATGGCTGCATTAGTAAGAGAGAGATTAACAAATTCTAAATTCACTAATCATTTTCCACCTTTCCTGCTTTAAGTATTTAACTCCTAGAATAAAACACCACCACCACCTTTAGAGAGACACTGGTCACATGCTTGGAAGTTTCTCATTCACTTCCCCCAACTCCTTTAAGTATTATTGATCCTGATCTGCAGCCAAGGAAATGGAACCCAGGGGGTAATCTGCTCGGGGTCACGCAGCAAGTGAGCACAAGAGCTAGAACTGAATCCAACTGTTCAGGCTCTTTTCACCACCCCAACAGTTCTCAAAGTATGGTCTGCAAACCCTGGTGGTCCCCAAGACTTTCAGGGATACAGGGAGTCGTAACTATTTTTGTTAAACTACAAATTTGGAAACGTGTCCACCACTGTGAGACTTTTCCAATGAGATCAGTTGTTGATATCAATACATGTGAGCTTTTGATTCTATATAAAGAAATGTGTCAACATTTGAAGGCCTGCACAGTTCATAAACCAGTATTTTCCAAATTATCGATACAGGATATTACAAAATGATGCATAGGTAAAAGATACCATTCTTCGCACACTGAAAAGTATAAAATGGACTGATGGATTTTAGTGTCACAAGGTATAAAAATTTCATTGATATGCCTTCAGATTCCACATTGCTGCTCTCTTTTAAGAAACTACCACTTACCAAGTTTCAGTGTAGTATGGAAATATCCACATTCATCTGAAAAGGCTATTAAAATACTTTTCCCTTTTTAAAATATGTGTCTGTGTGAGGCTGGATTTTCTTCATATACTTCAACCAAAACAACATAGCATACCAGATTGCATGCAGAAGTAGATAGGAGAATCCAGTTGCCTTCTACTAAGACAGACAATTAAAGACATTTGAGGAACCATAAAACACTCTTCTCATGAATAATTTTATTGTGGAAAATAAAATTTTTCATAAAAACATGTAATGGGTTTATGACTTTTTATATGAATTTTTTGGGTTTTTATTGGCTTTCTCATTTTTCATATTACATTTTCCTTTTTCATTTCTGATAAGGTAAATGTCAGTAGATGCAGCCCACACGAACACAAGCTCCTCCGGGAGGCCCACAATAATTTTAATTTAAGAGTATGAAGTGATCCTGAGATCAAAACGATTGAGCACTGCTCCCCTTCATCATTTAAAATAATGATAGCAGAAAAAAATTGACCTGTACAGATAATTCTCCAAAAAATTTTAAGAATTACCAAGATGTACCCTATTTTTTTTTTTTTTAAGATTTTATTTATTTGACAGGAGAGGGAGGGAGAGCACAGCAGGGGGAACAGCAGCAGAGGGAGAAGCAGGCTCCCCGCTGAGCCAGGAACCCGATGTGGGGCTCCATCCCAGGACCCTGGGATCATGACCTGAGCCGAAGGCAGATGCTTCATCGACTGAGCCACCCCGGAGTCCCCTAATTATTGTTCTTGATCAGGAATGCGTTCATGTGGCCCCAACCCTGTGGTCCCTTGTACAAAGAAAGGGATCCCCTGGAATAAAATGCTGTAAGGGAAGCCTTAAGTTATACCTAGGTCCAAAAGCAGCCTAATCACATAAGGGGGAAAGACAGTAGAATAGAAACAGAGCTCTACTTACCTTCAATGATTTCACACCAAGGCCTCGGCTGACGCTCAGGGAACGATTGTGTCTCACTAACAATAGGCGGCAAAGCAAACATGCCCCCTGATGGCTAAAATCAGGCAAGCGCTTGCTGTGAGCGGGATGAATTATACCTGACATGACAGAAAAAAAAAAAATGGGAAACACCCACATCTAGCTATTTATCTGTAATGTTTTAGGACATTCGTCATAGTAGGGAGACATCATGTTCCACTGAAAAGCAACTACTCATCGGGATAGATCCTCTTATTTTTCAAGTTGGTATTGAACCTTTGGTGAGCTGGTCCTATAGCTTCGAAGAGGGCAGCCCAAAGTGAAAGGAACTGCTCAAGCGCAGAGATAGTGCTCTCCTTAGAAGATGGCCATCCAGGAGCAGGTACGAATGGAGGAGGTATTCATCCCCCTTCCCAGCTATCCTTGTAAACACAACTGCAACTACTAACAGGTTAATTTTCTCAAAGGATATTTGAATAGCCTTAATTTTTAAAAGGCTGAACTAAAAACATCCTATAAAATATGAAGCATTTTTTTGCTACACTTATTAGATCAGCCAAATGTGCCCCTGAATGACTGAAAATTCAAATATCATCCCAAGAATGTCAAATGATACCTCTATGTCAAAACCAACATAGCCAAAAGCCCAACTCAGCGAGCCTTCAGAGTTGAAATGGGATCAATAAAAGCATAGAAGTGTTGCTCCTTTAGTTAGTCCAGCATTGGGAATAAGGATGGTAATAAAAGACATCAGATTTTCATTTAGGGTAGCAGGAAGCCCAAGTTATTTTCAAGTGAACCATTAATCCCACTGATTCATACACTTAAAAATGGTTAAAATGACAACTTTTATGAGCATGTTTTACAATTTAAAAAAACACACCAAAAATCACTGAACTGTACACTTGAAAGGAGTGAATTGTACGCTATGTGCACTAAACCTCAGTAAAACTGCCCCATGTGCAGTGGCATTCCCAGCTGCTGGTCTCATGGAGGCTCACACGTTAGCAGTCAGCCGGCTGGTCTCACTAGAAAAGACGCTCTCACAAGCAGCAAGATGTGGGACGCTCACTGCCAGTAAGATTAATTAAGGCCTCCTTGGTGTGTAAGCTTTTCCAGTGTAACTTGTGTAAGTCAGATCAAGAAGAATATAAATAAAAAGTCACATCCTTGGTTCCTTTAAGCATATTTAATATTTGAACTCTCATTTTCTATTTTCCCAGACCCCAGAAAACAGAAAGTTTTTAGATGACGAATATTTTGTTCCAGAAACATACAGCCTTATCAGCTAATTCATAAAAGAGCTATTTTACAAAGGTACATCTGGATAATTAGAACAATAAAGTCTTTCAGGCATTTCAAAATGTGATCAGTAAAAATACATGATTATTAATAAAGTTTTTTTTAAAGATAGTTCCAGATTTTTTTAAAAGTAATTTCTGTTAAAGAGTACATGATTGTATGGTGAACAAGGAAAATAAAATGCTCTAGTAGGAAGAGGCTTATTAAAAATAACCAATAGTGTGCACATTACAGTTATATCACTTTTGCAGTACATCTTAGCCATTGGCACCTGGAAATGGCAGACAGGGCTTCCTTCTATGAGGTACATTTTTGTTCTCTACCAATTTATTATCAAAACCATCAGTACCAGTGGGGAAGGCATAAGGAACGAGGCAAAAGAAACTCTTCTTGAAGTAAGAACAATTTTGCCGATCTCTGAAAAGGGGTGGGACAGTCAGAAGAAAACAGGATTTGCAAAACAAAAACTCTAATGGTAGAGGGGAAAAAACTAGCCAGCAGAAAGAGGACTAGGTCCTGCCGAATTTTCTATTTTGAGGTCCTCTGTACACACTTCTCAGTGATGCCCTCTGTGACATACAGGGAAGGAAATAGTGACCAATGCTCTAGTAGCTCAAAATAACATCATATACCACCTTCGGAGAAGAGAGTTTCCAGTTTGAAATACAGAAGCTCCATGTAATATACCTAATTTACCAACATCACCCAAAAAAAGTATGCAAGTAAAAGACAACTCACAGGAAGCGTAATTATTTTCTTTAGCTTCTAAAAAGAAAAAAAATAAGCTTTGTCTCCTTTAATCACATTAGGTTCCCCCTCTCTCCTCCAAAAACAAAGAGAAAACTGTTTTTAATGAGACACACCCTTGGGGTGCCTAGCTGGCTCCCTCGATAGAGCATGTGACTCCTGATCTTGGGGTTGTGGGTTTGAGCCCAGCGTTGGGTGTAGAGGTTACTTAAAAATAAAATCTTAAAAAAAAATAAGATAAAGAGGCACATCCTTTCTAACAGTGGTTAGAAGTTGTTCTGGGGAACGGGAAGCCAAAAAGCTAATGAAATATACCTTCTTATGGTAAAACATAATAAATAGTTAACAGTTTAGGTTCTAAAAGCCAAGACAACTCAGGCAGTCCAAGTTAGCTGATTTTAAAGTATGCAAAATATATGGCTTCTAGGGCTGTAATCATGATTTTAAATTATAGCACTTTGGGGGCTTGCTGATTTGCCTTGATTAACTCTGTTCTCTAAAAGGAAGGAGACACTCCAAGTGTAATTTGCCATTTAATAGCAAAGGACCCATTAGGCCCACAGAAGAGAGCCCAGGGTCACAGCAGGTCACTTCAATGGCTAAAACCCAGCTCTCCAGCTCTGGGGAGGTTGCTTTGTTCACCACCCTTGGATCCAGCTTTTAGTCAAGTAACTTTGAGAAAACTGCTTTGATGGTGACCACTGTCACTCAAAGACAGGATGAATATCTAATTCCATCATCCTGAAGGGCATATATGGTATCAAAGTAAAGTGGACGTGATTATAAAGGCCCAAAGAAAAGGAGGGTGTGGGAGGTGAGGCTGAGAAGGAAGGAGGAGGGGAGAAGTTAGGCTGGTTAAGATAAAAAGAACACTCAAAATTGTGGAACCTTTTCAGACTTAAGACTTTGTTGTGGGGCTTCACTCAAAAATCTAGGTATGAATTTATTTGGAAGTACTAGAGCTATGGTCAAAGTATTTTTCCAGTTAGCCCGGTTCTAAGGAGAGGTTAAACTGCAGGAAAAGAAAAGCAAATCGTTGTTAAGGACAAGATCTGGCTGAGCTAGAACAGAAACCTAAAAGTTTCTTAAATGCATGCTAGAGAATCATGTGACTACCCCTGGACTATCTGAACTTAAGGTGAACGTTCTATTTTTTATTTACCTTTCTCCTGATTAAATGCCAGCTGAGGACACCGGTGTCATGTGGCTGCAGGTGTGTTACCCTTTCAGCTGGGAATGACTACCTGTTTCCAGCCGCACGTAACCATTCCGTTTCTACCTGCTTAAGAGCTACAGAAAGTTCAAGTCCCAAGCTTCACTTACTAGCTTCTGCTTCCAAAATTTTTACTCCCACTCTGGTTTAATTGATACTTGGTCTACAACTCAAAATAGCATTCTAATTTAGAGATGATATCCAACGATCCGAGTTAGGCTACTTAAAAACCTAGATCGGGTTTGAAAAGGCAGGAAACAGGAGTGCGGACACGGATGAGCTGGTTAAGTTGTAGTAGTAGGGAAGCCTCACCACTTGCCATGAGAGTGCAGGGGAAGAGTAAAATGACATCCCGATTACCCACAGGGTTCAGAGGGCACTACTGAAAGATATGAGCGGTGGAGGAATGGTTTGCATATTAACAGAATTTGAAGATTTGACAAATGATTTAGTGCTAGTTGGCAAAAATACTCCAAAACACATATACCCGATGCACAAAGAAAACCACAGAAAGCCAATACAACTGAAGGAGTTCTCGAGTCACAATTCTGCAACATTGATCCTCTGTAGGGTGCTGCCAATACTACGATTCATTCGAGAGCAGGCAGTCAGCAACCCCTTGCCCACAGTTTCCAGTGTATGTTCTGGTCTGCAATGGTGAAGGTCAGTCATGCACCAGTGTGGAGAAAGCTCCGGCAGTGAAGTCAGAGGACGTGGTTCTGGAGCTGGTTTGAGCAGCCCTGCCTTCTCCACCACATCCTCACCACTCCGCTCGTGGCTCTCCTCTTAACTCAAAGAGCCCTTTGGCACCATCAGTGCAAACTTAATATTAGAGTCAAACCTCCAGGTACTAAAATGTTACTGGCCTTATATTCAGCAGTACCCGTGGCTAATGACAGCCATGGTTCAACTCAGTAGTGATTCAGTTAGCTAACCTTCCCAGACTCTTTCCCCCGCTCCCGCCCTTCCTCCGCACCCCCACCCCTGCCACCATCCGAAGTGTCTCCATTTGTTTTTTCCTTCCCGCTCCATCCGCAGGGATAATTTTACACAAGTGCCCAGGTCTAATGTATAATTATAAAAATGGAACAATACCAAGAATAACAAATTTATAGCCAAGAAAATAAAATTTGCTTTCCTCTCCCTCCCAAATCCCTACCCTCAATAGAAAAGAAGAGAAGAAAACACACCCATTTTCAAGTGCCTGCTATTTAGTACACTGAGGATTTTCTGTTAATTGGGGGTGGATCCCAGCTACAGAGAAGAGGTGCCTGCCTCAGGTGGGAGGAAGCCTACCTACCTCTCTGCCCACGTGGGTAGCACACAGCTCAAGTCCTCTGCATGCAGGAGCCATGGGCATACTGAGCCTCAAAGACAGTGCCTACCGGGTGGCAAAGGGCATGGAATACAGTTTCATGAAGGCTGGATGCTCCTCCCTTCCCCGGCTTACTTCCTCCCCTCTGCCTCTCCACCCAGCCTCCTAATACCTCATCCGGAACTCTTGGCTTTAGGAGCAACTGACCCTCGGGTGTACTAAATACGAAGGGCTAAAACTCTGACTACTCAATTAAAACAAAACATGGCAAAATAAAAATTAAAATGTGCTTTCAAATACGGAATGAAGTCAAATAAATACATCTGATTTTCTCTTTTTCTTAAGTCTAAGTAAAATTTCATATCCTACACCCAAAGCTCTATACATTTGGTTTTTGTTCTGAATCAAAATGAATTTCCAATAGTGAGGAGAGCAGAGTGAGAGAGTCAGGGCTCCCCCCTGACAGACCCGTGCAGCTGCCGGACGGTGAGGAACGAGTCCCGCTCTGGGCGCCCGGGCACACGGCCACCCCCGGGGGCTTCACAGGCAGACCCTCTGTCACACACACTCTCTGCGTCCGCGGTGGAGCCCAGGATGGGTGATGCGAGGCCGATGCTCAAAGTCCAACAACCTTCAGTCACCTCCAGGACACGCGGTTCTAACTTTTATCTGGGAAGAATAAAGATGTGTGGAGATCAAATTAGGAAGAACAAATGAACATCTGACATCTGTGGGTCTCAGTATGTCTCTCTGGATCAGAAAGGCCTCACTGGAAAACAGGTAAGCAAATGAGGACAGACTGCTGCACTGAACACAGATCCATTTGCAGTCACGGGGAGACCACGCTCCCGCCCCGTTAGGACAGACACCAAGGCACAGCAAGGCCCGGGGGGCACGAGCCTCCCTCACATCAGCACGGCAAATCTCTCAGGAATCTAGGATTTACCAGGCTTACCCCTGCCCTGTTTTCTGCTCTTGCAAAGGTAAAGAAGAAGGGGGTGGGGGGCGGGATGGCACAGAAAAAAGACAGCCACAGCTCCTCCTAGAAGGGGAGGCGCAGAGTCAGCAGATAACAGCCTCTGCTTGATCTACGATGTCTGCAAACAAGCGGCTTTTTAAAGACAGGAAAGAAATGGAATCTCGGAAGGTTTCCACTTTAAACAAGAATAAATCATTTCATTCGATGTACTGTTCAGGCAGAATGATTCGAGAGTCGGGCATCCACAACTTTAACATACCTGAGTGCTTGTCTGTGAGGGCTGACCCAGCCAGCCTTTGGCAAAGCCTGCTGTAACTTTCCTCCACCTTCTGCAAAATAAAACCCATAGGTTTGCCATTTGAACATCATAATTTTTCTTTATGAAAACAGAAAGGCAAGCTTTTTCCTATTACCAGTACGTGCTTCTAGATTTCAACATTAACGTCGTTAAGAATTTTGTTAGTGGGGGGGAGAAAAGTGAACTGCATTCCTTTTACCTGTTTCTCCCTGGAGTGAGTAACTTAAAACTCTGTCACGTAAAGGTGATTCTCCTACCCCCAGAGTCACCCTGAAAATGGTCCCACAGGTGACATGAGCTGTGTTAGGGCCAACCTGCCCACAATGGCCTTCTAGATACCTCATCAGCCCCTGGATGACATCACCAACAATCACATGAAGAAGGGAAAACCTATCACGTGAAGTTAAAAGAAAAACTAAGGGATATCAGTCTTCAGCTAAACGGCTAAGAACACTTTTAATGTTCCGAAGCCTCTAACTAAATGAAGTCATGAAAAAACATTTGGGCTCTAGCAGTTGTGTCTACTGATGCCAAACTTTAGGATAAAGTCCTTTTCTTAGAATCACCACTGAAGTCAGTTCTGAAATAGCGGCCCGTACAGTGACCTCAACTCCAATTCACAAAATTCCATTCATGTCTAGCTCTCCAGATCATGGGAGCCACTGGAGCCAACTTTTGTGTGTCAGAGCGTCTGGGGAACTACCCACATCACCTAACAATTCACGGATAATTAGTAAGTGAAAGCATTTCCTAGCCGAGATTCATACCGACACAAGCCCTCCTATGTCACTGGCTTGCTGTTCATTTCCTCAGGGAGGCCAGCCAATCATCCCAAATTTATTTGGGTTCTTACACTGAGAAACCCACACAAACATGCCATCTATATAGTACTACGATGTTTTCTGTTCTTGTGATCTGCAACCAGATGCACCGTGATCTCGGCTTTTTAACCAAGTCTATTCACGGGTAACGGTCAAGGAAAACAGCAAATCTAGAACCTGAACAAGCTCACTGGCTTCAGCACTGTGGTCGTTCTCTACCCCCTCTCCGTGAAAATACGTTTCTTTACCCAAGCCGCGAGGACGCTGAGGTCTGAGGTACCTTTAAGTGTTCAAGGTCAGCCTCGATCTTACGAATGTACTCCATGATCTGGCTCTGTGAATCTGCACAAGAGGGGGGACTCTGGATCTCAAAACAGGAATCATCCATAGCTCCCCAGCGCTGCTGGACCAGGAATTCTGGGGTGAACGGTGAAGCCGCCCCATCAGAATGGGCACGCTGGGGCGAGTGATGCTGCGGGGGGGCAGAGTCCATGGAGGGGATGCCTGTCGCGGGTGGCGGGGGAAGTGAGGAGGCAACCTCCTCATCTGTGGAGCTCTCCTGCACCGCTTCATAGCCATCCAGAATCAAATAGTTTCCTGTTGACAGACACAGAGCAGCTTGATGAGCTTCGTGCTGCCACCCTCACATCAAAAAAGAGAGATGAAGTGATGCTGACAACCTTAAAAGCCATTAGAGAGGGAGAAAAAACATTAATTCCCCACTTCCCGAGTTCAGTTTTAAGTACATCAGAATCTTCTCACTTCAGGTTGAAGCTAAACTTAGCAAACTTTCATGTGATTTCCGAATAATTCCAAATTAGTTAGCATCTTAAAAGCTGGAAACTACAAAGTCCCCGTATGATCTTGCCTCTGCTTCCCGGCCGCAGAGCTCTTGCGCCTCATCTCCCACCATGTGCGCCCCGGCTCTCTGCCGCAGCCCCCCTCCCTCAGTGCCCACGCCGCTCTGCTCCCATGCAACTAACAGAGGCCCTCCTCCCCGACTGCCCTGTCTGCCCCTGGGTCTGCCTTACATTTCCTCCTAATTCTTCTGACCATCTGACATCTGTTGGTTTACTTATTTACCATGACTCGTTCCTCACTAGTACTTAAGCTTCACAAAGACAGTGGATTTTTCTGGGTTTTAGCTAATGCCGTCTATCCCAGCACCTGGGATGGGGTCTGGCACAGAGCAGATTCAGTAATAATTGACTGCATGAAACAGTAAGTGCTACACACTCACCCACATGCACACGCACACACACGCAGGGATGATGCGTGCATACCCAAACAACATCCGTCTCAGCACACAGCACAGATAACGATCAAAATCAAAGTTTAAAATGTGAAAGAAACTTGCCTGAGATGCGCAAATTAACATCCTCTTCCTTCTTAACTGCTCCATCACCTTCTGATGGATTATCATCGCTGTGTGCTTCACGGGCATCAAAAAAGTGCTCTCCACTCTCATCGAGACTCCCTTCTGGCTCTGCAGGAGGCATCTCTGGGGTCATAAGCATGTGGTCCATGGCGAAGATGGTACTTGCCTGGCTATCTTGGAAGGCCAGTACCACTGAATCCCGTGGAGCCGGAGATTCAGTTGAAGTCCGTGGACTGTGACAAGTTGCAATGTCACCAGTTCCAGTTCTAAAGGGCATCTGTCCTTCGACAGGAGGATAGGCCTTACTGTTCTCCGAGTTCTGGGCCCCACCGTCTGTCTGCACCCCTGAAGACGCTGTCCTGTAGCTTGGGAAATGTGGCCAGTCTTCCTGAGCACTCTTCTCAGTCAAACCCAGCTGTTGTACGAGCAGCTGCTTCAGCAAGCCCACTGGAAGGTTCAGGGAGGGAGGGAAAAATCCACACATTCATACCAATAACCGCAGACTGCCGGAATTAAATTAGTGTGTGGACTTATCCATTACTTCTAAGAGTAAGTACCTTTTTAGTAACATAGAGTCAAAATATTAATTTCGTGTGATAATTTTTTTTGTTTTGTATTGTTAAATGAAATAAGGCACCATCTAGAGAAGATGTAATATTAAAGGAGACTTGGAAAGATGTACGCCTTCTGAGTGGGGAGGCACTCCTAAATCTGACACCATGCCTTCCTCTCTTTTCTCTTCCACATAACCCCAAAGGTACTTCTTAAAAGGATGTTAAAAAGCTGTGTTATGCTAGCAAAGAAGCCCTCAAAGTTTTGCTTTGTCCAGAAGCAGACACCGTATACACAGGCGTTATTTTTTCTAATTTTATTAGACACACTCTGAACATTTATTTTATCATTTATAATAACCCAAGGAATCTCCTTAAATGGTGAAGACAATAAAGCTAGCCTATAATGAGATTACTTTCAATGCTTTGGTAGCATGTATACTTTCAAAGGAGAGGAAAATGTATATGAGTTTTTAAAAACGACCTTACTGGTGGCACGGCCTCCTTGGGCTGTTGAAAAGAAGTAATTCAATTTTCAACGGGCAGGTGTATGCTGTGCGGCCACTCATACAATGACAGTTTCAGTCAAAGCATCGGAAACCATTCTGACTGTTCATTCAGGAGAATCGACAATAAATTAGATCTTAGAGAATGTGACCAACTCCCGACGCTGAACTCTGGCTGAATTTCTATTTTCTGTTTCTTTGGACAAACAGTCTCCACTAGTCTTTGGCTCTCTGGCTTCCGCTCTACCTACACTCCCCTAAGAGATGCTACGCATTCCTACAGCCCTGACACTCAAACCCATCCCTCCCCCACCTTCTCACCAGAGCCCAGGTCTTAAAAACTCCAACCTCCTGCCAGTTACTTCCTTTTTAAATAGCTTTGCCAGTTTTAAAATTGAGCCCATAATCCCTGGCAAATAAAAAAAGGAGGAAAAAAGAAAGTGTGGCAGTGGGCCATGGTGGTCCTTTCTGACTTTGATTTCTGACAAGAACACTGAAATCATCTAAATATTCCCTTTTCTTTGCCCTTGCACCAAGTCGATCGTTTTGAGTATTTGTTGCGTCCTCAATTGCTTTTTATTCCTCTGATGCCGTTCTAGTCCAGACCCCTTCATCAGCCTCAAGCCCCTTCACACTGGCTAGCCACAGCCTCCTGGCCTCCCCCCATCCCAACCCTTCCACACTCTCAGCCTGAGCGGTCTGTTCTCACTAGTCATACCCAAGCTTCCAAACTTCAAATGGTGCTTGGCAGCCAGAGCCACCCTTCTCGGTCTTTCCCCTCCTCCAGCACACCTGCGAGACAGGACAGGCTCCCATTTGTAAGGGATTCTCAGCCAGGCTGGAGAGGGAGGGGGGAGCTAACAGAGTGGCAAGGGCCACCCACCTTGTGGGTGTGCGCTGTGTGTGTGTGTGTGTGTGTGTGTGTGTGTGTGTGTGTGTGTGTGTATGAAAGAGAGAGAGGGAGGATGGGCCAGGGTGGAGAGTACTGCAATCTCTAAAGAAAATAAGAAGAGTATCTGTGCTCTGGCACATGCTCTGCCATCTTTTTTTTTTTTTTTAAGAAAGAGCGAGCATGTGTGCAAGTGTGTGTGTGTGTGTGTGTGTGTGTGTGTGTGACGGAGGGGCAGAAGGAGAGATGGAGAGAGGGAGGGAGGGAGGGAGTGGGGGAGAGAGGGAGAGAAAGAGAGGGGAAAGAGAGAGAGATCTTAAGCAGGCTCCATGCCCAGAGCAGAGCCCGATATGGAGCTCAACCTCACGAGCCTGAGATGATGACCTGAGCTGAAATCAAGAGTGGGACCCTTGACCGACTGAGCCACCCAGGTGCCCTGTGTGCTGTGCCATCCTTAAAATCCAGAGGACTCAATGTGGTGTTCAAGGTTCACAGCAGCTGGGCTCAGAAGCCCGTCTCCTACCTTTCCAAGCTTCTCTCCCACACCTGCACTAACATGGTCTGCTCGCGGCTCTCG
Organism: Eumetopias jubatus; assembly: GCF_037043125.1. NCBI lineage: Eukaryota > Metazoa > Chordata > Mammalia > Carnivora > Otariidae > Eumetopias > Eumetopias jubatus. The sequence continues at coordinate 97,336,085 of NW_028274819.1, forward strand.
GAGCACCCTCGGGGCCTCCTGCCTCTGTACTTCCGGTCCTACCATTATTCTTACCTACATATTCTCTACATACCTATCTGAGTCTTACCCATTCTTCAAGGCAATAAATCACCTCCCTCTTGTCTCCTGACAATTCCCTCTCCGGTCACCACAACCAGATCAATTCTGACATACCTGTACTGGTTACTTTAAAAAAAGTGGGAGGTTTTCTATCATTTTCCCAACTAGATGGTAAAATTCTTTAAGGGAGAGGTCAGAGTTCCCACTTCTTTGGATTCTCCCTAAGTGGCTGCACAGTACACGACACAACCCTGGTACTTTGCAAGTATCTGTGTTAACTTATGAATAACACTTACAATTCCTTAGTGCATCCAATGCCCACCGTTCTTCTGAGGCAGGCAAGTGCGGGTCTGGGGTTGTGATTTGATAACTTGCTCCAGCTTCCTGCAGAGTCCCATCTGCATGCTGCTCCTTAGCAAACTGTCTCTCAGCCACAAACAGATCATCTACCTCGGATTTCCCAGAGGTACCGAGTGAATGAGACTGAGGTTTTGACGATATTAAGGGAGACTCTAATCCCAAATCTCTGTCTGTTCAATGGAACAGAAAAAGCAGAATAGATCTTAAACAAAACTTTTAATTTTTAACGCGAAGCATTCAGGAAATACTTGGAACAAAAATAACCACATGAGTACAGAGATCATCGGCTGTTAAGTAAAATACACGGCACTTAGGGCAGTGTTACCAAGGGCACACAGAAGGCTCATAAGCGAAGCTTGTGAAAGTAAACAGCTGATGCGAGAATCTGCATAAATCAAAAGACTTCGAGTCTCTCTGCCTTTTCACAAGTAACACATAGACTACATTCTTCCAGGTTAACCTAACAGATCAGTTTACCTGGACTCTGCAGACCAGGGACCGAAATGCTGTGATGTTCCACTTTTAACTTTGGAGCTGCTTCTTCATCGTTGTCTCCTCTGTGGAAGAAGGAAAACAACCTTTCAGCTTCATGAGGTGCCTAAACATCACTGCAACGAAATGTAAGAATCATCCATTCCCTTCCTGACCAAAGCCCAGAGTCAGTGAGACAACGATGCAGAGGCACACTCACTCGCAAGGTGGTGACTGTGGCAATGGGATTGGCTTTGCGGACTGTTCCTTCACGGATGCAGCCATCCGACAGATGAGGTCTTGCCAGCTGCAGGAAGTGTGAAAAGGATCCAGGATCCAAAATCCAAAAGGGAAAGGAAAAAAAAATGCCCTTTAAATACAGTCAGAAAGAAATAATAACAAAAACAAACAAACCAGAAACCAAAGCAAGCCAATCCAACAAAAAAACCCTACTTCCTCCAGAGAGTGTCTTTATTTTGTCAACGTAAGTAGAGATTATAAAAAACAGCTGTACCTTAAAGAAAAAGCTAACAAGCAACATTATGGATACACTTCGCATTAAAAAACTTCACTTGGCACTTCTGAGAATTTTTCTTTAGAAAAGATACTTTCAGTAGTATAGAATCAAAATATGGGACATCAATCTAAAAAGGAACACGTTCTTAGAAAAATATCTCAAAAAGAAAACAGGAGAAGTGCTTGTTTCAAAGTAGGTTTTGGTTTCCAAAGTACTATTACAAAAACCAAGTTAAGTTGATAGAATAATATGTTCAGGATAATAAAAACTATTAGAGAAAGGTAGCACTATCCAATACATACACGGTCTTTTCGGAAACGGTCTGTGCCACCAGTTCATAAATTTGGGCTCCGTTGTCTGACATGGAGATGACAAATAAAGCTTTGTTATCTGGAAGAAAGAAGACAGAAATTACTCTAACAACATGAATATGATCTACAGAGGCCATGAAGGATGATGCTTCTAAGGTCCCAGTTCATTATGCACCTTAATCTGGGTAAAGGTTAATGGGCTCACTTTGTAGAAATTCATCAAGCTATACACTTAAATTTGTGTGACTTATTGTACGTTACATTGTATATACTATACTCCAACAAAACCAAGATCATAAAAACTAGCAGGGATTCCACAGTAACTCCGTAGAAACAAGGAGGTGTCCATATATCTGAATGACTGAACACTAGGACGTTTTTGCATTTATTTTGAATTGCCCTTTTGCTAAACAGTTACCTAATAATATTCAATAAATGGTAGAGAAAAGAGATCACCAGTTTATCTTGCTGTTACAGAACTAACAAGGTTTAAAAGGGACTCCACTGTTACCACAGTTAATATATAATTTGCTAACTTAAAATGATTTCAAAAATCCCAAGCTACACCCACCTCTCCATTTTTGTTTGTTTGCTCTTTTATCACAAGTCAAAAAGCATACCACTCTAAGGAAAGCCTTTTCATTGGGATTACCTCTCAATGCACCATCTTCCTTGGTGTCTACGATTTGAACATGGAATAAAGATCAAAGTAGCGTGCAGGAAATTTTCAAGTGCAGAAAACTGCTCAGAGGAACCTAGGCTTCTCAAGTAATTTGGGGGTATAAACTCTTAATTTACTTTCTAGGCAGTAAATACATTTCATTTCATTTGTCTAAGAATACAAAGAAACAAAACTCTATACTAGTCAGGCTATTTGAACAATACCGACTATCTCATGCAACTTTATGATGAACCTGAGGGTTACTGTCACTCTGCGGACATACTTGCCTGTTGCCACTTGTCGAACCAACACTGTATTCAACTTAATGACAGGGCTAAATGTGTGTTTGCTATCAGCGGTAGATGCCAGAATCTTACTATGACATCTTAACACCAGTCTGTCATCCTGCTTTTGTAACAATACAAGAATGTCTTCGAGCAGCAATGTGTATAGATCTAGAAACCAAAGTGGGGAGAAGGTGATTAGTGCAGAAATTGAGATGTGTTTTATAAACTTTATAACAATTTGACAGAGAAAATTTATTTCTGTTAAATCTAATACGTTTTAAAAATTGACTTGCTATTGTCTTTTTTAGTTTCATTTTTTAATAATTCATTTTTATATTGTATCACACCAAAGTGTCAGTCTGTGACTGACAAGACATAAAAAAAACCCCAATGATTCCTCATCACAGATAGTTTGAAATGGAGTGGTTTAAAGAAAGCCTATTAGGAAGCTCACTGGCATACATGAATGCTGGAGACAGGACTGAATCATGACAAACTTTTCTGCTTCAGCCCTCGGTGAATATTTAACGCACTTCACCTAGAACAAAATCACATAAGCAGATCTTCTGCAAAAATAACACAGAGCAGCACTGCTCACTGCTGTCACTGAAACCCGTAAATGGCCGTCTCTTATCTTCCGCCCAAGGGAACTTTACTTCTTCCACTTTCCCCAAAACTGACAGACATTACACCTACCAATAGTTTTATCTCGATTCACCTTCCAGACCAATGGCCCTTCATGGATCATCTTCCTTTTTGTTAAATCCAAATTCTGCCAAAATAAAGAGAATTACACACAAATTATTTCCAAGCACTTAGTGTGATGATATTCCAGAGAGTCTCTTTTCAAGAAATTCCTCATATAAAAGATACCATTTACCTTCACTATCATTATTGGTATCTGCCAACTACTGAACATAGAATAAAGACTAAGTTACAGTAAACTGCATACAATATCCTAAGTTAGGGGTATCTTGTAGAAAAACATTCAGGAGTGCTGCCTCCTAAATCTCACACTAAATAGATGATAATTGCTTATGAAAATGAAGTTACAAACATTCAGCCACTGGATTTGCAGCCCATCCCCTAATTTTTCTATGAATAACTAGATGAGGATAATGCATAGCTTATCTACGTAAGAGGCCCGTGAGCGCCAGGCTCTAGTTACAAAGTTCTAAGGAACAGTACTCATGAAAAAGTCCAGGTAGTACTTGACCTTGTTCCATATATTAATTATTTTCTTAAAGATTTATTTATTTATTTGGGGGGGGAGCAGCGGGTGAAGGAGAGATAGAAACCCAAATAGACTCCTCACTGAGCATGGAGCCCAATGTGGGACTTGATCCTGGGACCCTGAGATCATGACCTGAGCTAAAACCAAGAGTTGGACACTTAACCAAATGAACCACCCAGGCACCCCTAAATACTAATAATTTAGTAAGAGAATCATCTCTCAGTATAGGTAGCTCTAGAAAAATCTCATTCCCTGGAAGTGAAGGCGCTGAGCATATTAAGCATGCTTTTGATAAACTGCTATATATGATATAAAAGTCTAGTTTACTAGCCACCAAATAAATCTACTCAAACCACCACCTACTGAAACAGTACAAGAAAGACTGAAAATCCCAAGCAGTTCTTTAATACAAGAGCCCTACATGATAGAAATGGCAATTACAAAATACTTTACTATCATTCCTGTAATGGTTTCAACATTTCTGCTTTTGAAGAGCTTCATGAAAACAATTACCTTGTTCTACTCAATAATCTGGAAGGTTCCCAGAGCAAACACCCCCTACTCTCATTCATACTATGAGAACACAATAAAATTAAATAACTAATGTTCCTTAAGTCCCCCACAAATTGTTATATAAAGTTAGTTTTACACAAAATATTCCTCTAATGAAAGACTAAAGTCATCTTCACATAGACCAGACGTTGAAAAGGAAGAACAGAATCATAAATATAGACAATCTATGATATAAGAACTTCTTCAGGTGATGGATGCCCCTCTGAGATGCTAATACCCTGCCAGGTCTTTAGTAAATTGTGTTTTATTATTTTTTTAATTATGATTAGACCATCTCTCACCCTGAGCTCTTCCACGTTTGGGTACTCTGACAACTTCAGATTGGAGGTATCCAGACGACGTTGATAGTCTTCTAAACGCTGAAAATTAAGACGAGATGGAGCCAAGGTTACTGCTTTGGGTATCAATGGTCTCCCTGTTCCAAAGCCAAATGGATGTTTTTAACCTGCATTTTACAGAGCTCTCTGCAACACTAGACATGACTGACAGCTCTTTCTTTGAGAGCGAGCACACGGCAGGAGGAGCAGAGGGAGATGGAGAGATGGAGAGAGAAACTCAAGCAGACTCTGAGCTGAGCACGGAGCCTGACAAGGGGCTCAATCCTAGGACCCTGAGATCATGACCTGAGCCAAAACCAAGAGTCGACGCTCAACCAACTGCACCACCCAGGTGCCCCACAGCTCACTCTTTCTTAAACCACCCCCTTTCCCTGGCTTTGGAGACATCACACCCTCCTAGTCTTCCTCTTCCCTCTTTGGCTATTCTTGCTCAATCTGCTTTTCAAACTCACCGACCTCTAACTAGCTTATGGTTATTTTTTGAATATATAAGTATGTACCTGGTACAAAATTTGAAAAGTAATATAAGGCACATAATGAAAACGAAGTCTCCCTCCAATTCTGTCCTCCTGCCTCCCCTCCCCCAATTTTCTCTAAAAAAGCAATCTCTAATACCCATTTCTTAGGTAGCCTGTGAGAAAAATTCTAAGCAAAGAGAATATATGCATATATAAGTATGCTTGTCTCTGTACATGTTGTGTGGATATATATCCTTTTAAAAAAGATATGGTAGCATAATATATAATATATATTAATATATTAATATTAATATAATTAACATAATATATTAATATACTACTCAAATGGTAACATGATCACATACACATCTCTGTGTGTTTATTACTCATCAATATATCTTGGAGATTGCTCTACATTAACACATACAGAGAGAACTCACTCTTTAAATGACTGGATGGTATTCAGCTCTACGAATGAACCACAGTTTATCTAACTACACTTTATTGATGGAGATGAAGTTACTTCCAATCTTCTCCCATAACAAATAAATACTGTTATAGCATGGCCTTAAAACATATATTTTTATAGATACGGGTAGACTCACCTGTTAAGATAAATTTCTAAAGAAACAACTATTATACCAAAGCATATGTGTATTTTCCCCAAGATTATAAAAATGTCGAAGTATACAGAAAAGTCTGAATACGTACAGTGAGTGCCCATATACCCACCACTTACATTCCAGTTAATATTTGATATATTTGTTTTATCATAGGTCTCTTCATTCCTCTAGCTATCCATCAATCCACCACATATTTTGAGTGCATTTCACAATAACAAATGTAAGCACACTTTACCTTTAAACATTTTAGTGTGCATATCATTAACAAGAGTTCGATATTTATTTAGTTATTTTTAAAGTAAAATTTACATACAGTGAAATGTATATATTTTAAGTGTACCTTTCCACAAGATTTCACATATGCATGCACCTGTGTAAACACCTAGCAAGATACGAAATATTGCTATCACCACAGAACGTCTCCTCATGCTTCTTCCTAGTTAATATCTGTCCCCACAGGCCCAGTGACAACCACTTTTCTGACCTTTTTCCCACCACTGATTAGTCTGTTCTAGAAGTTCATAGAGAAAAAATTATATACACACACACACACACTCGTCTGCATTCTTTCACTCGGCATCATGTTTGTGAGATTCATCCATGTTGTGTGTATCAGTAGTTCATTCCCTTTTATTGCTGGAATTTATAATCCTAGTTTATGACTATACCTCATTTGGTTTATGCTAGAAACATTCTTGTACAAGTCTGTGGGCACAGATCTTCATTTCTGCTGGGTAGATCACTAGGAACAAAATCGCTGGGTCAAAGGGCAGATGTATGAATATGTGCATTTTTAATTTAGGTACAGATTGCTGAAGTGCCCCCTGGGGTTTTATCATTTTACACTCCAAACACCACATTTGAAAGTTCCTGTTTTCCTACAGCCTCCTCAACAGAGATGTCATCATACTCAGTTCCTAAGAAATTATATCCAGGTCCAGGGATTCAATTAGTTCGATATATGCTCACAATTTACGTTTTCCTCTTCGGCACAGTCCTCTCAGAGGTGGATCCATATAGCCAAATGCATACTATACATTTTCACCTCATATCCCAGACTGAACTCTGCATCTGCCCCACAAATCTAGGGCTTCTTCCCTCAGCCTGTCCCCCCCAAATGTGCAAGCCAGAGACCTGGGACTTATTCCTACCGTCACATCTCTCTTCAAATCCTTCTGTAAATCAGTCACCACATCCTATCAGTTACCTTCTAAACACTTCTCCAATTCTTGCATCTCTTGAGTCACCACCATCTGTGCTGAACTGCTGCAGCAGACTAGGCTGAGCTCTCTCACCCCCTCTGTCCCCTTCAGCCCATTCTCCATAGACTGGCATGAGTGGTACTTACAAGGCCAAAAATCTGAACACGCCACTCTTCTTAAATGTCTATAATGAATTTCTACTGCTCTCAACATCAGTATCTTTTAACGTTGTCCACAGTAGGGCCCTGTATGACTTGGTTCTGATCTACTGTACCTCATTTCACACCACTCTGACTTTGCTTTTTAGGCACGATCTACACTAACCTAATCTTTCCTCAAACAGGCCATGCTTCCTTTTTACCCCAGGGCTTCTGTATACGCAGTTCCCTCTACTTGTAAGGTTGCCCCCTTCCACATTCTTTTGGTTTATTTCCATTCACTTTTCAGAGCTTGGCTTAAACGTCAGTTCCTGAAGGAAGATTTCTCCAACGGCCACCACCCAACACCCTCAAATCAGGCTCGCCCCACCCCCCCACACTATTACATATTTCTAGCATCCCCAAATTCTCCTTCATAGCAGGTATCACAACTCATATAAAATACTTGCACTAAAATCTGTTCAATACTTTCTATCCTGCTAGAAAATAAGCTCAGTGTGGGCACTTATTTATTTACTTAAGCACCCTATATCCTACACTCAGCATCCACTCAGCATACAGATGCTCTAGAAATATCTGCTGAATGGATAGATGAATGAGAGAACAAACAAGTAGCTAGAGATGCTCAAAAAAGCCAAACACAAGTCTGATGTTCTACCACAAAACTAGTCTGGACCCACCTAACTACTTGAATAGCTACCAAATGCCCCATCTGTCAATTATGTAATGGTAATTCAATTATCATTTCACAAATCACAGATAACACTAGCTTAATACGCTCGCTACATCATCCTGTATCTTTGCTTTCCCCCTTCTTACCTGTTTGTTTTCTGCCTCCTTGACAGCCTGATTTACATAATTTAAGATCTGACGACAGTGATCTGCAGCTTTCTTCACCTTCTCCCTTTCCATTGGCCATTCTAAGCATGGGGCGGGGGGAATCCAGAATGCAAAATAAAGGAAATCAGAAAGGAACATAAATATAGGTATGTAAATGAGATATCATTTTATGTCAACAGTTACAAAAACATACTAAGACCTTCAATATTTTTTTTTAAAGATTTTATTTATTTATTTGACAGAGAGAGACAGTGAGAGAGGGAACACAAGCAGGGGGAGTGGGAGAGAGAGCAGGAAGCCCGATGCGGGGCTGGGTCCCAGGACCCTGGGATCATGACTTGAGCCGCAGGGACACACTTAACGACCGAGCCACCCAGGCACCCAACCTTGAATATTTTTATACCGGGCTAAAATCTATGGCAGAATCTCAACTCAGATAATCTTTGGACAGATGAGACAGCTTATGACAGTACATTAAAACATAAAATACTCATCTTTAAAAAGAAGCCATTGTATAGAATCCCAAGTTCAAGAAGCGATGCTTTAAATCAAGTATCAGCCCCCCCGTGTTATGCACTCCAGGGAGCGGGTCTCATTCACATTGTAAGCTACATAAATGGGACCCCTTCTCCCTTTAGAATCTCCTCTGAGAGCAGAGCCTATGTGATTATGTGATTATGTCCAGTGGACTTGTTAAGCAATAATTTTTAAATGATAACACAATTCAAAATAACTCCAGAATAAGTTCCTTTGAATTTGAGATTACATTTATTTTATTTATTTATTTGAGAGAGAGTGCCAGCATTAGGGGGAGAGGGAGAGGGAGAAGCAGACTCCCCTCTGAGCAGACAACCCAATGCGGGGCTCGATCCCAGGATCCCGGGATCATGACCTGAGGTGAAGGCAAGACGCTTAACCAACTGAGCCACCCAGGCGCCACTTGAGATTACATTTAAGGAAAGAAAATAGATTACTGCATTTGTATCATTAAAAGATGAAATTTACCAAAATGTGTTGAGATTACATTGAGGTCTACATTGTAAAGAATGCCAAAACTGGAATATTTAAAATTATAATCCTCTGAACAACAGTCCACCTATACTGAACAGGTATATTAAAGTATAAAAATTAACATGTAGGAGTATTTTCAAATTCTCAGGCATAAGAAACAGGAATTTGATTGCATAAAATTATTAATGAGAACAGAGTAGAAGAGCTTAAAGCTCAACTGAGAAACTGGGATTCACTTCCTGGTTCAAAACAGGAGAGCTGGGGTGATAACGCATTGGTCGGGCTTAATTAAAGTACATGTATAAACACAGAGCATCTCTTCACCCACCATAAGACTTCTTCAAAGCAAATACAACCTACGCTATATGAAGGACTGTACAAAGTGCACTTAGTCTGGAAAGTGCCAGATAACCAATATTGTGCACTTGAGGGGCTAAACTGCTCTCCGTCACAACTACTTAATTCTGCTTGTTGTAGGCAAAAAGCAGTCAGAGACAATTTGTCAACCAATGAGCACGACTATGTTCTAATCAGACTTTTTTACAAAAATAGGTGATGAGCCAGATTTGGTCCACGATTCGTAGGCTGCCAAATGCTGTGTTTAATGTGCTTCTAATGGAGCACATTAAATCAAAGAGCCTCAAGAAGACTGGATTGGATCTTGTTAGAAAACATTGCCAGACTCTGGAAATTGAACCCTTGGGCACCAGGACGCGGTGAGAGATTATTTAGCAGGACGTGGGGTTTTCTGTTTTGTTCCTAAGCTTTTTAATTTCAGTGAGAATGCTGTACCTGTGTATTTGGCAATATTATCCAACAGAAGAGGGTACTTCGTAAGCCTCTGCATTTGGGTAGGAATGATATCCTTCAGCTGCAGACGACGACACAGAGGATTACTCTCAGCATCCTAAAATTAAAATAAGTGAATTTGTGATTCTTATCAGGACTATAGTTACCCATCATGTGCCATATAGTCATCATGGATGGGTCTACAACATCACCGTTCTGGTTATTAGATCAAGACTTAAAAAAAGCGAGGTGTACCATGGCCACACTATACTTCTGCTTTCTCCTTTACTCACATAATGGGGGCAGGGAGGCTTTATCACTAAGCCAGTGGCTTCTTTCTTATCTGTTTAAGCAAAAATTGAGAACATTCATGATCAACTCTAAGAATTGCTTGCTTGTGATAAAACAGTTTTATATTCACATATTCATTCCTATGATTGGCATTCCTACCAAAAGTTAGTCGGCTGATTTGCTACTTGCCATTCTAAGTAGGTACAATGGATCATCAGGCTGGATACACCCCAGTTCATCTCTAACAGGGTTCTGCAAACTTGAGGAAAGTGCCAGACAATAAATACTTGGGGCTTTGCATGCCATACAGTCTTTGTCACAACTACTCAGCTCTGTTTTAGCACAAAAACAGCCACAGACAGTACGTAAATGAATGAACGTGGCTGTGTGTAGTGGAGAGTTCTGAGATGGCCTTCTAGATTCCCACTCTCTGGTGGACATACTCTGTATAATCACCTCCCCCAGGGTGTGGACAGAACCAGTGAACACGATGGGTTATCACTCATATGATTAGGTTACTATCAGTTAACTTTGTGGTGATCAAAAAGGAAAGTGTTTCCTAGGTGAGTCTGACTTAATCAGAGAAACCTTTACAAGAAAGCTGCCAGAGAGACACGATCCTTCTGGCCTGCGAGAAAGGAAACTATCTTGTAAACTACCTGTAGGGGCCACGTGAAAGAGACACGGGCGTTCTCTAGGAGCTGAGAGCAGTTTCCAGCCAATGACGACAAGAAGACAGGGATCGCGGTTACACATTTACAAGGACATGAATCCTGTGAACCACCAGGTAACTTAGGAGAGGACCCCAAGTCTCAGAGGAGAACTGCAGCTCCAGCCGACCCCTTCCTTTCAGCCTGGTGCAAGCACGAAGGGAGGACCCTGCCAAACAATATCTGTACTCCTAAACCACTCCACAAACGCTGTGACATAATGCTCTTGCATTAAGTTGCTACGTTTGTGGTAATTTGTTATCCTGCAGCAAAAATTTACTACACTGTGTTCCAATAAAACCCCACAAAAACAGGCAAGAGGCTGGATAGGAACTGTGGGCCCTCGCTTACTGACCCCTGATAGACACCAATATACAGACCTCAATAAGCATGGCTGTTGGCACACTCTTCTCTGGGCTAGTTATGAGCCCATTCTCGCGCCCCCCCATTCTCGTGTTCTGACCATATTATTGTAATAGCTTACATGGGACATTTCCTGACAATATCTCCACGGCAAGGTGGACTTCTCCGTCAAGTATTTTAACCCTGACATATAATCTTCATTATTTACCATTCCAATATCACCTTTATACGCCCCAGGAATTTAAGAACTAATGCATGGCTTTAAAAAGGGTTAACATAATCCTTGTAAGAATCTTAGAATTCCCCCAGTTTACTCTCTATTTGATAAAAAATTTGCACTATTTATTTTCTTACATGACTCACTCAACTCACTTGCACAAAGGTCTGGAATCGAGAATCCTTTTTCTGACGAGACTTGATCATTTCCAGGGCGAAAGGTTGGTTACTGCAAAAGGTAGCAGCGGCGTGCTTCAACTTGTCCTCCCCTGGTCCACTGAACTGTGCCAAGAATGCAAAGAACACAACGAAGAATGGCAGACTGAGCTTATCCGAGGCCAGGCAAAATGAGAGACAACCACGATCCTTTCAATATTCCGCTAAGTGCTCTCAAGTGACAAGAAACGGAGACCTACACATCTCTGTGGACTATCAATGTTTCTCCATTAAAAAGGTCAGACGCTGACACATCCAGACCTTTTCTGATCACATTCCAATGTTTTCCTGTTCACAGCCTCCCACAATGTACTACCTTTCCAGTCTAGACCACTTCTAAATTAAACAGAAAGGTTAACACTAGAGGAATAGAAGACACAAAAGGCTTAAAGACTGAGATTAACATTTGACTGTCTTAGAATCTGACGGCTTCACAGAAGTTACTAACTGCTCCAGGAAGAAAATCTGTGGGATTCTAATTGATGCTTTACTGTGTCATACTACAAATTTTCTGTTTCAGGGACACCCGGGTGGCTCAGTTGGTTGAGTATCCAACTCTTGGTTTCGGGTCAGGTCATGCTCTCAGGGTCCTGGGATCAAGCCCCAAGTCAGGCTCCATGCTCAGCACGGAGTCTGCTCAAGATTCTCCCTCTCCCCCTCTGCCACTCACCACGCTGTTGCTCTCTCTCCCTCTCTCTAAGAAGGATGGATAGATAAATCTTAAAAAAAAAAAAAACTGTTTCAAGTTGAGTAGTGTGCTGCCAAGCCAAGAGAACTCAATTACAACTTTCACTGCTATCCTGAGATCAAGAAACAAAATGAGCCACACTATCACCAAGTAGCTGTAGAGTAAGCTGGGTTTTTCAAGGACGTTAAATCTCCTTAGTAACAATAATGCCTGAGTGGGCCTCGAGAAGATGCTTTGGAAAGCTGAGTAAATGCAAGGTGAGACTGGACTGTGGCTCCCTTATGTTTTCGATGAGTCAAGTAGCTGAAAGATCTCCTACGGGATTAGATTCTTAGCCATGATTTCAACATCAACGAAAGGAGTAAGATGAACATTGTTTTAGTCAACTTTCTAGTATTCAATCTTTTAAAAAGTTATCATTGTACAGTTACCAAAATCCCGTGGCATTTCCTCAAGTAATCTCCACACTGAAGTAAGTTTCTGTGAGCATATCTAAACAGTTCCTGTTCAACCTGTGTTAATATTTGGAGAACTATGTCATACACTTCACTATTACTCACAGCCTTAACTACAGTACTTTCTTTAAAAGTTTGGATCAAACCCATTTTCCCCTAGGAAAATTTTCTATACATCCTAGTGTGGGTCTCCCTGCTGTATCTTCCCATAACAACCTGTACTCTCCCTTTTTTGTAACTCTTATCACACTTGAAAGGACTAACGACTGTTTTCCCACTGGTTATAAGCGCCACCCAGGCAGGAGCCATGTCCGTCATGATTGCCACCGTCTCCCCAGCACCTCGAACAGTGTACATACTTCTCACAGAGAGTCAGACAGAAAAACAGAATGTGACAAACAGCTATGATAGTCTCTGAACTCTTATTCTGTAAATAAGATCAAGTAACTGTCACTTTTCTACTTTTGTGATGATAGTTCTGGATCTATAACTGTTTAATGTTTTACAGTCTAATTCTGAGATTTGGACAACAGAAGATGAAAATTCTACATTAGTTATATTATTTTCATCAAGATTCATTTGATCCTCTATTTGTTAAAACACAGAGAACTAGTATCTTTGATGAAAAAAGAGCACTTAGTTCGAATGAGCACTTATTGAAAAATATTAACAAAAAGAAAGATACTAACCAAGAGAATACATACTTGGACCCCTTTCATCTTTACAGTAGCTTTGCAAAATGGATGAGTTTGCATATTTGGAAAGATTAGTTACTCAACCTTGAATCTGATCTTTAAGTATCTATAAAAACATTAAAATGAAATAGCCAATTTCCTTACCCAGGTCAGCAAATCTTCTCCAATCTGATCAATAACTGAGGTCTCATTCCTCTTTCGAACAGCCTTCATTTGCTCATTCAATCCAACTAAGGGGGGGAAAAAACAATGGAAAATAATTAAGCATGCACTCATTTTAGTCTGCATTACTGGTTGTACTGAGAACCTAAATTTTCAAAAAAAAAAGGATTTCACAGTAGTATAGCTTGCCTCTAGTCTCCTTAAATATAAATCTGAACACAATTCTTATGCATACAGATATCTGTGAGCTCCATCTGAAAAACAGGTGCCAAAGCATAAAACAATGTGGAAATAGCACATTACATACAGTATGGGTACATCACATATGCATTTAATTTCAAGACCCCATCATAACCATGCTCATAAAGAAATTTAAATAGAACAGGTGATTCTGCCCACTGTTCCTCTCAAACTGTTTATGTTCACAGGCAGTGGATATAATCAACCTGAACTTGTCAATGCATGCTGGTGAAATCTAAGATCACCCACAAAGACATAAAAGGCATCAATTTGGTAGGCAGGTGTTGGCAGGTGGTGATGGCAACCTTGACAAAAGAAAGCTTGAGAATTAAGGATCACAGAGAAGCAGTGACTTACAGAGAGAGGAACTGTGTCTACAAAAGTCTGAGGTGACTATAACCAAGGAAAGCCAGCAAGGTAGAATTTTTTATATATCTACTCAAGCATTTCAAGCAACAACAAAAGAATTTAATTCCTGAAAATTACCCCATCATGAAATTACACACTGTATATTACATAGACTACACACACACACACACACACACACACACACACACACACAATTATATGGGATATATTTAAAAACATTACACTGCAATTGATAAGACATTTCCAAGGGTAAATTTAATTATTCATATTTTTTTTAATTTTTATTTTACTTATTTTTTTTTGTTATGTTAGTCACCACACAGTATTCATATTTTTCACCATAGACATTAACTTCAGACCCTAAGTCTTGTGGTAACACTGTATACAAAAGGCTGATGGTGCGGGTGAGTGTCTGGGGAGGGAGGTATTCAACGATCTGATCACTTCTTTATGTTATGTGCTCATGTATAATTATATAATTTCAGGAATGCTAACATGGATACACTTAGAAGATTTTATTGTTATGGTGCTTTTATATACTCACAATCTTTCATCTATTAAAAATGTTAGGGACAAAGATCAGAGTCGATTTACTTACTATGAAGTTGAAGAATATCTTCCAAGTTTGAAAAAATTTTCCGTAGTTCTGAAGGTGACAGAATTCCTTCTCTAGACACTCGCTGATAGAATACTTGATCAAGAACCTTCAGTGTTCGAACATGAGCTCTTTCAGTGTAGAATAATTCTAAGCAGAAAAAAAGGAAATATGAAATGTTACCTCATTAGAATAATTCCATGAGACCAAACACAGGCTTTAGCTGGAATTGAGCGGCAAATGAGCTCTATAATAATTATTTATAGTTTTGAAAGGATGTAGTATCTCTCATGTCACTTTCTTGATTCCATGGGACCCTCCTACATACTGGCTCTAAGAGCTGAATGCTGGCAAATGAAAAATATTCAAAATTATTCTGGGGGCACCTGGGTGGCTCAGTCATTTAAACGTCTGCCTTCAGCTCAGGTCATGGGCCCAGGGTACTGGGATCGAGCCCCAAATCAGGGCTCCCTGCTCAGCGGAGAATCTGCTTCTCCCTCTCCCTCTGGCCCTCCCCCCACTCCCGCTGTCTCTCTCTCAAATACATAAAGAAAATCTTTAAAACAAAAACCAAAAAAACCCCAAAACTATTCTGTATATTAAACTTAACAATGTACTCCAAAATCCTTCTGTCTTTTCACAACACTACCCACCAATCACAGCTACAACATCAGAAAAGCTGTAAGCCCAAACAGCACATAGCCTTTCAGTTGAGCCCTCTTTAGAAAGAACAGTACTTTTGGTTATCTAATTGGCCTATAAACCCTCATTTCTGAGGCCAGACTTGTTATTTCACTACAACTCAAAGTTACCAGACACAGGAAGGGTATTTATTTAAATTGCATCCTAAAGACAGTGGAGGGCACAGCACCCATGTCACCCACATCTCCGTCACATATATGCTAGGGTAAAATAAAGAACATTGCACACTAGGATAAAGGGACACCCGGATCCCAGTTTCCTCCCTATCACTTATCAGCTAGCTGTATGATCTTGATTAATTCAACTAATCACACTGAGCCTGAGCTTCCTCATTTATAATCTAGGCATAAAAATAACTTAGGACGAAAGTAAAGTGACGGACCAAGGTTATCTTAATGACTGTTCAAGATCTATAATGCTATGAATCTTAAATATCCTGAAAGCTAAACACCTTTTCCTTTTAAATTATCATTAAGAATTGTAGAATCATTTGCATTTTTTGAGTTGGAAAGCTCAAGGATCATCTATCCAGTTTAATTTCCCTTTGTATAGAACAAAAAGCCAGCAAATTTTGAAGCAAACTCTAAAGCTCAGAGGCTTGTTTCACTCTAATAAAACTCACTATATGTGAACAACAACAAAATCTAATTAAACTCACCATTAATTACTTCCTGTCTTTTGATCTCAGAAGGCTTTAGTCCCAGTAACACTTCTCGACTAACGAGCTGTTGCCAGTTGGGTGGATCTGTCTCTAAGTCATTTTCAAACTGTTCATCCTCACTTTGACTTTCTCCAAAAGCTATGCTGTCAAACCTGATGGGAAAAAAATGATGAATTCTATTTGAAGACATCAGATGGACAATGGGAAATAGCACAGATTTTTATATTACAGTAGATAAGTCGTATTTCTGAAGTAGTGCTTAGCACAGGGCTGAAACATCACCCTCTCCTACAAAATGACTTACATGTGTTATATATACCTCTATAAATATCTTTTGCATGATTTGTCTTTATTAAGAATTTTCTTTTATACTATCTAACAGATCTGTGTACAGGTTTTTTCCTTTAAAACTAGAATGTTTGAGAAAAAAGATATATTTCTTAAAATATGCCTCTACTGAAAGCTACTTTAGGATTACTCACTTTCGAAAGGGCTTTGGTGTCCCATGTTCAGTCACCCTGAAACAATGGAGAACAAAGAGTCAACATGAAAACAAAATGGTAATCAAGAAATTTATGCCAAGGGGCCTGAACACACATTCTTCCAAAGAAGACATACAGATGGCCAACAAACACAAGAAAAGATGTCCAACATCACTAATCATCAGGGAAATGCAAATCACAACCACAATGAGATATCACCCTGTCAGATGGCTAGTATCAAAAAGACAAGAAATAACAAGTGTCGGTCCGGATGTGGAAAAAAAGGAACCCTTGGGCACTGTTGGTGGGACTGAAAATTGGTGCAGTCACTGTGGAAAACAGTATGGAGGTTCCTCAGAAAATTAAAAATAGAAATACCATACAATCTAGTAGGTCCCACGACTGGATATTTACCCAAAGAACACAAAAACACTAATTTTAAAAGATACATGCACTCCTACAGTTATTACAGCATGATTTATAATAGCCAAGATATGGGAGGAACCTAAGTGTGCATCAACAGATGAATAAAGACGCAGTACATTTACACGATGGAATATTACTCAGCCATAAAAAATATGCCATCTTGCCATTTGTGACAACATGGATGGACCTGGAGGGTATTAGGCTAAGTGAAATAAGCCATATGATTTATATGTGGACTCTAAAAAATGAACAAACAAAAAAAGCAGAAACAGACCCATAAATACAAAGAACAAACTGGTGGTTGCCAGAAAGGAAGGGGTGAGGGGATGGGCAACATGGGTGAAGGGCGGTGGCAGGTACAGGCTTCCAGTTAATGGAATGTGTAAGTCAAGTGGATGAAAGGCACCCCATAGGGAATACGGCCAATGGTGTGACAGTTTTGTATGGTGACAGACAGCAGCTACACCTGTGGACAGCACAACATAACATGTATAATCTTGTTCAATCACTATGTCCTACACCTGAAGCTAAAGCAACACTGTATGTCAACTATACTTCAGTAAAAAGGAAAAAAAAAAAAGAAATTTATGCCAGGGATACTCAAAACTGGGTTAAATTACAGTGGCTAATAAATAATTCTTCTGGATAGTCTAATGATTTAATATAAACTAAAAACATTTCAGTACCTAATATTTACTACCAGTAAGTTCTAGTACTTCCTCCCCCCCCAAAAAAACCACATGTGGGAAAAATGCTACCAAGTATGGCAATGGTATACAATGAAACAGTTGAAGCTACTCTTAACCTTCCCTGCCCCCAAAGATATCACCGAATTACCTTTCCACTTCCCAATCCTCCTCCTGCACTTGGTCTAAGGGAGGAGGTGGGAAATCAAAGACAGTATTGGGAGTCCGAGGGGTGCTATCTATGCAGTCTCCAGATGCTGGTGTTTCTCCAACTTGCTTTGATCCTGAAAAGACAAAATTCGGACACTCAGATGGTGTTAATGAAGATAATAATTCCAAAAAAAAAAAAAAATCCGTCCCCAAAGAGAAATTCAACCTATCCACAGCCACATTCTTAAACAATTGCATGTTAGCTAGAACCAAAATTCTAATATATAAAATTTTAAAATGCCCTAAAAAAACCCCCCAAAACCAGGAATATCATTTTTAAGCAACTTTTAAAAAAATCAACATTATAATTGGGGCCTGGGTGGCTCAGTCAGGTGAGCCTCAGACTCGGTTTCAGCTCAGGTCATGATCTCAGGGTCGTGAGACTGAGCCCCGCGTGGAGCTCCACACTGGGCGTGGAGTCGGCTTGAGATGCCCTCCCTCTGCCCCGACTCCGCTCCTCCCCCTATGATCATGCACTCTCTCTCTCTCTCAAATAAATAAATAAATAAAATCTTTAAACATCAACATAAGACATGGAAACAACTCAGAAGAGCATATGATGAGGAGAAACATTCTCTTACATCATCTTTTTCTATCCCTGTGTCAATCTTCTTCACCCAAATTTTACTTATTATGGTGGTTTAATTCGAAATAATAACCTCATAATTCTTTTTCTTGATTTACTATCTTTAGGTAATATCTATTTCTTCCTCCTCTGAGGATTCTGCCCACTTATACTTCCCACCTTCACTTTCCCCACATTTCTTCCCAGTGTTTAATAATATTATTATTACTAGTTGGGTTAATGCTAAGTTTAAATGACATACATTTATAAGTCATATGATTTATATGTGGTAATCTACATTACCTAAGTTTAAATGACAGAATTATATCTATACTTGTTCCATCAAGGAGTTAGTACCTTAACTCTCTTCTATATCAAATTAGGTATTTAATATTCCTATCGTTCCCTTTAATTGTATCTATTTCCTTCTACCTTTCATTCCTTTCAACTACATTTTTACTTGTGTCATTAGGAGGACTTTTTACATTTCCATGATCTGTGGCCACAACTATTCTCTCCCTTGCCTATTTGGTTGATTCTAAAAGTCTGAAAACCCAGAGTGCTTACATTATTATGCCAATCTACACACTGTCATACACAAAATACAACATATAATATATTACATATACATATTATTCCTGCCAGGTTAGGAGGTATGTTAGGATTATGTTTCCTTTTCTGCTGGTCCAATGATGCAACCCCTGGGTCACTCGAAATAGAATGTTCATTCCGTCAAGGTCACATAGTCCATCAGTTACTTCAAGATCACGCCAGTTTTGTTTTGTTTTACATTTCTTCCTTTCCTCTACTTCCCCATGGCCCCCTTTCCCTCCTTCCTTCCTTGTATGGTGGCCACAGCTAGAGCCTGGGTAATCTCCAATGGCATATTTTGTTTCACATTTAAATCATGACTTAACTTTCTTGAAACAACTTTTTTATCTTAGCATTTTTAAACTTTACTGCTGTCAAAGCACTTATCATTTTATCAAGTCTCAGATTTCTTCATTTGCTACATCATACTACCAACTGCTTAAAATCTCCCTTTTTCTCATCCCCTAGCCCTTGTGTTCCAATCCGGGGCAGCTGCTCCCTCGGCCTGTGACCTATCGTCCGAGACCTGCCTGCCCTTCACCACTTCCCTGGGATGTTTCCACTATTTCCTGGACCCCACAACATTTTCTTCCTTCATTTTTCTCTCATTTTGCTTGAGTGTGTATCTACAAATCATGTTCAAGGAAAGGGCAAATTTCAGTTAACATTTGAATCCTGGCATATCTGAAAATGTCTTTGTATCTTCCTTCATTTCTGATGGGAAATTTGGATGGACACAGAATTCTAAGTTCGATAATTTTCTTTCAGTAAGTTGCAAGGCCTGGCTCCCTTGTATTCTAGCCCCTGGTGTGATAACGAGAAATGTGAGGCAGCATAATTTCCATTTTCCTTCCCTTCAAAGCTTTCGGGGCTCTCTTTTGGTGCATGGAAATTTCCAGAGACATTCTAGGTATGGCTCTTGTTTTTATTATTGTTATTACTATTGTTATTATTCATCGTAGGTGGTTCCCAGTCAACTCTTTCTGTCTGAAGACAAGTCGTCTTCCCTCTGAGATGGTTTCTTCTATCATTTCTCCAACTGCCTCTCCTCCATTTCCTCTACTGATGTTTCGTCAAAGAGACAGACGTCGGACCTCTCAAGTGGCTCGCTACATAATTCTTGTCTCTCCGATTTCTATCTCTCGACATTTCTGATATATGTTCTCAAATATTTCCTTGACTTTATTTTTAGGGACCTTTTTTTTTTTAAACTCTTGGCAGCTGTGGTGGTTTGAAAATATGTGCACAAATTCTTTGCTACTCCTCTCTCCCTTCAGGGGTGGAGCCTAATTCCTCCCTGCTTGAGTGTGAGCTAGATTTAGGGGCTGGCTTCTAACTTGCTGACATAACAATGTGCACCCACAGAGACTAAGTCATTAAAGGTATGGGGGCTCCTTTCTTACTCTCTCTTTTGGATCACTTTGGGGGAAGTTGGCTACCACGTCATGGAACATTCAAGTAGTTCTATGGAGAAGCCCATACAGTGAGGAGCCAAGGCCTCCTGCAAGGAGCTAAGCCCCTCTGCTACCAGCTACCTGCGTGAACGCAGAAGCACATCTCTGGCCCTAGCTAAGCTTTCGTATGACTGACTGACACCTTGACCGCAACCACAGGAGAGAGAGAATTGCCCAGCTAAGCTGCTCTCATGTTCCTCACCCTCCAAAAACGTGACATACTAAGTGTTTTTTGTGTTAAGCTATGAAGTTTTGAGGTAGTTTGTCAGAAAGCAGTTGATAACAAATACAGTAGTTATTGTACTGTATGTAACAGTTATATTAAATCATTTCTTTTTGGTTTCTGAATGCTCTTTTATTCATAGCATTATTATTCTTGTTTTATAGATACAATAATTTTTAAAATTTCCCCAAGTATACTATCTAATTTAGAGGTATTTTTTTCTAAGTTCTTGTCTTTTACCTAAGTTACTGTTTTCTGCTAGGGGCAGTTTTTCTGTTTATTTTTATTCTCTTTTGTATGTCACTGGTAAGTCTGGCATTATGTATCATCTTCGGTCTTGATTCCAGCAAGCAAATTTTGCCAAGAGTGAGTAATACTATTCATATCTGCGTATGCAAGACTGGGTAGCTGCTCCAGCTTTCTCTTTGCAGCTATATGAAGTAGGTCCATTTCAGTTGGGAGCTCTCTGGGCAGGGTGAGAGCTTGACATGTTTACTGTCAGGCTTCAGGCCCCCAAATGTTAGAACTCCAGGGCACTGATACCACAGAGGACTTACCTTTCCCTACACAATTCACTCAACTTCTCTAAAAGAGAGCACACTCATCTTCTTCAGGTACAGAAATGACGGACGGCTCATATTCTACCATGCAAGGATCAGGAACTGCTGACATCATTGTTTTGATTACAGACCTTCAATTAATTATTTCCAGCTTTACTTCTTACTCATGCACTCCATAAGACATGCCAACTCAGAGCCCAAAGTCTCTCCAGGGTTCTAATGGGCCAATTGGCCTCCACCAGGGACGGGACTCCGGGACCGGACTGCCTCTAACAAGTTACGGACTCCGGCTTCCTCTGTGTTGTTCTATCCTTCCAACCATGCTTGTCCACTTTTAATCTCCCCCAAATTTGTTGAAATCTCTTGCTTATTGATAACATCTCTTCCTCTACTTCCTTTTTCTTCGTGTTTTTTATTTAGTTGCTATTGGTTACTTATCTGCCATGTTTTTAAGTTCAATGAGAGCTGGGAGCCATGAATTCATGCATGTACTCAACCCAACATCTTCAGAATTCCATATAAGACAAAACCTCCAGATTTTTCTATAACTATCACCCTCCTTCTTTGTCTTAAATCCACGCCCCCCCCACCCCGTTCTGCTACAGCCCTCTCAAAAAGAGACGGATGTTTCCAACATACACTGTGTACTTCAGGGTGGAGACGGGATAGATACCCTTGTTCCTCAATACCACTTTTAGACCATATCTTGCCTTCTTATAAAAATCCCTTGCTGCACTGAGGCTCTCACTTCTAGGTATTATCACATGCTCTCCCCCACCTCGTGACAATCATCTAGTAATACTGAACCTTCGGCTGCTGGCTCATAGTTCTCCTCTTCCTGCTAGTATCACATGAGGTGACCTCAAAACTCGGGGATGTTAAGGTATTCCAACTCCTGGCTTCTTGGTTCCTTACTTTCTTTATCTTTAGTGACTTTCCCTGGGCCACTTCAGTGACCACTCCCACAGCTTTATCCTTGACCGTGTCATACCAGAAATTGGACTGCTTCCAAAATCACTAATACAGACAGGCATTCCCTTCTCCAAATAAAATCACTGATTCTCCCAGCTCACTTGCTTAAGAAACCCATTAAAACAAGTGTGAGGAAATATGGTAAGAAGCTCTTCTCTCAATGATCTATAATTACTTACATCTTTCTCTACTCTTCAAGTCCCCTTGCCCTTCTCACTAAGCCTTCTCTCTCTGCTAATAACCTTGCCCTTAACACGCACTCTCTGCCTCTCATCTCTGCTCTCCTTCTCAAAACTTTGTCCTATTAGTTCTATACAGTTTATCACCTGCGTCTTCAACCTCTTCCTCTCAATGGGCTTCCCTAAGTATTAGAAAAAAAAAAAACTCTAGTAACTCAGATTTTTTAAGTCGTCTTTTCAGACCCCCCCCACATCTGCCTCTAACTACTGACTAAGTCCTCAACACTCCTTTTCTCTTCCATTACTGGATCTGGCACAATTTGAATTTTTATTTATGTGACTATCTCCCCATGAGACTTAGCTGTGCAAGGCAAGAATCTCCGTATAATTATCGTGTGCTAACATCTGATACAAAGCTAATGCATGACAGAGAGCTCAGTCAATATTTCTGAGCAGAGGAAAACTCAAAATTATCATTCAGCATGGATTTATCACTGGTTATAGAACATTAAAATGTTAAATTAAATTGGGATTTTTGATTAGAATAATATGTCACTTTGTTTGTTACTTAGTGTGATTGTTGTAAAATCTTGATACTTAGTTAAGTTGCACTACAACATTAGCTCACCTGTATCATTCTCTTTCCCTCCTTCCTGGGAAGGAGTGGCCCCGGACGCCACAGAGGACGTGGAATTGGCTGGCAGGTATCCGACATCTGTTCCTTCACCTGCTAGCCCACTCTGGCGCAACTTAGCAGGGTCCTGAGGCTCAGGACTTACAGAAGAGGGTGTGGATAAGTGCTTTGGGTGGCGCTGTTTCTGCAGCTCCATGGCTCTGCCAACTGAACAGAAAGCAAGGGTTAACAATTTGTGTTGCAAAAAAGCTTAAAAAGAAAAAAAAAAAGATGATATAAAGGATCTAAAAAAAAGTCTGGAACGTGGTGGGCCCTAGGAAAATATGGATTATTGCAGAGCGAGGGATAGGTAGGAAGAAATGGAAGAAAGGAAGGAGAGAGAAAGAGAGAGAGCAAAAGAAAGGATGGAAAGAAAAGAAAGGGAAGAGGAAGAGAGAGGGAGGGAAAGAAAGAGAGGCAGGCAGGGGGAGGTGGAGGAGCGCTGGAGAGAAGAGAGGAGAAGGCGGAAGATGATGGGGAGAGACAGGAGATGAGAGCAATGGTGGGGGTGGGAATGCTGGGAGGCAGAGACACACAGAACTGCACCCACTTGTAAGAGTGAGGATGAAGCCTGTTAGCTCTGTGAGCTCGTGGCAAGCCCCCCAGCCCCCTCCCCAAGACCTGCAGATTCATCAGCACAACGTGCCTCGGAGGCTACGGAGATTGCTCGCAGCCTGCTCACTAGCCCTGTTCACGTTGGGAACCACAAGAGGTGAAACACACTCACGTCGTCATTGCCCACATTGCCGCACACCCTCATGCGGCTCTGGACATCCCTCATCCTAAAATTCTTCCTTCCCTCATTCCTAAATCCTTCTTCTACATGCCTTGGAACTCATGGTCAGAATCTGTGAGATACTCCATTCTCCTCAACCTCTTCTCTAAGAATTTCCTTCATCTTCTCAATGTTTCTTAACAAGGGGCACTACCGGTATCCAACTGAGAATTCCTCATGGTGCAGAACATCCATGTCACTGTACCACGATACCACCCTCACTCCAACCTGGCCAGTATTTTCAAATGTGGTCCTGCCCAGTCGAAGACCACAATGTGACCTGACGTCCCTCCCTGAGGTACCACCCTCCCTAATTCTCCCCAGATCAGTGGGCTGATCGCTCTCCATTAGGCCTGATGGTGGAGGGAGGTCAGGAAATAAAGCACAATGGAGAGGCCGAGAAATTGCAGAAGTATGGAGAGCGAGTAATATGTATATAGAAAGATGAAATAAAGAATGGTGGAGAAATCCGTACACGTTTTGTTTTTTTAATTTAACAAATAGAAGTTGAGTGCAAACAAAATCAGATTAGGTAAGTCAATTATGTTATGGACAACTGCTAGGATGCTGCCATTCAAGAAGATGTTTAAGATAATTATAGAGCCCACATGGGGGTAGTTAGTTCAGAAATAACCTTGAATGCAAACAAGGCACACTGGAAGCTCAGTGGGATCATTTCAAGAACACCTTTCTCCAGCAATTCATTCTAGCTAACTGAGCCTCCGAAGGGAAGACGGCAGGGGCTGGTGAGAACGCCGCTTTTCCAACCTAACATACTTGCACTGTTGTCATGACGGCTTGGTCTCCTTGGGGGTCCCAGGATGCTGGGGAATCCTCTGCGCTTCCCTTTTTCTTCGCCTTCTCGATCTTTCTTCATACTCTGCTAGAGTTGAGGGGCAATCAGAGAGGTAAAAGATACATAACAGAGTAGATTTCTTTTGTGGCTTTCAAACACACAAATGCAATTCTAATGGGCAGCTGGAAGAACCGGTTAAACGGGAGTGAAGGACACTCACACACAGCGCTTGGTAGAGGCCGGCACGTGGTACCACATACACATCAAACTCAAGATGTCTTTTCAACCCCTCTAGAGCTGGCAATTTTGGAAAACCAAGAGGTAGTTTTATAACACATCTACTGAGAGCTTGTTCCAAGCAGTTCATTCATCCGTTGAATGAGTACTTAATAAGCTCTTAATGTGTGAGGGCATTGTGCTAAAAGCTGGGGACACAATTAAAGGGGCCCTTGCCCTCACAGAGCTCCACAGCCTCACAAAAAGTAAAGGGATACATCTGTAATGACAAACTGTGACAGGTGCCATACAAGGAGAGGCGAAGGCCATGACAGGGTTAGGACGGCACTCTGTATAAAGTGCCATCTGCGTTCTTCACACTCTCACCATTACTTCACCTGCCTGAATTTCCCGCTAGATTTCTGAGTTTCTTGAGAACAGGGGCCATATCGCACACCTATCAGCATGCCTAGCGCTAGCCCGCAGAAACAGTAAGGACTAAGAAGGAAAGCACCGTAGCCCGTGTCAAGAAGCACAGAGACCTGAACACATTATTATCCAGTCTCACCTTGATTTTTGGAAGGAATCCAATCCGACCCCGCTTGTGCTCCAAATTTCGAGGTTCTTTCACTTTTACCCCCAAGTGCTTCATGTACATAAGGATAACATACTGCATTGTTGAACTAGAGGAAAAGCATGAAGTCAAATAAGAATTCTGAGAAGGGAGGGTGGACAGAATAAAGCTATCGAATGGCTTTAAAAACCCCAATGCTGGAATCCTTAGAATTCATTCATCAAGTAAAAACTAAGGAGGTATCTGTTCATTGCAAATACAAAAGGATTCTACTCAAGACACTAGAATATTAGTCAAATAAAATCGAGGCCACCAGAGGGAGATAGTCTGAATTCTGAAGTTAAAAGAAAGAAATCCTAATTTCGGACCAACAGGAGAAAAGATTGTTTGTTTTTTTTTCCATAAAATTCTAGGGGGGAAAAAAACCCAGTTACATTACCTCTTATCTTCTTCTACAGCCTGAGCAGTCATCCTAAAAATAAAAATATTTCAAAATTAAATAAGTTGCTATTAGATACCCGAAGCAAAAGAATAGCACCGGATGCTTTAGGCCACCCTCAATCTCTGTCACCTGGCATAAAATACCAGAACTCAAACCACCCAAGGGACCACAGGCTTTTCTCATTCATGTCATCAACTGTCAATGTTCTCTGGCCTGAAATAGTTTCAAAGCCTATGAACTGAAACCACTGAAAGTGCTCAACCTGTTTCTGATCAGTTAGAAATTTTATAGTTACTCATTTTACCAACAATACACAGAAAAAGAAAAACAAGAACTTTTCTAAAACATCAGCAAAAATTAAAAATTAAAACATTAAAACCCCCATACATAGCTCCACATACACAATCTGACACCCCTTCTAAATTTGCTGAAAGTGTGGTTTAAGCATAATGAGCATCTCAGGAGAGAGGGCATGTCCACATATACTTCTGTTACTTACAACACTTCTTCAATTTTGGCAACGATCTGTTCCGCACATGCCCGTTCCTTCTCCAAAGTTACCCGGTCCTTGTCTCGCTCTGCGTCGAGTTTAGTAAGTTCACTTTCAGCCAAGGTCAGCCCCATGCTACGCTTCTGCCTAAAGGGAACAGAACAAACTTCCTAAGGTAGCCTAGAGAAGAACGATCTCTCTCTGGAGATGCTTCATCAGAGTTTCCATAGCTAGCAAGGGCAAAATGTCACAGTTTTCTATTTTGGGGCCCCTGTCACCTAGGACACCAGAGAAAAAGAATTCTAGAGGCGATCACTCAACAGAACACGCATCCTGAGGGAGCACACTTAGCCTAGCAGAGCAGTGAGCTCAAATCCTGAAAGCCTATGGAATGGGGAGTAGGGACTCAGCACCACACCAACTCTTTGACTCCAGGTGTCCATTTATGTTTTAATCACAGTGATAAAGACTACATGCTAGGCGTGTAACCTTTTCCTACCCAAAAAAAGGTTAATTCAGAATGACCATATCAGCTTATATCACCCACCAAGCTTACCGAAAATCTTCCAAGTGCCTCTGAACTTCTGGGTGGACTCTTTCCTGCATAGTTTGGATATAGTGGCGGTGCAAATCCTCGGGTATAAGCTCAGGTCTTCTTTTTTCTGCATAAAGAAAAGGCAAGGAGTTATGTGATTTAAAGGTATATTCTGTGCATTACAACTGGCAACATATTGATGCTATTTGGTGCGAACTTGAAGTAGGACAAAGAGAAGGTCTTCAATGCATTTTATGTATTTTACCTCATAATGCAGATTTCATATACTATCCTTTAAATGTATTACAGATTCTCTTTCTGTTGCGATTCAGACGCCCTACTGGTCACATAACCGATAAAACGTTTAGAGATGAGCTGAGCTACAACTCAACAGGGATGTAATTCTCCAGGATCCTGATGCTCCACACTTACCTAGATCTACTGATATTTCATCAGGCACAGAAACTTTCAGGTGCTGAAACAAAAATGCAAACAAAAAGTCAAACACCACTAAGGACTTTCCCAGATGTATATGTAAGTACTTGTATAAAGTGAAGAGACGCAACTTGGATAGTTATTTGTACAATCACATTCAGGTATAAACTCACTTATCCCATCCAAATGTCACAGCTCTGGAAGGTCCCACTGTTTAAACGTGAAAATAAGCCCTTTCCCCAAGGATCATGCTATACGGGAAATATCTATAGTCACTGGTTAATATACTCAGTTATACATCATCTGAATCAATACAGCTAAAACCTAAACTGTGTGTATGTTTTATGAAAAACTTGGTCATCTATAACCATGACTTTTTTTTTTGCTGCATTTGAGACTACTGACCACATATTGCCAATAATTTCCTACGTAAAGTCAACCCTCATAACATTCACACCCCAATGAGGAGGTACTGGATGTCAATGTTGAGGCTTTGGAATATTAGATTACCAATAACCATCTGTAGTTTTTACTGTTGAGCCAACTAAGGTAACTGAGTCATAATTAACTTCTACTTAGCTAGGATTTTCCCCATAATAACTGTAGTTTCTGGTCCCATTACCACATAGCTGTGTTTTCTTTCTCATCAATCTGGGAAATCACTTAGAGAAAAAACTTATTTTGCATTTAGAGAAATAATCTTAACCTTTTTGTGCCTACTTTGTATTGTATACCTACTTAAGTCATCTACTTCCAGAATTTAAACAATTCTTATTAGATCTAAAGCTTTATATTAGAAAATAAGTCATTGCTGAAAATTATGAAATCTCTAATATTTGTCTGAAGAACAGTGAAATAGATGTCAAAGCTTTCTCTTTAACTGATGTTGCCACACAGTAGCTCAAATCAAGTGTCCTAGAAGTATTGCTAGCACAAATGCAAAAAAGGATTTATATGCTCGTTTCTGTATTTACAGGAAATAAATATCACCTGTGGTATAAAAGAATAATTAGCAAATAAATCTATCAGGGTTCTTACACTTTAATGTTGATAAATTTAATACAGATCATGAGCAGCAAAATAAAGATCTGACTTAGCTTAGAGCTCTTAAGAAATGTGAAATTAACTCCTGGGGATTTATCTGAGTAAATGAAAACACTAATTCTAAAAGATATCTGCACCCCTATGTTTATTGCAGCATTATTTACAATAGCCAAGATACAGAAGCAACCTAAGTGTCCATCGATAGATGAATGAATATAAAGAAGATGTGGTAGATACACATAATGGAATATTACTCGGCCATAAAAAACAATGACATCTAGCCATTCACAACAACATGGATGGACCAAGTGGGTATTACGCTAAGGAAAATGGTCCAGCCAGAGAAGACAAATACCATATGATTTCACTTATATGTGGAATCTAAAAACTAAAAGCAATGAAGCAATGCGCAAACAAAAAAAAGAACAGAAATGGATTCATCAATACAGAGTAGACTGATGGCTGCTAGAGGGTTAAATGGGGCGGAAGATATGTGAAATGCGTGGTGGGGATTAAGAGGTACAAACGTGCAATTACAAAATAAATAAGTCACAAAGTACAACATCAATTCGTGATAAAAACCCTCCACAAGGTAGGTCTAGAGGGAACATACCTCAACGTAATAGAGGCCATATTTGAAAAACCCACAGCTAACATGTGACTCAATGGGGAAAAACTGAGAGCTTTCCCCCTAAGGTCGAGAACAAGACAGGGATGTCCACTCTCACCACTTCTATTCAACATAGTACTGCAGTCCTAGCCACAGCAAGCAGACAACAAAAAGAAATAAGGGCATCCAGATTGGTAAGGAAGAAGTAAAACTTTCACTATTTGCAGATGACATGATACACTACATACAGAAAACCCAAAGACGCCACCAAAAACTGCTAGAACTAATAACGAATTCAGTGAAGTCTCAGGACACAAAATCAATGTATTTGTATCGTATACCTACTTAAGTCATCTACTTAATGTGTTGCATTTCCATACGCTAATAATGAAACAGCAGAAAGAGAAATTAAGAAAACAATTCCATTTACAATTGCACCACAAATAATAAGATACCTAGGAATAAACCTAACCAAAGAGGTGAAAGACCTGTACTCTGAAAACTAATAAAAGAAACTCAAGATGATATAAAGAAATGGAAAGGCATTCCACGTTCAAAGATTAGAACAAATATTGTTAAAATGTCTATATTACCCAAAGCAAAGTACACATTCAACGCAATCCCAATCAAAATACCAACAGCATATTTCACAGAACTAGAACAAACCAATCCTAAAATTTGTATGGAAACACAAAAGACCCTGAATAGCCAAAGCAATCTTGAAAAAGAAAGGCAAAGCTGGCAGCATCACAATTCCGGACTTCAAGTTATATTACAAAGCTGTAGTGATCAGAATAATACGGTACCGACACAAAAACAGACACACAGATCAATGGAACAGAACAGAAAATCCAAAAATAAATCCACAACTATATGGTCAACCAATTTTTGACAAAGCAGGAAGAATATCCAATGGGAAAAGGACTCTTCAATAAATGGTATTGAGAAAACCAGATAGCAGCATGCAAAAGGATGAAACTGGACCGCTTTCTTACACCATACACAAAAAGTCAAACCATTTTAAAGATCTAAATGTGAGACCTGAAGCCATGAAAATACTGTAAGAGAACATAAGCAGTAACTTCTTTGACATTGGCTGTAGCAACCTTTTTCTAGATACGTTTCTGGAGGCAAGGGAAACAAAAGCAAAAATAAACTACTAGGACTACAACAAAATAAAAAGCTTCTGCACATCGAAGGAAAGGACAAAACTTAAAGGCAACCTATGGAATGGGAGAAGATATTTGCAAATGACATATCTGATAAAGAGTTAGTATCCAAAATATGAAAGAACTTAAAAAACTCAACACCCAAAAAACAAATAATCTAATTTGAAAATGGGTAGAAGACATGAACAGACATTTCTCCAAAGAAGACATACAGATGGCCAACAAACACATGAAAAGAAGCTCATCATCACTTACCATCAAGGAAATGCAAATCAAAACCACAATGAGATATCACCTCACACCTGTCAGAATGGCTAAAATCAACAACACAAGAAACAAAAGGTGTTGGCAAGGATGTGAAGAAAAAGGAACCCTCGTGCACTGTTGGTGGGAATGCAAACTGAGCAGCCACTCTGGAAAACAGTATGGAAGTTCCTTAAAAAGTTAAAAATAGAACTACCCTACAATCCAGCAGTCGCACTACTGGGTATTTACGAAAGAATACAAAAACACTCATTCAAAGGCATACATGCACCCCTATTTTTATAGCAGCATTATGTAAATAGTCAAAATATGGAAGCAGCCCAAGTGTCCACTGATTGATGAATGGATAAAGAAGACGGTGCCGAGGGCGCCTGGGTGGCTCAGTCGTTAAGCGTCTGCCTTCGGCTCAGGTCATGGTCCCAGGGTCCTGGGATCGAGCCCCACATCAGGCTCCCTGTTCGGCAGGAAGCCTGCTTCTCCCTCTCCCACTCCCCCTGCTTGTGTTCCTGCTCTCACTGTGTCTCTCTCCGTCAAATGAATAAATAAAATCTTAAAAAAAAAAAAAAAAAGATGGTGCCTAGACAGACAATGGAAGTTATTCAGCCATAAAAAAGAATGAAATCTTGCCATTTACAATGACATGGATGGAGCTAGAGAGTATAATGCTAAGTCAGTCAGAGAAAGACAAATACCATATGATTTCACTCATAAAACAAATAAGCAAAGGGAAAAAAAGAGAGAGAGACAAAGCAAG
Organism: Eumetopias jubatus; assembly: GCF_037043125.1. Classification (NCBI taxonomy): domain Eukaryota; kingdom Metazoa; phylum Chordata; class Mammalia; order Carnivora; family Otariidae; genus Eumetopias; species Eumetopias jubatus. Next base: position 97,367,466 of record NW_028274819.1, read on the forward strand.
AAACAGACTCTTAATTAAAGAGAACAAACTGAGGGTTACCAGAGGGAGTGGGGTGGGCGTTGGGTTAAATAGGAGATGGGGATGGGATTAAGGAGGGCACTTCAGGTGATGAACACTGGGTGATATACAGAATTGCTGAATCACTATACTGTATACTTGAAACTAATATAATACCATATATTAATGAACTGGAATTAAAAGCTTAAAAGAAAAATAAGTCATGGGGATAAGAAGTATAGCACAGGAAATACAGTCAATTATACTGTAATAACTTTGTATAGTGACAGATGATAACTACACTTTTCATGGTGAGCATTATATAATGTACGTAATTGTTGAATTACTATGTTGTACACCTGAAATTAATATGATACCGAATGTCAACGGTACTTCAATTTTAAAGAAAGGAATATAAAATTCAAATATATTTCAATATACTCTCATTTTTTCATGGAAGTAAATTATCTTAACAAGTATAATATGTAATATTTTAAACAATGGCAGTATTAGCAGAACCCTAATGAATTCACTCAATAGTCTGTACCATGATCTATTCAGTGTTGGAGAAATAGCAACAAACAAACAGAGCAAAAATATCTGCCCTCAGGGGAGCTGTACACTCCAGAAGAGCAGGGACAGAGACAAAACAAATAAATAAAATAAAAGTTCTATGGACAAAAATAACACAGGAAAGGTGACAGAAAGGGAAGGGGGTAAAATCTCAGGTAGGCTGGTCAGGGATGGCCTCCCTGAGAAGGTAAGTGTATCCCACCCCGTGGAAGTGTGTAGGCAACTGTGTAACAAAAATGGGGCAAGAACTGGAGGAAGGAGTGGAGCCAAAATGTTTCTGTGTCTGTCTGTTTTAAGCAAACTCACAATGTTTGCATGCTCATGTGAACCATTCAGCAGAAAACAAAAAGTTGGTGATGCTGGAGGGAAGGATGACAACTGGCCGGATCCCACTGCTCAGCAGGCAGAAGGAAATACAAGGTGAACAGGGAAGAGCAGGTCTTGGAGAAAAGAAGGCAAGCTCTCTGTGGCCTCAGGACAAAGGCCACAGCGTAGAGGATGGTGAAGGTAGGGGACATATGTGGTAGAAGTTCTTCTGCAGATACTTCAAATTTCTCACAGAAACTGCAAGGTCCTCCACTAAGAAAGGACAGGAGATGAAGCGATGAGGTTTCGGGAGAGGGAAAGTGGGCAACAGTCATCAAAGAGCAGTGAAACCGTGGAAGGCCCGGGGAGCAGCAGCACGATTACCCAGGAAGCATTAAGGGTTGTGACTTACCCTATGGAAAGGCTAAGAATAATAACACTCATTAGTTTAAAAACCTTATAAAGATTTCTACTGGTAAAATAAAACACTATTATCATTTATGTAAGATCGGTCCTACCATCTTTCCTACCACAAGTTAAACTTGTGCCTCTGAACTTCAAAGAGGCCAACCAGAGTTCATTATGCAAGTACTATCCTTTGGATCCTAATACATATGTATGCATATCATTTGTGTTCTCTTTTGCACTCTCTTAATTATGCACACAGATAAACCCCAATATATATATGTACCCCCTAACACCTACTGTGAGAATTCATAGCCTACAACTCATTTAGAAACGATAAAAGTAATGGTCAAGAGTAATCAGTAACTGAGATACACTATAAACTTCAGAAAGTCCAAAATAATAAAGCCCAAAACTACAGGGGAAGGAAGCCTGGAAGTAGGAGTCCAATAACTCAACGTACTACAGCAAAGATTATATAATATGAATTGGTAACTTACTGCAGATCGATCCAGGAAGAACTGATGAAACTCAAGGAAGACACGACGAGTCTCCTTGGAATTGGTCTGCTTATACAGGTCTGAATAGAGATAACAAAGCTGTAGCAGAGGAAGAAATGGAAAAGAGAGAAAAAGGGAGAAATCATGAAAAATGTCATCTGCTAGATCTTCCCCAAGAGGAAAGTTTCCAACAAGTAGGCCACTATGAGCAATGTCATCATTACCGTGCAACCAAGTTTTTAAAAAAATAATTTCTTTTTAACTATCTTACGTATCTATCCTGGTATGTTTAGAAACTCATCTTGCAGAAGTGAAAGGTTTTATGGTGTAGGAATCAGTGTAAGAACTCTGAGCTGGCTGAATAGTCAAACACGTTACCAGCGTCGCAGGGTCAAACTGTGAGACAACGTGGTGTAAGAAAACAGCCAGGTGGGCAGGGCGAGATTTCAGCAGTTCAATGCTCTGGAAACAGCTGCACTGCCCGTTGATCTAGAAGAGGAAGTACCAACACATCAAGAACTCCACCACACAGGTGCAAAATACAAGGTAAGCTCAGTTAAACACAACTATCCAAATTTCACTTTGACCTACCCTAAAAAAGTTCAAGATTTTAAAAATTCCACTGGAATGTATTAGCATACAGGCTTATGGAATCTCTTCCCCTGAAAATTAATAACCTCATAGAAACAGGTTGGAAGAAAGACTACCTTAGGAGAACACAAGTTTAGAAAATGATGATTGAGGAGCTCAGATGTCTACGTATCAGGATGCAAAAAAGAGCATTAACAACACTTCTAAAAACGAAATGGGAGGCGTTCTGCCTATTAATAAAATAGACGTCTTTCTTTTCTTTTGAGCTAATGCAGAAATGGTGGTATGAAAATGGAGATGTGTAATTTTAAGCAAGATGACTCTGAGAAGAACTCTATGCACCCTAACTACACCAAGCACAGGAAACTACTAGTTAAACCTAAAGTAACCTCGAATCACAATTTCCATTTAATTTCTCACATCTCTAAATAAATTAAAGAAGAAAGTTAATCTAAACAAATAGTACCAATTCTTCACAATCTCTCTCAGAAAATATAAGAAGAGGGAACATTTCTCAAAGTCATTTTAAGAGGCCAGCATTAGGGGCACCTGGGCGGTTCAGTTGGTTAAGTGTCTGACTCTTGATTTCAGCTCAAGTCATGATCTCAGGATCGTGGGATCGAGCCCAGCGTCAGGCCCCGTGCCCGGGGGGTGTGGTGGAGGGGGAGTCTGCTTTCTCTCCCTCTTCCTGTGCCCCTCCCCCTGCTCTCTCTCTTTCTAAATAAATAAATGAAATCTTAAAAAAAAAAAAAAGGGCCAGCATTACCCAAATATCAAAAACAAAGACAGTATAAAAAAAGAAAATGACAAACCAATATCCCCCTTAAAAACCGATGTAAAAATCATCAGCAAAGTAATAGCAAATTGAATCCAACAATTTACACAAAGGAAGATACGTGATGACCAACTGTGGTTTATCCCAGGAATGCAAAGCTGGTTCAACATGATATTATCAATCAAGGTAATTTACCATGTTAAGAGACCAAGTTAAAATAAAAACAAAAAACCCACATGATCATCTCAATCACTCCACAAAGTTCAACAGCCATTCATGATGAAAATTCTCAGCAACCAGAAATAGAAGTAAACTTCCATAACCTAATAAAAAGTACCTACAAAATACCTATCACTAACATCTTACTTAATGATGAAAGACTAAATATCTTTCTCTCCAAGGTCAGAAATAAGGCAAGAATGTCCTGTCTCACCACTCCAATTCAATCTCACAGTGGAAGTCCTAACCAGCGCAATAAAGAACAAGAAATAAAAGATAAACAGATTGGAAACAAATAAGTAAACAAGGAAATAAATACGGTTGTCTATGTAGAAAATCCCAAAAAGTTATTTTAAAAAGCCTGTAGAATGAGTGAGTTTATTAGCAAGACTGTGGGGAACAAGGACAGGAATTGAGCCAGTCGTATTCCTATACACCATCAATAAACAAATGGAATTTTAAATCAAAAGAATGTATATTTACAATTACACCCCCCTCTCCCAAAATGAAGTATTTAAGTGTAAATCAAGCACTCCTTATCACCTTTAAAAGCAAAGTCATTTCTACTGGTCAAAGTTAAAATAAAAATCCAAACAATTAAACAATTAATCTTGGTTCTAAGACACGGCCTTAAATCTTGGAGAATTTCAATCTCCAAAAAGCATTCATTTTCACAAAAAATCAAACATGTTGAAGAATTAATAATGTGTGTTCTAGGAAAAAATGTCATCACCTGTTCATGTTCAGTACCGAAATCATCATCCTCTGCTCCAATAATATGAGGTGCTATACGGGGAGAGGGACTCCCGATGAGTGACTGAATATCCTAGAGAAAAGGAACAGAAAAATTATCTGTTGGTCAAATCAGAGAAAGAATGAAGCCAAATCATCAAAAAGAAATGGTTCACTAAACTGATTCCTTTTTGCTTTTCTTTAAGTGCTTTATTTTCAAAGAAGCGATTCTCAAATTTTCAAGGCAATGAATCACTTTAGCAAAGAAAACCACAACAGTATCGACTGTTTCTTGGAGAGAAAAAAAAAAAAACAAAAAACATTTCCTCTGGAAATAATTAACACCTTTTGCTCACTACACTCTTGGATATCTGATTCTAATCACTCTGTGTGTACTCCATTCATTTCATATAAACCTTGTCACAGGCAGAAAGTTGGCTTACGTAAATAATTACAATTCTAAAGAGACAGAGTAAGAAAAGTGAATGAAGACCACAGGACAAAGGAAAAATGAGAGGAGAAATAAGACGAGGTGAGGAGAGAGGTGCACACAAAGACTTCTATTAACATCGCATAATTGAAAGCTATGCCTGAACCCTGTTGCTTCATTTTCATTTTCATAAGTGCATAATACAGGGTTTTTCAAACCCTGGCACTGTTGACATTTGGGGCTGGATAATTCTTTGTTGTGGGGGCTGTCCTGTGCATTGTACGATGCTGAGCAGCATCCTGGGCCTCTACCCACCCACTACATGCCAGCAGCAGTCTCCCAGTCATGACAATCAAAAATGTTTCCATACACTGCCAAATGTTTCCTGAGGGACAAAATCACTCCTGGTTGAAAATCGCTGGCATAATGCAACAAAATTTTCAAGTAATCACACAAAATTAAAATCATTCTGTATAGAAACAAAGAACCAAAACTGCAAACATAAATTGTAGGTTGGCAGAGCTCCCTCCCATGCAAATAATAGCTCATCCATTTGTCAGCTCACTTACAAAGTTGGATTTAGCATGAAAAAGGCAGTGTAAGGGCATTAATGTATAATGTAAAAAATATGGGATGGTTGAAGATCACAAACACTAAAATCTAAGGCCATGCAGTATGAAGAGAAATACAAATTTGGGAGGATCTAGGGAAAGAACGAGTTCGGCTCAAACCTGACAGCAGCTGAACATGCAAGATGTGGGGCTGAGCAAGGAGAGCAGGGCTATCCTGATTTGGGGGCCGTGTGTATAGGAGTCCTAGCCGAAGCTATGCACATGGACCCAGTTATAAACAAAATACTCTGTAGCTGTTGTCTCCCCTCCTTAGGTGGGATGCCGATCTCTGTATCTGCCCCTTCTGAACTCCACTCTGCCTTTCTTACTGCTTGTTTTTCTGAACGCCAAGGCTGTAGTCATTTTTTTAAAATATGGTAAAACAAGAGAAATGTGTTTAGAGTGGTTGTCAGACAACTTCAGATTTTATAGCTGTTTCAGTGTCTCTGATTTTTCAATAGTCCTTATGTTGCTAATAATTGATGGGTCACACTATGCTGTTAAATCTTTTACTATAAAACTTGATACAAATCTAATTAAAAAACAAAATCAGGATGCTAAAAAGTATTCACCTAAGAATATGCAAAATCCAGCAATTCTACTTCTGAATAAATACCCAAAAGAACTAAAAGAAAGAACCTAAACGGGTATTTGTATTTCCATGGTCATAGTGACATTATTCACAATAGCCAAAAGGTGGAGACAACCCAAGTGTTCACTGACAGATGAGAGGATAAGCAAAATGTGGTCTATACATACAATGGCTTATTATTCAGCCTTAAAAAGGAAGGAAATTCTGACACATGCTACGACACAGGTGAACCTTGAGGACATGATGCTAAGTGACATAAGCCAGTCCCAAAAGGGCAAACTCATATGATGCTTCTCATATAAAGTCCCCAAAGTAGTCAAATTCAGAGGAAAATGGTGGTTGCCCAGCGCTGAGGATAGTGGGGAGGCAGTGTCGAATGGGTACTGAGTTTGAGTTGGAGAAGAGGAAAAAGTTCTAGAGACAGATACAGTGATGGCTGTATAAAAGTGACAATACAACTTAATGACAATGAACTGTACACTTAAAACTTATTAAAATGGTAAATTTTATGTTATGTGTATTTTACTACAATAAGCAAAATAACATTAAACCACCTAATAATGTCAACCAACCACCATGGAGTAGCTCTCCATTTATCAAATCTTTATTAGTAACTTTAAACTTTTTCTCTCCCAACCCGCACCCCCACCCCCAATCCACACATATCAGGTGTGTCTGTCTCTATAGAAGGAAAGCTAAAGAAAGCACGGCCATGTCGTGGATTTCATACTCACAGTGTCCTGAGTCACTTCACTTTTCTCTGGGTTTTCCTCTAGATAAATCCTCTCTTTCAGGGCACTCTTGGGACTCTAAAAAAAAAAAAGACATTCAGTTCATTTCAACAGGCTCACCAAAAAAGGGATAAGGAAAAATAGGGTGAAAAAACAAGGTTCTAAATTTCACATTTGTATTTGACACCACTAAATATGTTTAATATAATACCTGGCTCTACTATTTGTCTTCCTGACTTTGACAAGACACTTATTCTCAGCTGTTTTAGTTTTATGTTGATAAACAGCATCACACTAAGAGAACAGATGTACTTTGTGAACTCCAGGCCTGCGGGCTAATTTCTACCAAGTAACCCTAACTAGATGTATTACATACATCAAACTCATTATGTTAAAGTCAAACTCTGTCTTCATCCACCTCTTCTAACTCCCCTGCCCCCAACTCTTCTTTCTATGCAAGGTAAAAGCATTCTGGCCTCTTTATATGAATAAAATTAAGCTTCTGTCTATGTTTCTGTGAGTATCATGTGAAAGTGATTTGTGGGTGCTTATAAAATTTGCACGGTATGTTTGGGATGTCCTAATATAAACCAGAAACAATATGATGTGCAGAACTTCAATTCTGGATGATGAGGAACACCCCAAAGCAAGGGAGCCATTCTTCAGAGCAGCTGAAAATGAGGTACAAGAGATTTTTGTGTGAATGCCAAAAGGGAAGATGCATGCTATTTATACATGTATCAAGATAGCATAAGATTAACATAACAATAAAAAATTTAAAGAGAGAAAAAAAAAGATAGCACAAGATAAAGATAACAGTAGCTTCCAATATAAACCCTGCCCTGGAGAAATGGAGGACTTTGGGTATTGGGCAAGAGATATAAAAGAAGAAGCTAGAATAATCTTGTCACACCAAAAAGTAAGAAAGTTACCAAAGTTACTGCGATGTCATGTTAAAAAATACTGAAGACAACTCGAGGGAGCTCCCACTGCCCAGAAAAGGGACAGTTTCAGCAACAACAAAAAGTAATGACTGCTATGGACTAAAACACAATAAACAAATATGTTAAAGTCTACGAATTCAAAATATTACGCATATGCATGTGTACACCTCCCCCATTAGTGACCATTAGATTTTGTTAGGGTACAGACTCCTCTGGAAAAACATATATAGAGGGATACGAATCAAGTATTCATCCTGCATTTCCTGTATAAGCTGTATTTTACGGTAACCTAAAAGCTAGTAAGAGAAGATTCTTCTTTGTAAAATAATTCCACTAGTAAATACAGAAGGAATGACAAAATTATAATACCATCCTTTTGAAACCACTAATTAAATAATGGATACAGGCATTTTGATCATCAATGACTGGTAAGAACATTACATAAAAGCTTAGTGGAAAAGTTGATTATGAAGGAACCATGCTGACATCATCTGAACACCTTAAACAAACCTACAGTCACAGAAAGACAACCAGACATTCACCTCCTGATGTGATGTAACAGGATGAACACAGTCCCACCCATGAATTGTTCTTGCCAAACAACAGCTCCTAATCTGATCAAGACTCTAGATCTCACTAATAGCTTTCAGGAAATATACAGAGATGAACACATTAAACACCACCATGAAAATACAATTAAAAATGTGAGTTTGTTTTACTAGGCATATTACCCAGTTTCTGTCACAAAAAAATAGCAAGGAAAAAAAAAGAGGAGGTAACAAATTAAGACTTATGAACCAAAGGCTGAAGACTTTGACTAGATCCGGACTCAGATAAACCAACTGCAGAAAGATGATTATGAGACAATTAGGGTAATCAAATTGTATATTAAGAAATTTAATTTTATGATAATGTTATTATGGCTGTATTTCTGAAAAAGTCTTTTCTCTTAAAGACACAGATTAATGAAATAATGTCTTGGATTTACTTGAAAATACTTCAGTATTTGGAGGGTGTGAAGAATGGGGGGCACAGACAAAACAAATCCGAGTACTTGTTGATGACTTTCTGAGGCTGGGTGATCAGGTACACAGAAGGGATTGTTATGTTAGTCTCTATTTTTGAACAGGTTTAAAATTTTTCCATAATAAGCTTTTAAAAACATCAGCCACAAATTCACAAAAATCAGAGAGGCAGATGCTCTAGATTTTAAATGATGATTTGTGATGAACCTGCTTCTGTTGAGAGGACTGGGTGTGTGGGTATTCTTCAAAGCCTTCTCTGAGGTGAGCATAAGCAGGGAGCTTTACAATAATAATGATATCACAAACATTACAAGAAGATCATTTTATAAAAGTAAGCAGAAAATGGGAAAAAAAATTAAAGGCACTGATTGAAAAGACAGGAAGACTGGTTCCTACTGTCTTAATACAAATGTGGAAATCCATAAGCTAAAAGCAGCACATCTTTAGCTTCAAATAGACGCTTGTGGGAATTAAACTAGTTTGTTATGAGTTCAGTGAATATGCTAGTCTGTACTGTATCATCTCTCCCCCGGATTTCTACAACATCCGTTTATTATTTACCTGGCTTCGGTTTCCTCTACATAAAATGGTGATACTACTTCTTTGATATCATTGGGAGAATTTAAAAGAGTATCTGTATGGCATTAGGCGCAACTGCTGACACAGAGGAGGTAGTCGGTAATGTTAACTATTTATTAGCCATTCAGCGCACATTTGTTAAGGGCCTATTAAGCCAAGTAGTCCTCTGTCCTTACAGATCTCCCTGTCTCTTTATTCTAATTCATTTCCACACTGACATGTTTCTGATTGTGCTTCTCCTCTGCAAGCAAGATAAAGCCCAAACTCTCATTCATTCTGTTGTTCATTCAAATACTTATTAAACACCTACATCTCAAACAGTCTCAAGTCACTGGAATGCCTATTTCTACACTTGCCAATTCATTCTGTGTTTCATAAAGTTATATTTCTAAGCCACACATTTTATTGTAACATTCCTCTAAATACAAGATAAAATTCAAATTTTTCTTTCGTACCATTTGTTGTGAATTCCTAATTGTAGGATCTGCTAGGCTTTGGAGACATAAAGTCAAATAAGACTGTCCCTGTCCTCTTAAGAAACTGTCTAATGGTAGAGACACAAAAACAGAGAGAAGTAGCACTAAGTCTAAAAGGAGAATGCAAGAAGGATTGCTAAACACAGTACTGCTAGAACAACGTGAAGCCTTTTACAACTTGAACTCAAGCCTTTGTTTCTAAGAGAAACTTTAGCCATTCCATCCATAACCATAATATAGCAATAAAATTTTCACCGGTCTCCCAAAATGTTATGCATTTCTATTCCTCAGTACCTTTGTTTATATTTAGAGTACCGGTACTTTAGAGCTACATGTAAGCAGATCACCTATTATCTGGCTAAGTTAGCAAATTAGTTAACTCCCTTTGGCCGGTTTTTTCTTTTGTAAAATTCTGTTAACAATAGTACTACTTCATAAGGTTGTTTTGAGAATTAACTAAAATAAGGAATGTAAAACACTCATTACAGCATATGGCATATATGCCCAATAAATGTTTTCTTCTTGAGATAAAACTGAAATTTCTCATTAAAACCTTGAGCCCATCTAATCATAAGACTGCTAGCATTATCTTTCCAAAAAAAAAAAAAATCCTCAAATTTTCCTTGAATGAAGTTCTGATTCATTGGGCCTAAGCCTCAAAAGGTGGCCTGAATGATGGCTTTAACCAGTGGCTTTCAAATTTTTTTTTACCATGACCTTCAATAAGAAATTTTACATTGTCAATAGCATGCAAACACACACATGCATGTATATGTGTGCCTAACAAAAGTCACAAGAAGTAGCACTTACCTTACCTGCATTTTGCAAAAAACATTATTTCCTATTCTATTCTTTTCTTTAATGCTAGTCCCAACCCACTAAATTGATTCCACAATCCACAGTTTCAAAACACTGGTTTAGACTATTTTCCTCATCACTTTTTTAAAGAGGGTGATCTATTTTTAAGTCATTATTCCTATCACCGCATACTACTTACAAAGGATTGTTAAGCAAGCAACAGTGAACTTAGCTGGTAAGTATTCATTATGACTATGGTGGTATATCATAATCAACTTGAAATGTTTTCTTATGATCTTCCTAACAAATAATCCATCTTCATCTGGCAATGTGGGGGTTAATCAAGAAAGTGTTACTAAACAAGGGCTATTAACTCAAGTCTATCTAACAGGACTAAGGCTTTTCCTCTTTGTAATGGCAAAGTGCCCCATGATTCAAGACTGAGTCACTCTGACCACAAATGGAATATTAACATGCTCTTAAAGATATCAACAGTTGGCCTCCTGGTTCAGTAAAAAAACACTAGCATTATTAACTTCTCAACCCGCAAACAAGAGGCCTGCTGGGAAATTCCACCTCCTCAAAAGAAACATTTGGCAACGTGTGTCTAAGGGAAAAAGTGACCTCTGGAATGAAAAGCTCAGACAACAGTGTCCAGAATTTCTGCTCATCAAAATGCTATCTTAAAGGTGGTGGTGATAAAAAGTAAATAATAAGAGAACGCCTCTAATTCACGTTTAACTTAAAATCAAATATGGAGAGGAGCTGTAAAGAAGAAAACAAGATCAAGACGTGGAACACTTACATCTGCGCTGTCACTACTGGGCCGAGAAGCATCTCCACTGCTAGAGTCAGTTCTGCCTAGCCCGTCACCAGGATCGGCTTCCACCTCACTGACTGTCAGGGGGTCACCTAAAGACTTGGAGGATGTAACGACAGCTCCATCCTAAAACGGATTAGACACATGCACACACACCAACACAATAAAAAAAAATCATTACTGACTGCATAAAGAAACAGACTCGCACTGTCATCTAAATGGAGACTGGTAAAAGTTGGCCGGCTTGATGTGATCAAGAATGCTCAAACCTCTAAAAATTTAAAGCATAAATAACTACTAATTCTGTGGTTCTAAAATGGCATGATCTTAGAGAGAGGGAAAGTGATATTTTAGCAAGGAGAAAAAAAGTTCAAACTTCTGAATAGAGCAAAAAGATAAAATAGTTGGTTAAATTACATAATTCATATTTCCTGCCCATTACAGTAAAGATTATTATACTATAACTTCTGGTTAACTGCCTCCCAACACTTTAGAATTTCAATAAATTTCCAATTCTGGGACACAATGCTATAATATAATATAGGCTTTTAGACCAGGAACCACGTTTTTATTGTTTGAACAGAATAAGAATGTCATCTTTGCTCAGTAATTAAAACAACATAAAACTGTCAACATTACTGAGGCATAATACTCAAAATCTCATATAGCTAATGGGATTGAAAGTAATGAAAAAAGCTAAATACTGTGTGAAAGTACACTGACAGGAAGTCAGGAGACCGTACAGCTGTGTGACCCTGGCTAAATCATTTAACCTGGTTAGGCCCTAATTTCCTCAACCACATGATTTTTTGACTTTAAAACGAGCAGATGAGGATACATGATCTCAAAGAATCCTTTGAGTTCTATGAAACTGGGGCTTTCACTCACAGAGTCAGGAAGCATAATAAATCAAGAGCTTTTACTCATTTCGAATGGTACAGGAATATGTCCATTTTGCTCTAAGATGAGATATTAAGGAGCTTCTCATATCCCAGACCTGAATATTCTTGAGTAGAAATGTGGTTGAACATTGTTTCTAATGAGACTACCATCTCCATAACTTATACCTGTGTAACAAGTTCTGTGTAAATCTAGTTTAAAATTTCAGTAAAAAATACAGTTGTTAAGAATATGAAAGTGCTCTGAACTCATCAGACTGGGTTGAAATTCCAGTTCCACTGCTTTTAAGCTACATGACCTGAGACAGATTATTTAATCTCTCTGAGTTTCTCTAAGTGCATATGTAAAATGGGGGCAAAGAATAGTAGTATCCAATCTCAGGGGGTTGCAGTGACGATTGGCAAGAAAACACTTGTCTCTGTATTTAGCATAATGCCTGTCATTTTACAAAATCTTATGTTCCTACTTAAAAACATAACTGCCATTCTCTTTCAAAATGGGAGAATGGGAGAATGAGCCTCGAAATGTAAACATATGTATCTAAATACATTTTAGTAGTTTGTCACAACAAAGCAAGGGCACTCAATTCTTTTTAAAATTATTATGGAACAAAGAAACATGATACCACGAGCAAGCAAAGAATCAGAAGCCCACATTTCTTTTAGCTAATCATTATTTCTGTAACATGCTACACAGGACATCCTCTTGACCTATGCTAGAAAAAATAACTTTTTAAAAAAGGCAACTGCAACATTCTCTAACACATTCCCAGAAGAAAAATCTCCTGCAAAAAGTTGGGTAGCACTTTTAATAGTGATGCTACCTGAGCAGAGCCTGTGGCTTTGGATAGCTGCTCTTGCAGCTGAGGAATGTGTTTCTTGGCCTCTTGGATCTCTTTTAGCAATCTTTGGGCAGGTGTTCGGTTGTAATCTTCCTGCAATAACTGAAAAGTTATAAAAATATTTTGAGAATTAATTACTTATGTCAAGAAAATATAGAAAAAGTCCATTCTTAATAAAATAGCGGATGGCATTGATTACAATACTGCTTGACTGTGATCACAACAAATACCAACTCAACTAGGCCCACTCACATTTTCACTGGCCTGTAAACTGCCCCGTTTCTAATTTAGTACCTGCAGCCGTTCCTGTTCTTTCTGTAACATTTTTCTCAGAATTTCTACTTTCTGGTTATGAACCACATTGTTTTCCTCCTAGAAAAGAGATAAAAAAAGACCAACAACAACAAACAACCAACGAATACAGGGCAAGTGAAACTAAAATAAATAGCGGTTATAGAGAAAGGCTGTGAGACACGACACTCAAAGTCGGAAGGTTATAGGGAAATTCAGCCCTTCTATTTCACTTTTACTAAGCTCGATTCAAGAAAACGTTAAATATTGATATTAGCTGGGGGAATGAAGTCACCTTAAGTACAAGAATAATATCTTACACTTTCCGCCTTTGGATCTGTACTGTTGATCCCCACGCATGACTCAACTTCCCAGTACTTCCTGCCTGAAATACTCAGCTCCCTAACTCCTCTCCACCATCTCTTCTTAGAAGTTTCACAACCTTGTAATATTTGATCTAATTAGCCTTCCTCAAATCCTGCTACAGTCACATCACTCTCTGACCCCCCGCCCCCAAATTTTAATGGATTCTTACTGCCTCTCGAGTTACACATAAATTAGCCTGTAGTTGTGATTTTTCAAAATAAATAGTCCTACCGTTTTCAAGCCTCATCTCCCACTACTTAAATCCTTAACAGGCACCAGCCAAACAAAAGTCCTGGAACTTCCCCCAAATACTTGGTGCTTTCTTGGCTCTTTCGCTGTATTTATTCTACTTCTTTTACCTGGGCTCCTTTCCTCCCCACTGCCACCACTTAAATGTTACCTATTTTTCAAGGTTCGATTCAAATAATAGCTTTCCATAAAGTCCTTCCTTATTACAACCGATGTGCTTCCTCCCTCCTCTGAATTGTCACAGAACTTCATATTTCCCCCCTCATAATGTCTACATTCTGCCTTGGTATTATAATTACTTGTATACTCTTGATTCTAACTCAAACAACAAGGGTTTATGTATCTACTATATGCCAAGCAATATTTCAGGCCCTGGAGACACAACAATAAACAAACAAAACTCTGTCCTCTGAGAGTATATGTTCTAAGATAAGGAAGGACCTTGAACATAGGGTATCTTAATTATATTTTTGTGAATGGCACCCTGTTTTGTATATGGCAGGTGTTAAATATTTCTTAATTCAATCTGCTATCCCAACACTCTGTAATCATCTCAAATTATGACATAATTTTTTTTATATTAGGAAGCTATTTTCCGGTATCCTGAACTTAAATCTATCAGAACAATACTTTAAAACTCCTAATATAAAGCAAAGGCATCATTATAAAGTGAGCGTTTAAAAGAAGTTTTCCCCTCTTACCCCCATGAGCACAGGACTAGTAATTCTCTCCATGTTCCCAGATGCTCCAGGTGAATGAGGGGATGTCATGATGGGAGACATATGTCCAGTGACTGACGGCTCTACTTCAGATTCGGCGAGTGGAATCTGGGGCGACCCAGGTGGGCGTCCCTGCACAGTGAGAGCTACATAGGAACCAGCTTGCGGTGGGGAGAGAGAGGAAGGAAAAATAACACTGTCAAAAGCTTGTTTACAGCATTTCGCTACTTCCCCTTTGATAGTTCTATAAGATCCAGTTATGTGAGCAAGTCTGATCATCTGCTAACCATTGTTCCACAGAAAAAGAAATCAACTTGTCATTCCTTTATGAGTCCCCTAAAAATCTAAAAGAACAATGCCATTTTCAGATGACAAATTACTTTTCATAAGATCAGATACTACACAAAGGCAAATAAAACTTATAATCCCAAGAATTGTTTTTAATTTAGGGAAGGGTGAGTTAACAGCAACCATATACACTAATGGTTATGTTCAATTAATTTCTTAAATGTACATTTAGATTTAAGTAATCATCATATTTTGAAATGATACTAATTAGGTAGGGTTTAACTGATTTTCTGGAATATCATGATGCAATTTTAAATTAACTTAAAAAAATGAGGACAAAAAAAATCCCACAAAAATTACAAAAGAAAACACAATAAATGTGTAGTGAGATTTTATTTTATTTTTTTAAGATTTTTATTTATTTGACAGAGAGAGACACAGTGAGAGAGGGAACACAAGCAGGGGGAGTGGGGGAGGGAGAAGCAGGCTTCCCGCGGGGCAGGGTGCCCAATGCGGGGCTCGATCCCAGGACCCTGGGATCATGACCTGAGCTGAAGGCAGACGCTTAATGACTGAGCCACCGAGGCGCCCCGTAAGATTTTATTTTTAAAATATGGAGAAGACAGAACTTCACTAGGCATATTACAGGAGGAAGAAAGTACAGAAAGCAAAACCAACCCTGACCAGAAAGACTCGACAACAGACATTCGTTATTTATCTAGCATCAAGAAGAAAGGAGACTTTCCAAATCAATGACTTTTCTGGATAACTGACCTCTGAATGACAAAATCTTCCTCTTAGACTTTCCAATAGAACTTCTAAATGTATTTCACACTTTTCTCCCTATTTAACCACCCATGGAACTCACTGTCAATTATTTCAGTGTTTGAGTTAGAACGTTCTAAAAGCCTTTTTCTACACTTAATGGTCACAAGTGCTATGATTTGGGGGTATTTTAGGGACCTACACTTTTTAAGGTTTTTCAATCGTATTTCTGTCAGAAAGTCATGTATTATAGCTTATTTACTTATCCATGTATGATATATATGTATTTAGACATACGTAAATAAATATACTTACTTACTTCACTTGCCTCCACTAGCTTCCTATTTCTTCCCTTCTCTTCTACAGCTATGTTTAAACTGCTTTCATTTAAAATCCCTTTTATCATGTCCAGAGGATGCATTACACGGTAGGACATGAGGGACCAGTACAAGTAGAGTACCCAGGTGTGAGGCATTGCAAATTTAGATCTGTTCTAGAGGTTCATAGTGTTTTATCCTTACTTTAAAACTTTAGACAGGCTCTCCGTATTGGATAAGTCATCTCATCTGCTACAGTGCTAGGATTTACTTTTTTTAAGTAAAATTTACACTGGAATGAGTAAAATACATAACCTAAAAAGCTAAAGAAATAATCTTACTCTTTGTAATAGTTATCAGGCATATATTTATTACCATAAACCATCATATTAATGTAGCACATAAAAATGTATAAACCACAATCTCATTACATAAATAATCAAACTGATTCAAGAATGGGGATTTAATTTTGATCATCCCATTTCTTTTTACAAAGTACTAAAGTGAAAAGGTAGTCTGATGAAAAGGTAAAAAGGATTCAGGGGTTGCTTTAGTTAAACAGTAAGATGGGCAAGAAGGAATTCAGTTTACTAAATTTATTCTAAAGATGTCCGCTCTATGAAACAAAAACAGGATTAAATAAAATAGTAGTGTTTCTGCTTGGCCATAAACAACTATCTCTTATTTGTAGTCTACCGTGGAAGAGTTTTGATGCAGAAGATTCTAAATTCTTAACCCTGGAGATTTCCAAGAGATCACTACCCTGGTTTTTATTTAATGATTTACTTATCTGAGGAAACATGACTATGCTAGATGATTTTTAAAGTTCCATTTCAGTTCATCCGGGCCATTCCATCTGAATTGTCTCTTCCCCCTCACATGACTCATGCATTTCTTTCAAATATATGCTTTCTATATATATAGATATATATATATATATCTTTCTATATATATATATAAGAGTGACAAGGGTATTATAATCAACCACATATATGAAGTGGACAAAAGATAGTTATTAGTAAATTAAGAATTTTCACCTCAGACTTTCCTTTAATGCAGGGTTAAAGCAAACTCCAGCCAAGAGGCTAAGTCTGACCCACAGATTGTTTTGACAAAATAAAGTTTTACTGAAATACAACCACACCCATTCATTTACATACTGCCTATGGGTGCTTTTGTGCTACAAAGAGAAAACAGAGTAGTAGACAATTAAGGCCCACAAATACTAAAATATTTACTCTCTGGCTTATTACATGAATGTTTTCTGATCCTTGCTTTGAGGCATTCAGAAACCAATTAAAACTGAGAATAACATTCACCTACATTTGATTAGCTTCACCACTTCCAAATGGTTTGAATGAGTCACCAGAGTTCCATTCACCTGTAAGAAAATAAAAATAGCATGTCAGATACATTCCAGAGAATGGATATATTGACTTTAGGAATTATTATACATAATACAACCAACTGTAATATAATATAGCACTGAGAACTATATTAAAATATGTATATATTTGGTTCAATATTCACTTTTATTGATATTCTTCTATAAGGTATATTCAGCAACAAAATGAACTTGAATACAAAACAAGGCCTTGATTTGAAGGACATTATAACTAACCATTAAAAATGACAAAACATACCATTTCTGACAACCAAATATATTTTGACCAATTATTTTATTTTTTTTTTTTAGAGAAGTAGGAAAGGGGAAGAGAAGAAGGAGAGAGAGAACCTTAAGCAGGCTCCATGCCCAGTGTGGAGCCCAACACGGGGCTCAATCTCACAACCCAAAGATCAGGACCTGAACCAGAATCAAGAGTCAGACGCTTAACCAACTGAGCCAGCCAGGTCCCCCTTCACCTATCATTTTAATTTCTACTTCTTTGGTTATCAGTGAGGTGAGACATATCCTCCTTAATACATTATTTATTTCAATTACCTTGGGAAACTGCCTGATAAAATTCTTTGTCTTTTTTTCTATTAGGCTATCTCTCTCTCTCTCTATCTATTTATTCTTCTCTTAGGAATTTAAAAGTGCTCTTTACAAGTAAGGTATTCTACTCTAGTTTCAAATAATTTTTTCCAGATAGTTGTTTGTAAATATATTCATGGTGCCTTTTCCTGTATAATAATTTGATTTTTTAAGTATTCAAATTACTCAACCGTCTCAAGAGTAATGACTGACCAATCCACTCTTCCTATACTGGTCAGAATTCAAGGCCTGTTGCTGGACTGATAGGCCTGTATCTAGACTAGAGCAACCTGTTTTGAATTAATCCCCACAATCTCATCTCACACAATACCCATATACATAAAACTTTTTTTTTTTTTAGCTATTCTTATACCTCTGTAAAATTCATTTGGAAGACTCATCAGTTTGACAAATAATGACACATCTCCCCAGTCATATTAATATATTTTGATGAGAATTTTCTTTTTTTCATTATTATGTTATGTTAATCACCATACATTACATCATTAGTTTTTGATGTATGTTCCATGATTCATTGTTTGCGTGTAACACCCAGTGCTCCATGCAGAACGTGCCCTCTTTAATACCCTTGATGAGAATTTCTTACTAACAGATTAGTTTGGAGAGAAATGATCTTTATCACAGTGAGTTACTTTCCTATCTAAGAACACACATGACTCCATTTATTCACATCTTTTATTATGCCCTTCAGTAAATGGTAATATTAATTTTAAAATAAATGAAATGTTTTTTATAGTCAACAAATATATCATATATAATGTACTTCTTTTTGTAAAAATCCAAGTGAAAAAAATAAAATATGGTTAACATATGCTGTTTGTAAATCTACCATAAATTCCATAATAGTCTTTTCCTCTTACCTTGATGATTCGATCACCTGTCTGTACCCCAGCCCGCATGGCTGCTCCATCTGTAAGAGAAATTAATTACTTAAAATGTAATTCATTTGCATGTACTGATAATTTTCAGTACGTGCAATTGGCAGAATAACCAAGTGGTTAAAAACATGTGCCACTGCCACTCACTAGTTGTGTGACCATGGATTATGTTTTTCTTTCACTCTAAGCCTTAGTATCACCTGTAAAATGGGGATAAAAAATACCTACCTCAAATTACAGCATCCGACATAAAGAAAGTATTCAATATATGGTAATAGAACATATTATCGTCATTTGGGGAAAAGTGGATGTTTTGGAGCATATAACCATTTCTTTAATCTGGTCTACCAAATATCTCTGGTGCCATGAAGAAATAAAATTCCACAAACCTCTCTAAGTGATGATGTATAAAGCAACATGAACAAGGAGTCATATAGTTTCTAAAACTATATAAGACTGTTTTTTTTCTAGTATGTACAAAGAAAATCAATTGGGGTGAATTCATGCCTATAACTAGGACACTATAAACACCAATCTAAAACAGGCCATATGACCTGCAATGTATATGATTATTTTATTCTGGGCAACAGACATGAGGCTTTTCTCTTCTTACTCTGTTTGCTCCCAAGTGACAAGACCGTTTTAAAAAATGCCTTGCCTTCTTTGACAGACTGTACGAAGACTGGATTGTCTCCACTGACCGTCAGCCCAAATCCATTGTCATCCTTCTGGATGATCACACAACGTTGAACAAGACCTGCACAAGAACCACAGGGTAAAGAGAGAAGAGAAAATAGGAGAGAAAAAGACATAATTACATATTAGTAATGAACTGTAATGAACTATATTCTATCTGGAGAAACACAAGATGGCACGTGAAACCCATTATCACAAACCACAGTACTGACCCCATAAGTGAAACAAAGTCATATGTAGTGGTTTCTCACTGGAGAGGTAGAGTAGAATTGCTCCGAGATTAAAAACAGCTATGGCAAAGTGGAAAAGATGAAGTATTAGAGAGGAGACAGAAGGAAGGCCTATTCACATCTCTGCTATTTATTTGTAACATGAAATCCTCCCCACTGCCCTGTGTTTTTGGTGCTCTAACTGGTGTTTAAAAACCCCAGAAAATCAAACATTTGGGGACATTAGGCTAGAAGCATCCCATGATAAACCCCAGAGAAATCCAATCTCATTCTCAGAAAAATACACTATCTAAAGAAAGGAGGTGCCTGCAGAGCATGGCAGCTCTTCTCCCAAAAGGGAGAAAGAACATGTTCAAAGAGAAGACCTGGGCTCATAGAAAAAATAAATACAAAGGAGAAAAAAGTAGAAAAGATAAAGAACTTTTGAGCTCAACCAATCCGTTTCTTTCACATACTTACCTGATTCCTACAGGAGAATTTGTTTTCCTTCTAGCAAACAGTAAACAACAGTAGTCAAAGCAAGGTGAAAGAAAGAGGACCACAACCAAAGGAACAGGGATGTCCCATCACAGAACCCTGATTATTACCTAGGGCTGTTGGATCACAGATCAAGATCTGAAGATCCTGAACTCTGTGTTAGCCAGAGATTTAATACTTTCAGTTTTGCAGAATCTAATTGTTTCACCAAAAATCAATATATGAAACATGTAAAATAATGCAAGTACACTGATGGTTGGAAAATAAAAATTTCTTCAAAATAAGGATTTTTACACAAAGAGCATGACCTTTTAAGTAAGTCTGATGTACAAAACAAAGGATATGTTAAAGACTGCATATTAATGAATACATATATTTCTTGCTGTTAATGAAATGTCACAGCATGTGAGCCTACTACAAATGAAAGCCCGAAATAAGTGGATGACAGTACAGAAAACACGAACCATGAACTTACTCACAACCCTAAACAAAAAATTAACTTAAAGCAAATCATGTACCTAAACACAAAGGCTACAACTTTTTATAAGAAAATACATGAGAAAATCATCAAGACCTTAGGGGTAGGCAGACATCTATTAGGATGCAAAATGCACCAACCATAAAAGAAAAAAAAAAAACAGAAAATTGGACTCAAAATTTTAAGTATCTGTTCTTCTAAAGACATGGATAAGAAGATGAAAAGGCAAGGCACAGAGTGGGAGAAAATATTCATAATACAAATATCTGATAAAGGACTTGTATTCAGGTTATATTTAAAAAACAACAACTCTACAGTTCAATAATGGAGGATACATTTTAAAAAGAACAAAAGATTTCGGGGCATTTGGCTGGCTTAGTCAGTAGAGTGTGCGACTCCTGATCTTGGGGTTGTGAGTTCAAGCTGCGTGTTGGGCATAAAGATTACTTTAAAACAAAACAAAACAAAACAAAAGATTTGAATAAACGCAGCACAAAAAAACATATCCCAGTGGCCAAATAGCAAATGTAAAGGTGTTCAACATTTGCAGTCATCAGGAAAATGCAAACTAAAACCACAGTGAGATACTACTGTTCACTAACTTGATTGGCTAAAAATAAAAAGACTGATATTACCAAATGTTGACAAGGATGTGGAGCAACTAGAACTCTCATGCATTGCTGGTGGGAGTGTAAAATGGTACAAACACTTTGGAAAGCAGGTTAGAAAATTCTTATAAAGGTAAGTATGCATTTACATATGACCCAGCAATTTCACTCCCAAGAGAAATGAAAACTCATGTCCACACAAAGACTGGTACACAAATAGGGTAGTTTTGTTCCCAAGAGCCAAAAACTAGAAACAACTCTAACATCTATCAATAGATGAATGGATAAACAAACTGTTGTTTATCCATTATAATAAAGTACTACTTAGCAAGGAAAAAAAGTAATAACTCATACATGCAACAAACATGGATGAATCACAAAAACATCATGCTAAAAGCAAAAGAAAGCAGATACAAAAGAGAGTACATACTATATGATTCCAGTGGAGAAGAGGCAAAACTAAAGGATAGTAACTAAAAGCAGATTAGTGGTTCCACAGTGGAGAGGAAGGGTGAGCGTGACCACAAAGAGAAATGAAGGAACTCTCTGGGGGTGATGGAAATGTTCTATATCTTAATTAAGGTAATGGTTACATGAATGTATCCCTTTGTCAAAACTCATCCAACTGTACATTTCAAAGGACATCTTATTTTATGTAAATTGTACCTCAAGAAAGTTGATTTGCCACATCAAAATTTGTTAGCCCTCAATTCTAGAGACTACTACACACCAAACAGTATTTAAATTAACAAATTCACCACTCCCACAAAATAGTAAATTGTAATGGGAGCAGAGGAAAGATAACCTATCAGAATTCAATCTTTGACGTAATGATGCATCCTTCAAGTATTTGGGAAAAACTATAACTAGAATGGGTATAAATACATAAATCAAGGAAAAAGCATTCTTTATTAATTTCTACTACATAATACAATAAATATGAGAATTAGAGACCTTCAGAATAGAATAAGGACAATGTTTTACCAGAATCTTTTAAAATCCATGCCCGGTTTTGGAAACATAAACATCTGATGATCTCCTTTGTAATTCTTTAAAATCTCAAAATAAATAAATTATTGTGATTTCAAAATAAAAATCAAGACAACTGCAACACAATATTTTTCTCATACTATATCCATGTTCCCCAATTCTCCCATCCCACCTCCTAAGAGCTGAATGAAAATCAGTGAGTTAAAGGTTTCTAACGTTGGGGTTTGCTGTGCTAAGCCACTGGGCTTCTTAAACAGACTGTTTTACTGAACCCTGTAGAGAATAGGATGCTTGTAAAAATGAGGGAGAGGAGTCGTGGGCATTAAGAGTTTGCTAAGTTTTGGGGCAACTGGGTGGCTCAGTGAGTTGAGCGTCCAACTCTTGGTTTTGGCTCAGGTCATGATCTCGGGGTTGTGAGACCAAGCCCCATGTCAGGCCCACGTTCTGCGGAGAACTGCTCAAGATTTTCTCTCCCTCTCCTTCTGCCCTCCCCCACCCCGTTCGTGCTCTACGTTTGTATATTTCACTTGTATATAATATATATTAAATATTTAGCTTAATGCCTGATACAAATAAGGACTCATAAATGTTTTTTATTATGATTAGGGCTACAATGCCCTTGGATGTTCCTGCTCAGGAATATATTACTCATCTATCCATGCGAGCAATTAAAAAAATCAATTAAAAACACTTTTATGTTAAACTATCATTAATGCAAATGCTCCTTAAAAGGATCAATCCTCATCTTTGTCTTTGTCTAAATTTTGTTTTGTTTTAACAAACAAGCAAACTAGTTTTGGATGGGGAAGGAATAGAGAAGGGAAATATTATGGAGCAGGGGTTCTTCTAAGAAGGCAACTTTAGAATACAGGAGACAGCAAGAAGGCCTGAAGAAATGAATCACCTTCTCTTGTAAGCTTTTCCTAAATATCCAGACCAGGTTAGGTTCCCCCTTACAGACAGCGCCCTCTATTTACTCCCCTAGTAACATTATCACTCCCAATTGATACCTTGTTTTTATCCAATGACTAGATTATATGCTTCAAGAATGTAGGGGCTCTATTCTTGTTTACAATCTTATTCCAGGAACTGGCAAATGTTCAGACACAGAAGGAATTTTTTTTAATTGCTCATGAATTAATAAAGATTAGAAGAGTTGGGAGGTCTAGAGATGGATGGAAGCTCAGAGAGGGAGGTTATTGACACAGAGTCAATTTTAGTCCTAACAGACTGCTAAAAACTGAGTAAATGTAGTAGGATTACTTCAGAATATTGCAAACCTGTTTTCTACGATTCAAAATTGTCCAGCCTGATAACTTTCCCTCTTAATTCTACATCAAAAGGAGACGAGGAAGAAAGGATAAGGAGGAAACCGAGAAAGAGCTGCGTGCATATCCGATTCATCTTTCTCCTCTTCCCAACCCCACTACATTGTCCCTTTAGTATTATTCTAAGTCTATCTGCTAATCTGACAACTTGATGTACTTAACATACAAGATCATAGAGAATCGTAAGAATCACTAAAACAATACAACAGGAAAACATGCCTTCTGTATACAGCCAATTCAGAATCTATGCAATTCAAACTGATGATACTATTTTGTCCTAGGAATCTATATCATCTGCATGAACTTGGATTTGGGGTCATAATTAAGTAAAAAAACTAAGCTCCCATGCCATTCAAAACTCGGAAATCCAGTCTTGCAAATGCTTCGATCTATTACGTTCCTTCCCATTCAAAATCAAATAAAATGCTTTTTCTTTCCTTGAGAGAAATGTTCTACTTGTTGTAGACCAGAAGCTGTTTTAACTCACCACAGAGGATAAAGTCCACCTTTCACACCCTTAACACTGAAATCACCAATACTTCACGTTGAAATTACCGATACACCAACCTAAAATCACCAAGGACTAAATTATCACATCGATGAAATGTCCTTTTTGACAAACAAAAATCTACTTTTTTGTTTTAGCAAATTTGCATCGAACATCTATCAGTCATTTAACACTGCAGTCTGTGGGTGTTGTGAGGAAGACAAAACTATTACAGGTCTGTGCCCTCAAAGATCTTAAAATCTTGGCAGGAAAGGACAACAGAGACATAGGGAAACAATGGCAATGTCTAATGAAGAATCAGAATTATAGGACAGATAACAGGCCCCATAGATTTTATAAAAGAAAGTAAAGTTAAAAGTGGAGCCCTAACTCCAAAACAGCCATTTTCACATTTCATTAATTAAAACCGACCAACCAACAAACACCTTCCATCATTTTTACTTTTTTTTTAAAGATTTTATTTATTTATTTATTTGACAGAAAGAGAGAGAGAGAGAGAGAGACAGCAAGAGAGGGAACACAAGCAGGGGGAGTGGGAGAGGGAGAAGCAGGCTTCCCAGCTGAGCAGGGAGCCCGATGCGGGGCTCGATCCTAGGACCCTGGGATCATGACCTGAGCCGAAGGCAGACGCTTAAGGACTGAGCCACCCAGGTGCCCCACTTTTTCTGGTTTTTACACACACATACAGTCCATGGTTTGCTGGCTGGTTTGTTATGCTAAATCCCTTATTGTCTATTAGAATTACCATATAATGTGTTTACCTCTGAATATGAGTTTTTATAAGGTCACAAATCACTTTACTGTGAGCTGCATCCAAGCACTGTGTGTGAAGACAGGCAGAGAGTGTCCAATGAATAAGATAATGATGAGGCTCAACGGCCCCTGAAATTTGGTCATGGTAATATTTCTTCATTCTCATCGTTCTTAGTGCCATAGAAGATTTTTTTCCCACAACTATCTACTTTTTAAGGGCACATGGAGTATTGGTAAACAAGTGCATATCTCATGTACTTACCACAATGTATTAAGATTCTTCTTTTGTGCTAGACTGTGAAGTCCTAGAAAGCAGGTACAGATCCTATTATCTTTGTATCTCTATCCTTTGTCATAGTGCCTGGCATACAATAGGTAATCAATGAATATTTACGAAGTAAATTTGAATTTATTTTAGATACAGGAAATTTTAAATCATACCCAATCACTTTCTAGGAAAAAGTAAAATCATAGCCCTGAAAACCATGCAAAGTAGAGAAATACTTTTAGAAGGACACTAACCTCCTGCCCTGCTTAAATTCTAACTGAAACAATTCGATTTCCCACCTACCCTAAAATAACTCTAGTTACCAATACATTTTTATTTATTTCCTGTCTGTTAAGGATTATGCTATTTTGCCTGGAAGCCAATAATAGATCTCATGCTTCATATCATCAGTGAAGTAAAAATGTTCTTTAAAATTTATATAAATACTATCCTTTCCTAAATTTTATTTTCTCTTTATAACAAAGAGCATTTCTTTTTCTTGTTATGACAGTGTGGTATTTGAAACCAACATAAAACGACTGATTCTTACTCAAAAGATAATTACCAAGGATGGTATTTTGAAAGTGAAAAAAAATAAGGCTTTAGAGTGGGGAGGGGAAGAAGTCATAAAAAGGTACTCTGAAAAATAGGAGAAAGTACTCTCAGATTTCATGGTAATACACTCCTGGAAAAAAGCAACAACAATAGTACCAAACAGCAAATTATGGAAAACGGAGTGTTAAATATGCAAGGCAACATGCCGAACCTTCCATACTGCATTTATTCTAGTGAAAGCACACTAGTCTTTCTTCACCTTCCATTTTATTACATGACCAAACTTCTCTAAGTCTCACCTCTCAAGAATTAGCTTCAGGGAAGGGTGTGGAGAAAGACCATGTGCAACCTCATAAAAACAGCTCATTTTTAAACTGCTGCCAGACATACATGTTTTATGAGTAAGACCTCAGATAATCCTTTGATTAAGAAGCTTCTGGATTCTAAATGCACAATGCTGCCAGCAAGAGGAAGCTTTAACTTCCAAGTATGCTGATTTCATTCTTTTAGACTATTACCAGCAGTAAGTCTCTTTTCTAAGTTACGTTTTCTTCTACCTTGAAATTTTTCTGAAGAGAAGAAAATTCCAATCAAGATGCTTATGCTATCAGTTCTCCTTACTAATATACTTCATTCTGATATCAATAATCACTCATTCAAAACTCATTAAATGAGTGCCTCCACTGTGTCAAGCATTGTGGGAGATGCAAAGACAGACAGAAACCAGATAACTAGATACAAAGCAGGACATCAAAGGTAGACCACAGAGGCGTGGGGCAAACCCAGGAAAGCCCTGTGCTGGAGGCAGTATTTGAATTGGGCCTTGTAGGATGGAGAGTTATAGGACGTAAACCATTCAAGACAATGGGAATGGCATGAGCAAAGAAAGAATACCAAGCCATATTTGGAAAGGGAAAACTAGAGGAGAGGCTGGTACCTTTAGATAAATTGTAGTAGAAGTAAGAGCAGTGGATTAAGGCAGAATGATAAACTGGAAACAAATTACAGCACATCTTAATTAACTCTTTGTACTTTCCTACTAAGTGAATGACCAAATCCTTACTTTAATCATATTAATCTAACAGAGAGAGTGGAATGGAGAAAAGGAAGTGAATCAATGTGAAATCGACGTCAAAGAAAGTTATGAGTCTCTGCAAATAGTCTCATGATGCGATGGAAAACGGAACAAAACAGTGGCGACAGAACCAAAGACTCAGGGATGAAAGATGATGTGATGGTAGAATCCACGGGGCCTGGCCAATTGTTGACTCCCGAGGACAGGGGAAAGGGAGCAAAGATAACTTGAAGAAAACGAGACTAGGTGAGTAGCAGAATGGTAGTGCAATGAAAAGAATCAGGGAATCATGAGGAAGATTGATTTCTAGCCACAGGGAACAAGGATGAATTGCACATTGGTCACTCTGAATTTGAAAGATGGTCAGAGTGAAAGTATTCAGTAAACAGTTAAAAATAGAAGACTTGACAAGGGGAAAAGATCAAGGACAGACGCGGGCCACCCCTACATCTATAAAAAGGAAAAAGCGATCAAGTAAAGAGAAAACAATTGCACAGAGAAAAGAACCAGATTAATGTAATATTACAGAAACCAAAAAAAAGGGTATCAGCATTGCCAATTTGTTCAGAGGAAGGTGAGAACTGAGAAAAAGTTCACAGATTTTCAAGGAGGATCTTGGTTCACCTTCCAGATAGTATGTGTTCAGAAGTCAGACTTCAAGAGGTTAGGAAGTGAGTGACTTAGGAGGACACAGAAGGTTCCTGTTGTACAGTGCTCCTTGCCAGGCTGACGAAGAAAGCAGAAAGAATAACTTGGGGACTCTGACCTTTATACATCGGAGGAGGCTGTACTTAAAAAAGGTTAAGAATTTTTTAAAAAATACACTCTGAAGGGCCACTGGCTGGCTCAGTCGGTTGAGTGTCTGCCTTCAACTCAGGTCATGATCTCAGGGTCCTGGGATGGAGGCCCATATCGGGCTCCCTGCTCAGTGGGGAGTCTGTTTCTCCCTCTGCCCTTCCCCCCCCGGCTCATGAGCTCTCTCTCTCTCATGCTTGCGCTCTCTCTCTCAAATAAATAAATAAAATCTTTAAAAAAAAAAATACACTCTGAAGTATCCAACCAGGACAGTTCAAGTACTGACAGTTCGTTTCTGTTACGGACTACTGTTTGTGTCCCTCCTGCCTCCCCCAGTTCATACGCTGAGCCCTAACCCCTAATATGTAATGGTATTTGGAGGTGGGGCTTTTGGCAGGTAATTAAAATTGGATGAGGTCATAAGAGTGGGGACCTCATGATTGGATTAGTGTCCTTATAAGAAGAGACACCAGAGAGACTATTCTCCCTTTACCTGTGCTTGCACCAAAGAAGGACCCTGTGAGCACAAAGCAAAAAAGGGGGCCGTCTGCGAGCCAGGAGAGAGCTCTCACCAGAACCTGGCACCCTCATCTCATACTTCTAGCCTCTAAAAGGGAGAGAAAATACATTTCTGTTATTTAAGCCAAGTCTCTGGTATTTTGTTATAGCAGCCCCAGCAGATGAAGATAGTTTCAAAAAGACATGCCTTACTCTTTTGTATATAATCCTATCAACTAGAATCTCTTCACGAAGCCAAGACAGAAGCGGGAAGAGGCTGCTGTCAAACTCCAAATTCCTTCGCTAACTCTCTCATGTCCCACAAAAATCCACAAAATTTCTCCATTACGAGATTCATGAGAAAAATAGAAAATTAAGTATAACTGAAATTGTAGATCAGAAACATGATCTGCATGTGATCAACAGACTCCAAAAGGTACAGAGGGAAAAACAAGGAGAAATGGAATAAATACTGACCTCCTGCCCCAGGCAGAAACTTCACAAAAGAAGTCAATGCAAAACAAGCACTTGGTTTTCTTTTAAAATGAGCCGAGTAAATCTATCGCACCGAAACAGCTCTAAAAATGGCTAAGAGAGTTCAAAATAAATAATTTAAGTGAAGAACTAGCATTTGTCGAAGTATCGAGCTAATGAATTCTACCCCAAAACAGTGTAAAATCTCAAAACTTAGAAGTGGGCTTGGTAAGAGATCCGACGGTAAGGCAAAGTCAGCAGTTGCCATGACTTTACTCAATCACCTTCCATCATTCCCAAGCTTTTCTCGACTCCCTAGAGATTCTTTTTCATCTGTGCTATCGGCACAAAGTCTGAGGAAGGCTATTCACACAGGTGATAAAATATTTGTAATGTCAAAGAGATTTAAGTTAGCACACTAATGCTGTTCTGATCAAGTCATCCCTTTTATAAGTGCTTTGAAGGACCCATGGCTCAGTTCCTTCCAAAAAAAGGTATTTCAAGGGTTTTCAAGAAACAAACATACAGAGAAGCCACACCTTATTTCCCCATTACCACTCAAAATGTTTCTATTACTAACAAGCGAATGGCATGTCTGAACTAGTGTTAATATTCCTATCACTGAACTATTAACATCCAAATCAAACAGCGAGTCTTTGCATACATACCTATCATCCTATCAGCCAAAGCAAACATCCTAGCATCCAAAGCAAATAGCAAGCTTTTGCATACATACCACAGATCTAGGAAAATGGTGGGGGAGGTGAAATACAACTTTTCAAAGGCTACTGGAAAAGAAGGGAGCCAATAAAGATAGTGTTCACATTCCTAAGGAGAGAATAAGTCATAGGAAGCTCTTTATATGGAACAGAAAGACAGAGTCTTGAGAAATTCGGAAGCCCCTTCTTACTTAGGAGGAGCCAAATACTTTGGACAGAAGAAAAAAACATACACTTGCTATACCATGCAGCATGGAACACATTTCATCTTGAACTAACTGTAAAAGGTTTAACTACACACAAAAAGGCAATGGTCACAAAAACCGAAGCAAAGAACTATATTTATCTATTTAACATAGAAGCATTAACTTATTTAAAACCAAGCACTGAGGCCTCATATCAAAAAGTACGTGACACTATGGGCTCAAGTGTCAGGAGATAAAAAATGTCTCTAAGGGGGGGAGGGGCACTTTCATATATATTTTTTTTTTCCTTTCATGTATATCAGGCTAGGAAACAGCTACATCTGGGGAAACTTCCATTTGATAGACTTTTGGCTCTTTTAGAGAAGATCTGGTTTTCCTTTGAGGCCAAATTTGGAATCTTCTTAAAAAGGAATAATTTATTAGTCTTTCAGAGGTTATTTTTAAAGTCATGGTTCCAAGCAGTGTTTCTCCTACTCACTTTTCTCAAAGCACTAATCAGATGCCAAAACAAGGGAAGAGGGCAGGTAAAACTGTGCAGAGGAAAGGGAAAAACATGTATGAACTTCACAAACATGGTTTAAATTATCTTTGGAAGACAGGACACAGCCTAGAAATATTAGTGCTTCAATCATCTGTTGCAAAAGTTAACCATTCAGATTAAACCTGCTCTTTGTGAAAATCATTTTTAAAAGGTGTCATTTTGACATTTTCCCATTCAGAATAAGCTTCAGGGAAACTTATGAAAGGCATAAACAAATTCTTCAAGCCACAGAAATAAAATACTTAAGGTATTTTTGCCGTTGTGGATAAATCATACACGAACAGCATTTCCAGATGATGAGGTCAATAAAAAGAAACAAATAAAAAAAAATCAAATAAAAATTCCAAAGAACTGGTAACAGCTCTAAGTCACACCAGTGCTATGCTTAGAGGGAAAGACTGGTGCCATGAAATTCTACATAATCCAAACTCGGCAAATGGGACGTGGGAAGAAGATGCCAAGAATTCAAAGCCCACCCACATTATATGGAGGAGCCCAACTCAAACACATTAGACATTGTCACTTTCCCATCATACACAAGATGAAAGAGAAGATGGGTCATGTGGCCTGCTCTTACTCTATGATGTTAGTTTCTAGCAACCTTAAGCTTCCCAGTGGCAGCCACATTTAAAACCCCAGGCTCCCTTTCCCTGCAGTAGGTCATGCCATGCAGAGCAGACACAAAGGAAGGCTGCAGTTATTTAAAAAAAAAAAAAAGGCAACAGCATGAAGCAAGCTCCAAAGGTGCAAGGCTGAATTGGCTACGTTAGCTTACCATATATCTCGGATCTACTCTCCTCTGAACTAGACTTTGTCTTCCTGGAGGGGCTATCTGCACAAGAGCGGGAGAAAAGGAGAGAGATATAGAAAATATGGAGACCAATGTGAGGGGGAAAATTCATGGGGGAAAAAAAGAATGAATCATGATCACGTTAAATCGTGCAAACACAAAGTATGAACATCGCAGGTGATAGCACTTAGAACAGTCACGAACAGCACAAGTAATGACATCTTTTAAAGATTTATCGAAGAAAAGACAGTGCAATAAAAATATGTTCAAACAACACATGAACAGTCTACAAAATATATCATCTGACGATCATAGAGATGACAAAAGCACTAAAAGTTGTAATAAGCTCGTTTTGAAGCACTGCACACCACTTCGCTAAGTCTGTCTTTGGAGATGGGCATGCCACAGAGGAATAAGTCAATCTAACAAGACTCCAATGTCTATATGAACATAGGGCAGAAACTCATTAGCAAGGTAATAGCTAATCATATTAATAAAAGCCTCTGAGCCCCATCATGTCAAAATTAGGTGTCAAAAATAAAAAATTATCTTTCAATGGCGATCCAGAAGTTATGCCCCACCACCAAAGCCTAAATAAATTAATGATCGGGATTTCATTTTTACCTATGACCCAAGATGCAGGTAAATTATTAGATATTCACTTCCTATTCTTCCCTTCCTGGATAATATTTATGTTTTTTCAAAATAACAGTTTATACTAAAAGTATGAAACATCTGAGTTGCATACAAAAAATATACTCTATTAAAAATTGTATTTCTAAACAAAAATATCTAAAAAGATACATTTTATTT
Organism: Eumetopias jubatus; assembly: GCF_037043125.1. Classification (NCBI taxonomy): domain Eukaryota; kingdom Metazoa; phylum Chordata; class Mammalia; order Carnivora; family Otariidae; genus Eumetopias; species Eumetopias jubatus. Next base: position 97,398,982 of record NW_028274819.1, read on the forward strand.
ATGTATCCATGACCTTAGCAATTACCTACTTTATCTTTTGTCATACGAACATACAACTGAGTAAAATAGTATGTACACAAAGAACATTTACCAGTTTCAAATGACAAAAGCAAAATTATCCAGCATTTTTTATAAACTAAATACTAAGTGACTTTATAAGGAGAAAGCAAAAGCCCACATTGTACAACAGGAATTCAATCTATTTGTATAAAATTAAGAATATAAATGGTCAGAAGTCTACTAACATGAAAACCTTAGCAAAGATCAACACTACTGAAGAGATTCTCTGAGCTCAGAATATTTTTGACTGAAGAAAAATGGATCTCTATTCATTTGCTTACTCTAAAATTAGATGATCATTAATTTCTAAAGTTGGATTTTATCTAATACTCCAATTTACCATGATCACACATGAATTTTTAAATGACTACAGAAATCTGTAGTTGTTAGAGCTTTGATTTTATGAGATACTACCGTTCACACTTAATGATTTATTTTAATATTAAGTCCTTGGTCTGACTAGAATCTCCAATTATGATATAATGACAATTTTTATTATCATCCTTATTTTTTAATAAAATATACTCTACAATGATGCTTCCATAGTGTTGAACGTTAAAAATGCTTGCATTCCTACTGAAAGCACAGGTTTTGTATTATAACATCGAAGAGGAAGGAAGAGTCCGAAACAGACCAAACACTAACTCCTGGGTGTTTCAGGCAGTTATACAGCTTAAGCTCAATTATGCTGAACTAAACTACTCTCAATATTCTTTGGAAGAACAATGTTTTACCTGTAGGATCAAAATCATGTGATGCACTGCGCTCAACTTTCTGCTTCTTATCTGTTGGTGACTCTCGGTTCAAAATACTCCCATGCCTAAATTAAAGTAAAGCAAATATTTACTACAAGCAAATCAACAGAATAAAAACTTAATTTAATTGCAAGTGTGTGTCTTACAAAGAGAATCCAAGTAATCAGTTTACCTTTACATCCTCATAAATCTAACATATTTTTCAAGAAGTTTTAAATTCAGTCTATGCTATATGTAATAATCTAGTTATAAAAAGTGCTTAAAAATAATAAAAGTATTTAGTATTAAGTCTACTTTATTCTTAGAAATAACTCAGAAATAGCATTTAGTATTAGAAATAACTTAAATTCGAGATGCCTGGGCAGCTCAGTCTGCCTTCAGCTCAGGTCATGATCCCAGCGTCCTGGGATCAAGTCCCGCATGGGGCTCCCTGCTCAGCGGGGAGCCTGCTTCTCCCTCTGCCTGCCACTCCCTTGCTTGTGCTCTCTCTCTTTGACAAATAAATAAAACCTTTAAAAATAAAATAACCTAAATTCTTTCAGTGGATTTCACAGGTTACTATGACTTCCACTGAACAGGTAAGAAAACAGTGCCTGAAAGTAATTCAACACTTTAACACTTACCCCGACCTGACCCTACATATTCTATGGTCAGGTTCAAAATCACTGTGTAAATGTAGCATGGATGAGAATAGTAAAAAAAAAAAAAAAAATCTTAGGCAAACCTCACTAGAGTTCTAGCTACAGAAGTCAGGCAGGCCCAGATGACACTAGAATTATTATTTTTCCTATGGCCTACCCAATTATACTGAACAGATAATGGCAGGGCAGCAAATAAGACCCTCACTGTAATACTTACACTACTAACTAACTGAAATGCCAAGATTAGCATTGGTATCCTGGACCATGCTGTCACTAAAAATGATGTTAAGTACTAACATAATTAGGAATGATATATTACCTACATTTTAAATAATATTCATGACAACTAGGATGGGAGAGCAGTGAGAATAAGCACTGAGGAAAAGGCATTTAGTCCCAGGATCTGAATACATATGGAGATATGGCTGTTGAGCACAGGCATATTTGAACATTTTGGATTTTTTCCTTTACTATCTTAAAGTAATTAAGACTGATTCACTTTGCCAAAGTTCATTAACTAAAGGCAGCTGTAGTTACCCAAGTGATAAAATACATCAAAAACTGGCAAGCCATTTACACTCCCCAAGCTACTCACAACTGAAAACAGTCACAATAGATTTTAAAATTAAATCTCTTCATAGGGAGTGACCTTAACTATCAATTTGAACAAACTTTTAAAATGCTTATATTAAAAACATTGAAAATGTTATCAAAACAATGCTGTCTTCCAGAAAAAATATGCAACACCTGTTATATTTTAAATTTGTAAAACATTCTGATATTTTAAACTACTTAAATCCACATTTTCAAAAGCCACAAAACTCTGCCATAATTTCAAAGGAATGCTTCTAATTAAGATTTAACCTAAGCGTATGAAGGGCAACTGAACAACTTACCTTATAGGTTTTTTGAGGGGAAACCTGAAACAAAGAAAAAAAAAAGGAAATATGCAGTTATTTCACTTATAAGATTGTTATTGGGTTTATTCATTCTACTAAATCAGACTAAGAGATTTAAATCTTATGCTAACATTCCCAAAGCAAGATTCAACAAACAGGTGGAATAAGAAGCTGGATGCTATTTTTTAATAACTCCTTTGTTAAATCTTAAATTGCAGGTGCATTTACCATGATCTGTCACTGAGTATAGGTTCTCTTTTTTAAAAATCTAAATACGAATAGCAACAGCTAAATTTACTTGAGGGCTTACTAGATGCTAAGGGCTATTCTAAACTGCTGACGTGTTATCTCATTTAATATGTTTTTTTTAAAGATTTTATTTATTTATTTGACAGACAGAGACACAGTGAGAGAAGGAACACAAGCAGGGGGAGTGGGAGAGGGAGAGCAGGCTTCCCGCGGAGCAGGGAGCCCGATGCGGGGCTCGATCCCAGGACCCTGGGATCATGACCTGAGCAGAAGGCAGTGTTATCTCATTTAAATATCTATAAAGATTGGGGCGCCTGGGTGGCTCAGTCGTTAAGCGGCTGCCTTCGACTTGGGTCATGATCCCAGGATCCTGGGATCGAGCCCCGCGTTGGGCTCCCTGCTCAGCGGGAAGCCTGCTTCTCCCTCTCCCACTCCCCCTGCTTGTGTTCCTGCTCTTGCTAACTCTCTCTCTCTGTCAAATAAATAAATAAAATCTTTTAAAAAAAAGATATTATTTCCACTTTACAGATTTTAAAACACTAAGGCAAAGAGAAATATCTTACCATTAAAATATTATACTTAGTTTCCCTAGCAAGGAAAGTTTCTTACTGTCCATCACCTCTCCCCATCCCCCGAGATATCTGGGTGCTAATTACAATTTCTATTGATCTGTGTCTACTACCTTTTGATCATAATGAAATCACAATTCTCATTTACTTATGTTTAGCATTTATAACAGAAATCTAGAGAAAATACCATTGCAGTACTACCAGTTACTAAGAATATGTTCCAAAAGTAGATAACAAAGGGTACATCTTTTCTTTCTTCAGTTCTATAAGCTATTAAGAACTACTGCATTTCCTCCTGGTTGCCTTTTTTCAAAGAAACATTACTACAGGCTTCCTGATAAGAATTTGATGTTACACATAAGCACTAAGTCTACAAGTATTTTCAGATCTCCTCCCATTCCCCTTTTCAGATCTGTCATTTCAGAAATTATCTCAACCCATGACATTTTATGTAAAGATTATTTAGCCTGGGTAACAAAAATGGGATTTATTAAGAATATCAATAAATTTTTAAAAAAAAGGTTATTAGTAAACATAGTAAGAAACAAACATAAAACGATACTTATACTTAAATGACTATTTTATTTATCATGGAGATAGTTTGGTTAAAAAAAAAACTCTATAAAGTACAAGTTTAATTACAATTTCCTTTAACTCCTCTATAAACCAGAACTGATCCAAAGACAAAGACAAAGAATCCAAAAACTTCCATAAGAAGTGCACGTTAACCACAACAAAGTTAGGGATAACAAGGAAACGCGGTCTGGGGTCAGAGTAAACTGCTTTAGAGAATACCAACTACAAAAGATCGTCAGATTTTCAGAAATAGGAAGTCCATCCTTACTTGGGGGAGTGTGGGGAGGTGGGAGTATGTTTTTTTTTTAATTTAGAAATGAACATAGGAGCTGCCAGAAAAGAATTCCCAACTGAGTTTCTACAAAGGATAATACCTGCAGTTAGCAACCTTAGCCACTCTTCCTGGTAGCCATTATAAAAACTCCTACCCCAAAACAATGCTGCTTGCGTCAGGGACTGCAACATCCAGGGAGATTCTGGTAAAGAATCCCGGAAGTTCCCAGACTACCGATTATAAGTCAGCTTCCTGAGCTGCTTTCTCTTATGAGGGAATGGAAAAGGAGGGGAAAGAGGATAAAAATGGAGTGAAAATTTACTGTATGGTAAAATTTGCTTAACATATTCTCCATACTATATTCTTAAAAGTACAGGTGAAGAGCCTCTCTCAAACAAAAATTTTTAAATCACAGCACTTTTTCTCTAAACACTAAATTCCAAAATTAGCCCAACACTAGGCTGATGAAACAATTCTGGTACACAAAATCCTCTATTTTCAAGTTCGTGCCCATTCTGTAACCCAATCATACAACTCTGACAACCTCCTTTGGTTAGATATCTATGGAAAAGAGCTGTAGTTGAATGCTGAATTATGTTAGATGTGCTTAATCAAATTGTATCTGGCTTTCAAAAATATCATATTGATGACTTGGACATTTAGCCAACAATGAACATGTTTGTGCATATTTACATGTGTGTGTGTATTTTTCCAGATGTAAGACGAAGTCCAAGTACCAATATGAAGAACCATAATTTATTTATTTTTATTTTTTTCAAGGGATAGAACCACTACATTTGTCATGTAGATCAGCTACATTGTCACTGGAGACTCGGATCCAGCCATCCTCCCGGACATGGTAGAGGCTGACTGCACCTCCTGAGTAGGCATCTCTATAGGGGGCTTGGTAGATGGCTCGACTGACGGGCCAGATCATAGAACCATAATTTAAAAAGGAAAGCGTTGTCAGAAATTAGAGCCATTAGGATAAGATAACTAGATGCCCTTACTTTTGATTACCTATCCTAAGCATACTCGAGTGCCACAAATCCTAACCAAGAGCCTTAAAGGTCACAATTACATTTACTCACTTGACTCAGGATGCCTTTTTCTTATATAAGTTCTGAGCTCTAATATTAAAGCCCTAGGTAGCAAAGATAGAGAAACCTCCCCAAAGTTTTTATTTTCATACTCCTCCCAATACATTACTACAGTGTAAAGGGAGTTGTGATTTGGTAATTAAATAACCCTAACCCAATAAATATTTACTTTAGTAAAACTTCCAGTTTTAGCCAGGTTTAACTACACACACACACACACACACACACACACACACACACACATGCATATTTAACAATACAATACATACATATACATGATTTTCTAATTGGGATATTCCTTTAAGACAGTTAAACAGAATTTCTTCTAGATTAAAAACATTACAAAGGGCCATCAAAATTTGTGCTAACACATATTTGCTTATAATATATATAGCCTATTAGAAGTCATTTTTTCCTTTTACAGATGATTTTTTGTGAGAAAAGAGCTAGCCTTTGACATTACTCTTGAAAGAAAGTGTCCTGAAAGAAAAAATAGAAATACCACACTCAAACCTTAATTCCTACCCTCTCTCTCTCCTTCAAGGTATTAGATGTTTTTTTCCTCGGGTTTAGTTATGATGAAGAATTTGGGACTCTGGATGGTTCTTCATAAGAGATGACTGAAACAAGGAGAGTTAAGTTCAGGATATTTTACCTAAGCTGGATAGTGGGCAAGTTTTCATTAGCAAACAATGTTACCTACTAAATTTAGAATTCTCAATAATTCCATTGTAAGATACATCCTGATCTTAGCAATGTTAAAAGGCAGGATGAAAAGCCTGTGCACCTTGGAATCAATGAAATATAGCACTAGCTTATTGGAATTCATGCCAGTGAGGAGAGTTGCTAGACAAAGAATTCTGCAAAACAGACCACAGTAAAGAGAAGTCTAAGGCTCAATCCTCATAAAATGATGACAAACATCAATGCAAAAATACAGCATTCCAATACTGTTACAGTCAATGAAAACTGCATGTGATCCCAAGGCCTCAGGGACAGGGGCTCCTCAGGGGGAAAAAAAAAAAAAAAGAGGTTTGTATTCTAGTTTCACAATTTAAAAGGTGTTTTACACTTGTACAAGGTACTCAGGCTCTCTAACAATCTTCTGTAAAATAGTGAGAATACTAGTCCCTACCTTAGAAATTTGTTTAGAGAATTAGAAAATGCAAAGCATTAAATGAGAAGCACTGCCTAGCACATAATAACCACTTAATTATTATTAACTGTTAGAACAAAAATAAAATCTGAACTTTAGAGACTTAATTTCAAATTAAGTAGAAAAGAAAAATAAACTTAAAGACTAACAATATTCAAATAGGTTTTTAGCTTAGTAAAATCCACAGAAATGCATAATTCAGAGTCAATGATGAAACTATAGGTTTAACTTGCCAAGTCATATAGAATTAACGTCAATACTCAAGTTAACAAACTTCCCAGATGCTGCAGGGTAAGAGAAAAGATCAGATTACAACCAAAACTTTTAATTTTCCTAGTAAGTAGGGTCAGGAAGCCTGTGAAATTGCGTTGACCATACCTGCCACTTTTTTTTTTTTTTAAGCCTGTGAAATTGCGTTGACCATACCTGCCACTTATTATTTCTGCATCTCCTTTAAAGTATCAAGAATGATTAAGGCATTCGGTGTCCTGGATGTAAATCAAGTTTTTTATTTATCTATTTCTACCAAATAATTTAAATATCCTGAGGCACAACACTAAAATTTGAAATTACTCCAATGTGAATATGAACCAGCTAGCTCTAGTATTATATCATTTTTCACAAAATAACAAACAAAACAGCTGAAGGGCATTTGTCTGCAATACATAAGTACCCTTAAGTATAGGGATTTAGAACATATTGCTGACTTCAGCTACACTGTTAATTCAATCTTTAGATCTCTGGACAGTAAGATTCATAGAACCAAAAGTAGTAATGACCACCACCACTCCTATCCCTCAAAAAAAAAACACCAGTCATGAATCTTTTTGCCACCTACAATTTATAACTGGTCTAGCTCAGACTCACTAAAAGAACCAAAAATTACAGAAATAGCAAAAAGAAAAGTCCAAAAATTATCTACCATTGTACGTTTTTATTAGGATATAGATCTAAAGCATGGAAAGTTGTTAGCAGAGCTGGCAATAAACATTAGTTATATTAGAAAGACTCAAACAGAAGCTACAGCTGACAGGATGACTCACGGAGAATTTTCATGGTGTTGTTATAAGTTTTAAACCTCTGGACCTTGCAATATAAAACCACAGAAATAAGGACCAGGGAGGCTCAGTTCTGATGTAAAATTCAAAAATGATTCACTAAAATGTAATGTAAGAAGATCTCAAATTAACTTCTTAAATATAGCTTAGGATACTGCCACTTTTACTGAAGAATTTAAACACATGACAACCCTTAGTAAGTGGCTCTTCTTTCCCGGACATACTTTGACAAATCAAACAGTAAATTTTAAATTATTTTAATTGCCTCTGCCAGATATTATAAGTCGGATATTGGTTGTTTCTGAACTGGGAAAAGTAATTCATAATAAAAATAGTACTTATTTATTACAGGCTCTTTTTTCCTCATGGACAATCTGGAACAGTATCACTTTTGGGAATTCTCCTGTAAGGTTTCTAAATAACTCTCCTTTGAGATCATGGGTACATCATTAATTTATACAGTGTCTTTTTAGATTTCCAATTATTCACTTCAAAAAACCAAGCAAAGGGAACTGCCAGAAAAAAGTGTGAGAACCTCAAACTACTTTAGTATCTTCATTCCATTCAACACCATTCAAACTATCAAATCTATGCTTATATGTGATATTAACATCATTAAACAATAAAAACAATAAACAAGTTGGACTCTACAGAATAATCTCAAAATTGACAAAATAGTAATGATGCATAATTTTCATTTGATAGGAATTTAAATCTTTTTCAATTAAATTTATTTAAATTAATTTAATTAACATATACTATATTATTAGTTTCAGAGGTCGAATTTAGTGATTCATCAGTTGCATATAACATCCTGCGTTCATTATTTCAAATGCTCTCCTTAACACCCATATCTCAGTTACCCCATTCCTCAACCCACCTCCCCTTCAGCAACCCTCAGTTTGTTTCCTAGAGTTAAAAGTCTCTTATGGTTTGCCTCCCTCTCTGTTTTCGTCATATTTTTTTCTTTCCTTTCCCCTATGTTCATCTGTTTTGTTTCTTAAATTGCACATATGAGTGAAATCATCATGGTATTTGTCTTTCTCTTGACTTATTTTGCTTAGCAGATAGGGATTTAAACCTTAATCTTATTTTACAATTCCCGATTTCTGAATTTGCTTGGAGAGGTGGTTCAGGACAGCAGTATAGGAAGATCCTAAACTTACCTCTTCCTATGGACACAAAAATTTAACAGCTAAAATGCAACAATTTCTTCTGAAAAAGTTCTGAAAACTAGATGAACAGTTCCTCCACAACAAAAGATAAAAGGGCCACACTGAGACAGGTGGGGGAGGCAGAGACATGCTTTTGCCAAAACTCCACCCCAGGCACAGTGACCCATAATCAGAAGGGATCTCAAAAAATATGCAACTTTTCCCTGAGGAGCAAGGGGTTTGTGCCCCACATCAGGCACCTCAACCCCGGGTCATGCACCACAGAGATGAGCCCCCAAAACTTAATATAAGCAGGGATTAGGTCCAGGAGAACCACAGAAATGTAGGCAATTGAGAACCCACTCTTAAAGGGTTTGCAGGCTGATTTACTCGCCCTGAGACCCAATCCAAAAGCAGCAGTTTGAAAAGCTCCTACACCGTATGTGAAGCAGACCCAATTACTCATCTTAAAGCAACTGCCAGAGGGGCAGGTACCTGCTGGGACTCTCTCCAAAAACAGAAACATTGGAAAGTACCATTTTTGTGATCACATTATACCTTGCTAATGCTACCTTGCTAATTTTTACAATCTCCCTCTAACCTGCTAGTGCAGGTTGGTATCCCCCACTCCAGTGCCTAACCATGCCACAGCCAGGCAACCCCCGCTCCACTCCTGATGCCACAGTCAGAGCCCCACCACAGCCAGCAGGCATGCGCAACACACACAGGGGATGCTCCTTGAGAGCGTGACTCTGGTGACCAGTGAGACTGCACTTCTGGGTCATCTCCTACAGAAGGCTCCACCTTCAAAAGTTGGAGAGGTAGCTGTTTTGCCTAATAAATGGAAACAAACACAGAGACTTGGGCAAAATGAGAAGACAGGAATAGGTGGCAAACAGAAGTACAAGATAAAACTTTAGAAAAAGTCCTTAATGAAACAGAGATAAATAATCTTCCTGTTAAAGAGTTCAAAGTAACAGTCACAAAGATGGTCACCAAACTTGGGAGAATAGACACATTGAGAACATCAACAAAGAGAAAATACAAAAAAGTACCAAAAAGAAGTCACAGAGCTGGAGAATACAATAACTGGAACTAAAAAAATACACTAGAGGGGTCTGACAGCACCCTGAATGAAGCAGAAGAACAATCAATGAGCTATAAGACAAAGCAACAGAACTCACCGAAACAGAGCAGTAAAAAAAGAAAAAAAAATAAAGAAAGAAACTTTAGAAAATAAAGATAGGTTAAAGGACATATGGGATAACATCGAGTGGAATGACACCCCCATTATGGGGGTCCCAGAAGGAAAAGAGAGAGAGAAAGGGGCAGAAAACTTATTTGAAGAAATAATGGCTGAAAACTTCATTAACCTAGGGAAGGAAACAGACATCCAGGTCCAGGAAGCACAGAGTTCTACACAAAACAAACCCCAAAAAATCCATACCAAGAAACATTATAATTAAATGTCAGAAGTTAAAGATAAAAAGAGAATCTGAAAGGCAGCAAGAGGAAAACAATTTGTTATATACAAGGGAAACCCCATAAGGCTATCAGCAGATTTTTTAGCAGAAAATTTGCAGGTCAGAAGAGAGTGGCATGACATATTCAAAGTACTGAAAGGAATAAAACTTCCAACCAAGAATATGCCCCCTGGGGGAAAAAAATACTCCACCTGGCAAGGTTATTATTCAAAATAGAAGAAGAGATAAAGAATTTTTCAGATAAGCAAAAGCTTAAGGAGTCCATCACCACTAAACTGCCCTTAAAAAATGTTAAAAGGAATTCTTTAAGCAAAAAAGCAATGGCATTAATTAATGACAAAAAAAACATATGAAAGTAAAAATCTCACTGAAAAAGGTAATATATGTAGTTAAGGTAGTGGATTAATCACTTACAAAGCTAGTATGAAGGTCAAAAGACAAAAGTAGTAAAAATATCAATAACTACAATAATTCATTAAAAACTAAGTTTTTACTTTGTGGTTACTGTGAGGTTCACAAATAACATCTACGTATATAACAGTCTATTTTAAGTTGATGACAGCTTAAATTTGAATACATTCTAAAACTACATTTTTACACCCCCCCATGTTTTATTTTTGATGTCACATAAGATAAAAAGCTGTGATACATTTGTGAACCTCACAGTAACCACAAAGCAAAAACTTACAGTAAATACACAAAAGAAAACGAGGACAAATCTGTACGTTAACACTAAAGAAGGTTATCAAACCACAAGGGAAGAGAAAGGAAGAAAGAAACAGAGAGGAACTACAAAAACAGCCAGAAAACAATTAGTAAAATGGCAATAAGTACATACCTATCAATAATTTCTTTAAATGTAAGTGGACTAAATTCTCCAACCAAAAAGTACAGAGTGGTTGAATGGATTAAAAAAACAAGACTCATATATATGCTACCTACAAGAGAATAATTTCAGAACATAGAGAATGAAAGTAAAGGAAAGGAAAAAAATATTCAATGCATATGTGAACTGAAAAAAAGAAAGAAAGTTGATGTAGCTATGCTTGTAACACACAAAATAAACTTTAAAATAAACACTTTAGGGGCACCTGGGTGGCTTATTTGGTTAGGCGCCTGCCTTCACCTCGGGTCACGACTCTCAGCAGGAGTCTGTTATTTCCTCTCCCTCTGCCCCTCCCACCCATTTGTGCACTCTCACTCTCTCTCAAATAAATAAAATCTTAAAAAAATAAATAAATAAAGACACGGGGCGCCTGCGTGGCTCAGTCGTTAAGCATCTGCCTTCGGCCCAGGACATGATCTCAGGGTCCTGGGATTCAGCCCTGCATCGGGCTCCCTGCTCAGCGGGGAAGCCTGGTTCTCCCTCTCCCACTCCCCCTGCTTGTGTTCCCTCTCTCACGGTGGCTCTCTGTGTCAAATAAATAAATGAAATCTTTAAAAAATAAATAAATACATAAAAATTTAAAAAACAGACTTTAATAAGTTAAAGAAAAACATTACATAATGATAAAGGGGTCAATCCAGTGAGATATAACATTTATAAGTATATATGCACCCAACATAGGAACATCAAAATAAATAACTATTAACAGAGCTAAAGGAAGAAACTGACAATACAATAATAGTAGACATCTATAGATAAATCATCCACACAGAAAATCAGTAAGAAAACACTGACTTTAAACAACACATTAAACCAGATGTTCTTAATAGATATATATGGAACATTCCATCCAAAAGCAACAGAACACATTCTTCTCAAGTGCACATGGAACATTCTCCAGACAGATCACATGTTAAGCCACAAAACAAGTTTCAATAAATTACAGAAGACTGAAATCCCATCAAGCACCTTGTCCACAATGGTATTAAACTAGATATCAATTACAAAAGAAAACGAAAAAATAAAAATATGGAAATTAAATATGCTACCAAACAACCATAGAGAAATCTGAGGAATAAAAGAAATGTCTAGACACAACTGAAAACAGAAATATGACATACAACAATCTATGGGATACAGCAAAAGCAATTAGAAGAGGGCAATTCATAGCAATGCAGGCATACTTCAAGAAACAGAATAGGGGCACCTGGGTAGCTCAACCGGTTAAGAGGCCAACTCTTGGTTTCAGCTCAGGTCATGATCTCAGGGTCCTGGGATCCAACCCTGTGTTGGGCTCATGTTCAGCAAGGAGTCAGCTTGAGGACTCTCTCTCTCTCTCTGCCCTTCCCCCCACTCATGTGCATATGTGCATGCACTCTTTCTCTCAAATAGTTATATAAAGATTTTATATAAAATACATTAAGATTGAATGTTCAAATTTTGTAAACAAGCGAGAACTGTACAAAATTTGTTAAGATAAGCTGCTTTCTGCAGATTTGTCAAAGGATACAACTGCACTTTTGAAAAAGTAGAAAGTTTTAGTTAGCTTTTACCTTTTGTATTGAGGTGTCATTGAGACACACTCCACCATTAATCTGAACTTGAGAATTTTATGAAAATGTAAAATTAAAATATAAAATGTCAAATAACAGTATACCTTCTATGACGTAAAAAAGTTCTACTCAAAATGTAAATTCTTATGTATCACTTTAAAGCACATATATATGTGCAGTTTGTTTACATTTTTATTAAAGAAAAAATCTAAAACATCCTTAAAAATAGCATTCCATAGCAAGGAATACCGATTTAACAAGAAAACAAATTATAATGGATTTATCTTAAATGTTCCTAAACATTTCTTACCAAATACCAACACAATTACAAGAATAGGAATCTTATTCTGAAAATCTTAGGAGAAGGAAAAACAGTCAGAATTACACTAACACCCAAATCACAGAGTATTATTCATGAGTTCTGTTTACCCTCAGGTATTGTACTTGGTATTCACTCATTTTTTTGAATACAAAGAAGGCTAATTCACCATCACATCTATTCCACAAAGCTGAATAGACAAGGATTTGCAAAAAAAAAAAAAAAAAAAAAAAATCACAGCACAAGGAAACATAAGGAGTCAGAGAAGTATAAACTTAGTTTCCATATACTCTAAAAACGTTCACAATTTCCTTGAACTAAACCAACATAGGCCTATTTCTTATAAAGAATTAAAAACCTCATATACTTTCCAGGAAGAACTCTAAGAGAATAAGGATTGTTCACATTCCATGTTTTCTACTTATAATTTTTTAAATTATATAAGAAATACATTCTGAGTATTTTAATTGCATATCATTAAATTTATATGTCATATGCCTTGGTGAAATATTTCCATAAGTAAATAAAACAAGCTATATGAATATAAAATATTGGTAAAGACTAATAAAAATTGATCATAGCCATTATCTTTACAATTAAATCTTCTAAATAACATACATTCCATATTCATAAAAGTGTCTTACTTTCTTCTAAGGAAATTATTTTTCATTAAAACTACTTTTACTAGCTATGTATATAATGAATCTTATAATGCAATTTTGGGGTTTAAACTAGAGACTTCTCTTCACAAATGCTTTGGTTCTGGCATCAAATATTAACAATTCTTCAATTCCTCTTAGCTATCCACTTAGTTTATCATGACACCACATTTTCTTTTTTTTTAATATTTTATTTATTTGAGAGAGAGAGAGAGAGAACATGAGTGGGGGTAGGGGCAGAGGGAGAGGGAGAAGCAAACTCCCCGCCAAGCAGGGAGCCCAATGTCCCAGGACCCCAGGATCACGACCCAAGCCAAAGGCAGATGCCCAACTGACTGAGCCAGCCAGGTGCCCCTGAAATCATATTTTCTATACCAAATCTAAATACCCCAAACTTTCAAACCAGCACAAAGGAAAAAAGACCTCTCATTTTGAGGGGAAAAGGTGAGAAAATTAATTCTATGCATGCTATTCCATACTTTCTTCAAGAGTTTTTCTTGGCCCAAAACCACAGAATTAGAGTAGGGGGTATACTCTTATCAGTAACAATGGCTCACCACAGCACTGAATTTGGAAAGTTGGAGAGAAAGTGTGTTTTAAATATTTTGACATTCCTCTTACATCACTGCTTTACAAAGTTGAGGTCATTTTTAATTCACTGACATTCAGTTCTATTTTCTCCCTTAGATGCTAAAAAATGTGACTTATCCTAACACACTTTTTAACACGTAAGACTACTGACGTATTTTCAAGCTAATTCCTCTCCCTCAAGGGACTGAGGAATGAGACTGTTATCTTTCCAGAAGTGTAAAGTTTCCTATAAAGCAATGGTTTTCTACTTTTTAACATGAAGAAATATCTTCTCAGGACGCCTGAGTGGCTTAGTCGGTTAAGCATCTGCCTTCAACTCAGGTCGTGATCCCACGGTCCTGGGACTGAGCCCCACATCGGGCTCCCCGCTCAGCCGAGGAGTCCACTTGTCCCTCTCCTTCTGCCCCTCTCCTGCTGGTGCTCTGTCTCTCTCTCTCTCTCTATTTTTTTAAAAAGATATATCTTCTCTTTATTCCCCCAAAAACACATGTACAAAAATTTTTTAAAGTAAAAAGACAAAATAGAAAATAAAAATCACCCATAAACTCAATACCCAGCATTTTTATGAATACTTTCCCCATCTTTTCTAAAGATTCAGATTTCTCCATCTGCATATGGTGTAGATACAATGTACAAATTTTTTTTATAAAAATTACAGCATATAGGACATACTGATGGGTAACCTTTTTAACTAATAAAACACTGACATAATTTTACATCATTAAATATTTCACTATAGCACTGGTTTTAAATTGTGTTGCACACAACCCTAAGGATTTAAAAGATATCCCTCAAGGAGCAAAAGTGGGTAGATGGGTACTCTAGGTTCCCCATACATCAGAGCTGCTTAGCTTTAAAAAAAAAGATTTATTTATTTATTTGAGAGAGAGAGAGAGCATGGTGGGAAGGGGCAAAGAGAGAGGGAGAATCTTAAGCAGCCTCTCCACTGAGATCAGTGCAGGGCTTGGTTGCATGACCCAAGTCGAAACCAAGAGTTGGACGCTTAACCAACTCAGCCACTGAGGTGCCCCTAGAGCTGTTTAGCTTTCATTTATTTTATATGTTGAACTTCTAAATAAAATAAAGATTTGAAAAAGATCTCTAAACAAATAATTCCTGATAGTGGCAAAGTGGTCTGAGATATGGCTATTTACTTAATTTAACCAATTCTCTTTTTAAATATCTGGACTAGGCCCAGTTTTTTTCAGTAAAACAGATAACTGTTGTAACAAATAACCTTGTAACTCAAGTTATGCACTCCCTCTTGATTTCTTCCTTAGGATGAATTTATCTAGAATAAGGAATCCACATGGGAGTTTGGACTAGAAGAGGAGTTTGTGTGTGTACCAGGTAAACAGAAAAGAGAAGCCACTATTCCCCTAACTCAATCCCATGGACCCATGCCTGACCCTTATTGAAAGACACAGCAGCAAGAAGCTGAAGGAGCCATTTTGGGAACAGACCTTGTAAGACAAAGGGCCAGAGTAACATTACTTTGGTGTCCAAGTTGACAAAATTTTCCTCACAAGATACATGAGAGAGATTCTCTGTTAAACATGAAAAAGAGGGGGTCAGGGAGCCTGGATGGCTCAGTCAGTTAGGCGTCTGCCTTCGGTTCAGGTCATGAGCCAGGAATTCTGGGATAGAGCCCCCCATCGGGCTCCCTGCTCAGTGGTGGTTCTGCTTCTCCATCTGTCCCTCACCCCTCGCTTAAATTCTCTCTCAAATAATATTAAAAAAAAAAAAACAACAACTGAAAAACAGGGGTGCCTGGGTGGCTCAGCTGGTTGAGAGTCCGACTCCTTGTTTTGGCTCAGGTCATGATCTCATAGGTAGAGAGCCATGTGTTCAGCTTCACACTCAGCGGGGAGGCTGCTAGTAGAGTCTCTCCCTCTGCCCCTCCCCCTTCTCTAAAACAAATCTTTTAATAAAAAAAGTGAAAACAATGGGTGCCTGGGTGGCTCAGCTGGTTGAGTATCTGACTCTTAGCTTCTGCTCAGGTCATGATCTCAGGGTCGTGGAATAGAGCTCCATTCTCAGTGGGGAGTCTGTGGAGATTCTCCCTCTGCCCCCCCCCAAGTACACATATATCTGCTCTCTCTCTCAAAATAAATAAATAATATATTTTTTTAAGTGAAAACAAAGCAGGGAACCACATAAAACCAGTTAGAGGTATGTTATCCACAAATTGAATAAATACCAAAAAGCTCCATGTATATTTTATTAATTATAACACCATCATTACAGTTGAAAAAAAAGTAAACATAGATGTGGAAGATGCATTACTTATGCAGTGTGGGAACTGCACCAAATGCATATAGAGAGTCTCGGTTCCCCTACACTAAACATGAAAGCAATCCCTAAACTGAGAACTATTGCATTTGTTATGGGTTGAATTGTGTCCCCCACAAAGGTACACTGAAGTTCTAACCCCTGGTATCTGTGAAAATGACCTCATTTGGAAATAAGGTCATTGCACATGCTTTGGATGCCATATCTAAGAAGTCTTTGTTTAACCCAAAGTCACAGATTTTGTCCTGTATTTTCTTCTAGAAGTTTAATGACTTTCAATTTTACTTTTAGGTCTATGACATTTTGCATTAATTTTGGTATAGGGTGTGAGGTATGGATAAAAGTTGATTTTTTTGGTATATGAATATCCCATTGTTCCAGCATCATTTGTTGAAAAGACCACCCTTTCTCCACTAAATTGCCTTTGCACTTTTGTTAAAAATCAGTTGTCTATATAGATGTGGGTCTATTTCTGGAATACCACAGAGGTGAAGTTTCCTTCTCAACACATATCAGGGGGTGTACAGTATCAATATGATCTGTCACTAGTAATGTTGGCCGGGATCATTTGGTCAAGGTAGTGTCTGCGAGACTTCTCCCTGGAAAGTTACCTTTTTTTCACTTTTCATACTCTATTCTTTAAGAGCAAGTCACTAAATCCAACCCACACCAGGAGTTGGGAAGATTAAGCTCCATCTCCCGGATGAGGGAGAATGTACACATGCTATTTGGAACTCTTCCATAAGGACTATTTCAGTCGTCTCCTTCACTTATTTATGCAATCATTTATGTTAATACTGAACTCATGTATATTTATTTTATACTATGAGTTCTAATCCAATACTATATTACTTGTTTTATTGCTCAAATTATTTCAGCTTAAGCCATCAGAGGTATTTTAGTTTGGCACTAGTTTCCCTTTGACATGCCCGCAGCCTTTTGTGTTTTTTGAGCACTTCCTTGCTTCTGGCACTACAAGGTGCTCTAGACTCATCTTTTATTTTCCCTACTCCAACCCGAGAATCAACCATTTCTCCAATGAGCCATTTTTTGGGGGAATGGTATTTAGAAACCAGATCTAGGTTCTGGGTGTGCTTGCTTGTTCTATGCTTTCTCAGCAGACGGAACTAGAAAATCTATAATTGCTTCAGTATCTATCCATCTGTATCTATATCTATATTAAGCTAAACATGAGTTCAGACTGATGTTTCTAATTCTACTCCAGTACTATAGGATTCATTCATCTTCCCTCTTGCTCGAGTGCCCTATCTGACAGTGAGAAAATTAGTTTACACCAACTTTGTATTCCTGGGATAAACTCCACTTGATCATGATGTATTGTTCTTTTTATATGTTTACATATATGTGTGTGTATACAGATGTATACGTACAGGTGTATGTATGTAGGTGTGTATATACACATACAACTGTAAGTGTGTATTTATGCACACATACATATACACATACATGTGTTTTATATGTTCCTATACATAAAAAATAGTTATATACACATTTATGTTTGTATATTGGTGGAATTTATAAAATTCTAAGCCATATTTCATGTAAGTTAACTTTATTGGCATAAAGCTATTCATAATATTCCCTTATGATCCTTTTGATATCTGTAGCATCTGTAGTGATGTCACCTCTTTTATTTCTGAGAATGGTAATGTTTGTCTTCCCTCTTTTATTCCTGATCTGCCTGGCTAGAGTTTTAACAATGTTATTGATATTCTCAAAAGAACCAGCTTTTGCTTTCAATGATTTTCTCTATTGTTTTTCTGTTTCTCCTTCATTGACTCCAACTCTGATCTTTAATCTTTCTTTTCTTCTGCTTACTTTTGTTTTAATTTGCTCTTCTTATTCTAGTTTCTTAAAATAGAAATTGATGTCATTGACTTCAGGCTTTTCTTCTAATAAGTGTTTAATGTTTTTTTAAAGTAATGGTTTAGTGGCATCCTGCAAATTCTGATAAATTGTGTTTTTATTTTCATTCAGCACAAAATAATTTCCCATTTCCCTTTTGATTTCTTCTTTGGCCCGCACATAATTTAGAAGTGTGTTGTTTACTTTCTAAATATTTGGGGATTTTCCAGAGATCTTTCTTTTATTGATTTCTAATTTAATTCCACTGTGGTCAGAGAACATACTTTTATACGACTTGATCCTTTAAAAAAAAAAAAGATTTATTTTAGAATGAGAGAGCATGCAAGGCGGGGAGGAGCAGAGGGGGAGAGAACAAGAATCTGAGACAGACTCTGTACTCAGCATGGAGCCAGACACAGGGCTTGATCCCACAACTGCAAGCTCATGACCTGAGCTGAAACCAAGACCGATGCTCAACCAACTGAGCCACCCAGGCTCCCCTGATCCTTTTTAATTTATTTAAACTTAATTATGCCCATAATATGGTCTTAGGAAATGTTCCATGGACACTTACGAAAAATTTTTTAAAAGTGTACTATGTTGTTGGATAGAATGTTCTATAAATGCAATTAGATCAAATTGGTCAATAGTATTAAGAATTCTATACCCTTACTGATTTTCTACTTTCAATTATTGAGGGATATTGAAATCACTGGTAATGACTGTAGATTTGTCTATTTGTCCTTGCAGTTATTATCAGTTTTTCTTTCATGAATTTTAAAGCTCTGTTATTAGATATATAAAAGTTGAGAACTGTTATGTCTTTTTACTTATTTTATCATTATGTAATGACTTTTTTAAATCCCTAATATTTTTGTTCTGAAGTTTACTTTATCTGATATTAATGTATCACTCTATCTTCCCTTTGATTAATATTAGCATGGCATATCTTCTTCCATCCTTTTAAACTATATATATGTATATATGTCTTTATGTTTAAGGTGTGTTTCTTGTAGCATATAGATGGGCTTTGCTGTTTTATCCAGTCTGATAATTTCTGCCTTTAATTGGGGTGTTTAGACCATTTACCTTTAATGTGATTATTGATATGTATACATTTAAGTCTATCATCTTGTGATTTGCTTTTTGTCTCATCTGTCCTTTGTTTCCCCTTTTTACCTTTTTTGTTTTTTTTTGGATTAAATTATTTTAATCAACTGATTTTTAAAATAATTTTAATACTTTGTTAACTTGTCTCTCTCACTAGATTTTAAATTATCTGAAGGTGAGGACCATGTTTTATCTGATCTTTTATTCTAATTTACTGGTATAGTACTGAGCACATACTAGACAATTCAATACATATTTACTAAATGAATTCATTCATTCAAAACACTTTTATTTAGAATTATAGAAGACATAAGTGAATACCAATCCAGACCACAATCCTCCTCCTAACTCCAATTTTATTCAGTTATCTAGCACTTTCCTCAGAGCTGACATGATTCAAGGGAAGCTGACTCCATCTGCAGGAACAGAGATGGGCTTTTTTGCACTGAATGGTTAAGTCCACTGGTGGGTAAGTGATTGGTCCAAAATAGACAAAAAAAATAGAAACAAAGTTTGCTAAAAGCATCTGTGAACGTATTTTCTTACTCTTAAGAAAGAACATGAAACTTCTTTTCCTCTCTCCCACTAGACAGGAATGAGGAAGCAAGTAGCCCTGACTGCTACTTAGCATCCATCCTTAAGAACTAGTTTAAGATGAAGCTGACACTGATGCCAAAAGTGGAAAACTGGAAAGAACTTGGGCCCTTCACCCAGGTAAGCCACCAGATCAAAAATCCCTGAACCTTACCTCTGGCGTTCTTTTTATGTGAGCCAGTAAATGTCCTTACTACTTAGGCTTCCTGTTAAAGGCCACTAAACACACACTAAGTTACACAAAAAGCAATCTGTGCCACACACTATTCTAGTCACTGGAGGTTACATCCAAGAACAGATAAAGCCTCTGCTCTCAAGAAGCTTATATTCTACAAGAAGAAAACAGACTAGACAAATAATTGTACCAAATTATTTCAGATAGTGATAAGTGCTATGAGAAAAATAAAGAGATGTGACTGTGACTAATTGGGTTAATTTTGTTTACTCACAGAAGACTTCTAGGGCATTTGAGCTGAGACCTAAATGAGGTGAAGGAGCCAACCGTGAGAAGATCTGGTGCTAGAGAATTATAGGCAAAGGTAATAGTAGGACAAAGGTCACAAAAGAGAAGAAGCTTAGTATATTTAAGAAATACAAAGTCCACTGGGGCTTGAGCACAGAAAATGACCAAGAGAGTAGTAATGAGATGAAATTAACAGATACAGACAGAGGCCAGATAATGTAAGAATGTGAGCCATGTCAATGAATTCGGATTTTATTCAAAGCACAATGAAAACAAGAGCGTTTTAAGGCATGACCTAATTGATGTTTTAAAGGAACACTCTGATGAATAAACCTTCATATACCACAGAGCTGAACACCAAGAGAGTCAAATTTAGTCTGTTTACAGTAACAGTGTATTCTGCTCCAAACATCAAATACCTATGAAACACCTAATATGTGAAGAACACTACACAAAGTTTATAATGTTGCTATATTCTGTCCCCACCATGTATGGATTCCACATATTATTTTTTTTAAAGGATAAAATGAGGATGGGGAGGGGGGCTGCTAAATTATCATTTCTATCCTAATTTCTCTAGATAATGTCTGAAACTCATAGATGTAACTTTTTTTTTTTTTTAAACCATAACATGACTAATAGGCATCTGGTAAACTTAGAACTATAGTTCAGCATTTAGTGTCTGCCCAGGCAAGTGTTTCAGTCCTGTTCTAACACAAGTATTTGGATTTTTCCAAGAGCTGATGTCAGGGCTTTTCACAGAGACAGAACAGCATTTACAGGCCAGAGAAGGAAAAAGGGTTTCCCCAGCAGCTATGCTCAATGTGGCCTTTGTACTGTTCCACTGCTAACGGCAGGAAGACCCTGCTAGATAAAGCTATTTAGTTCCTGAAAAAAATTCTACCCTGGGAGGGTGAAGGAGGATGAATGGCCAGATTCCCCATTAAGGGAACCCAGCTTAGTTTTCTATCAGTGCTCAAACCCAAATTTAAATGAGCTCATCATCAGAACAAAGGTTTCTGAATTCTTATGAGGAAAAAACATCCTACTGAACTTGTTTTTAAAGAGGAGATAAACTGGCTGGAAATAACTGTAAATTAGAGAGGTGAAGAATAACACAGTAAGCTACTGCATATTTCCTGGGGTTGGACTCCCTGAAAAATACTCTATTTGGAAAGAATGATTAGTTGAGAAACACTCAATACCTTCATGTTACACTGGGTAGTCACAAATTATAGGCAAACTGCTCCAAATATATGTCCTCCATTATTCATAAGAATAATGATTAACAGTTAAAAGCATGATAATAGCTAAACTTTACTTGACTAGTTTCATTAGTTATTAACATATGTCAGTCTCTGCATTAAGTACTTTACATATATTAATTTAATTCTAACAATAATTCTGAGATAAATACCACTTTTATCCTCATTTTATAACAGAGAAATGTGAGGTTCAAAGAGGTGAAAGTAACTTATACAAGTTACATAACCAGTAGATAGAGGACCTTTGATTCAAACCTTTGTGATCTAGAGTCCCTGTTCTCAACCCCTAGACTACTGCATTACCACAAAACATTATTTTCCCTTTGTATAGTTTTTTATAGTTAAACAAAAGTTTTCACATAAGTGAGAATCAGAAAATTAGATCTGGTATAACTACAAAATATTTACCTAGAAAGGTATTCATACCCTTTACATAATTGCAGGAAAAGATAAGCCAACATAAACTGGTTACAAAAGAACTCCCAATCCTATAGAATCTGTGTTTCCAAATCCCAAAGCTGAGTGGAGAATTCAGTTAATATCTACGTGCCATATGGGCAACTCGCCAGCTACACATCATAAAGGAAACCTGTTTCCACGTGAATGTGTTCCTTCAAGGCAACACTCTCACAAATCACTGGTTCTTTCAATAAATATGCATTAAATTCCAGGTAAAGATGAAAGATAATAAAAAACAATTTTCCAGCCTTCCTCAACACTAAAAGCAAAAATAGAAGGGGAAAAAAATCCATCTTCTATGAAAGAAGGACATAGATTATAACCTTAAACCATTAACTACAAAACATACTTGCCAAATCTACTAAATTTTGGATCTATACCAAAAAAGTCTTGGTAGACCTGAACAGGAAACCAATTTCTTGAAACATAAGGATCACAGATCTGAAATGAAGATCTAACTGTCCTTTGATTAGGAAGTCAATATCCAGTGCAGGGACAGAACAAGGGAATACGGGACTCTATAGAGACCCAGGATAGCAGGAGGAAGTAAAATTAAAGAAGAAAATCATGCTGACACATTCCTAGGCTTATGATACTGCTGGAGGTAAAGTGGAGATAATGAGGGAAAGACAGAGCACCTGCCATCAGAACACACACACACACACACACACACACACACACACACACAAAAGAACACAACACAGAGAACCCTGTGACCTCAAGGAACATTGCTGTGAACCACATAGGGCTTTTGAACACAGAAAAGAACAGTAAGCAACAGAAAAATGGAATAATTAATAGTAACAGCTAACATTTACTGTGCATATAACATATGCCAGTAACTGCTGTAACTATATTACATATATTAACTCATTTAATCCTCAGTAAATACTATTATTATCCCTATTTTATAGATGAAGAAACTAAGGCACAGAAGGATTAAGAAATTTGCCCAAGGTCAATTAGTAAGCCGAGAAGCTGAGATGCGAACCCAGACCTTCAGTTCTTGTTCTTAATCACTATGCTTTATACAAGTAAAAATAATATTCAAAAATACACTAGAAAAAAATCCCCCAAAACACAAAAAAAGTGAATTCTAAACACACCATACTATAAAAACAGACACAAAATAATCAACACTAACACATACATTGCTAAAGTTATGAAAATATAAGATTTTTAAATAAAGAGTTATAGGACAAGAGCATTTTTCACAGAACTAGAACAAAGAATCCTAAAATTTGTATGGAACCACAAAAGGCCTTGAATAGCCAAAGCAATCTTGAAACAGAAAAGCAAAGCTGGAGGCATCACCATTCCAGACTTCAAGTTGTATTACAAAGCTGTAGTATAAAAACAATATGGCAGTGGCAGAAAAAGAGACACATAGATTAACAGATCAAAATAGAAAACCCAGAAATAAATCCACAACTGTTTGGTCAATTAATCTTCAACAAAGCAGAAAAGAATATCTAATGTGAAAAGGACAGTCTCTTCAACAAATGGTGTTGGGAAAATTGGACAGCAGCATGCAAAAGAAAAACTGGACCACTTTTTAACATCATACACAAAAATAAATTCAAAATGCATTAAAGACCTAAATGTGAGAACTGAAACCATACAGGCAGTAACTTTTCTGACATTAGCCAAAGCAATTTTTTTTTTCTAGGTGTGTCTCCTGAGGCAAGAGAAACAAAAGCAAAAACAAATGATTAGGACTACATCAAAATAAAAAACTTCTACACAGCAAAGGATATAACCAACAAAACTGAAAAATAACTTACGGAAGAGGTAATTGCAAATGACGGATCTGATAAAAAGTTACTATCCAAAATATATAAAGAACAAAGTTCAACACTCAAAAAACTAATAATCTAATTTAAAAATGAGCAGAAGACATGAACAGACATTTTTCCAAAGACGACATCCAGGCCAACAGACCCATGAAAAGATGCTCAACATCACTTACCACCAGGGAAATGCAAATCAAAACTACAGTATGATATCACCCCATACCTGTCAGAATGGCTAAAATCAACAACACAAGAACCAAAAGGGGTTGGCAAGGATGTGGAAAAAAAGGAACACTCATGCACTGTTGATGGAAATGCAAACTGGTACAGACACTGTAGAAAACATTATGGAGTTTCCTCAAAAAGTTAAAAACAGAACTACCTTATGATCCAACAATCGCACTACTATTTACCCAAAGAATACAAGAACACTAATTCAAAGGAATACATGCACCCACCCCCATGTTTATAGCAACACTATTTACAATAGCCATATGGAAGAAGCCCAAGTGTCTATCAATTGATGAATGGATAAAGAAGATGTGGGGCATATATATATATATATATAATGGAATATTATTCGGCCATAAAAAAGAATGAAATCTTGCCATTTGCAATGACATGGATGGAGCTGGAGAGAATAATGTTAAGTGAAATAAGTCAAAGACAAATACCATGATTTCACTCATATGTGAAATTTAAGAAACAAAACAAACAAGCAAAGGAAAAAAAAGGGAGAGACAGAGACAAACCAAGAAAGAGATTGTTAATTACAGAGTACAAACTGATGGTTACTAGAGAGGAGGGGGTAAAGGGATGGGTGAAATAGGTGATGGGGATTAAGGAGTGTACTTGTCATGATGAGCACAGGGTGATGTATGGAATTGTTGAATCACTATATTGTATACCTGAAACTAATATAACACTGCATGTGAACTAACTGGAATTAAAATAAAAATTTTAAAAAATAGAGTTCTATGAATACTTAAACAAAAAAATTTAAGTCATGTGGTCATGTACCAGTTGGAAAGATTAAGTTAGCCCCAAGATTTCTCTACAAAAAGACTCCATATGCCATATGACTCCAGTGTGAGAAAATAATGACACAACGTCTAAAATTTTTTCAAAAAATTTTTATGCATACTGGAAATTAAGATACAAGGAATCTGTAGAGAAATAAGGAACCAAAGCATCTATGAGCTCTTCTTGGAGAAAACAAAAACAAAAACTACTTACAGACAAAATGCACCCAGTAAAAATATCCTCAAAATGAAGAACTCAGGAATGTAGAAGGCTCAGTAAATGGACTGAGGGTGAGCACAGGATCAATTAACATACAGAAACTAATAAATACCTGTAACAAAAGCCACCCTACTGCCATTTAATAAAACATTAGTATTTCCTCAATGGAGAATTTGTCTTAACTTTGTATCCTCGTTATACCCTATATGGTACTTCTGCACACAGTACTCAAAAAATAAATGCTTTAAAAAAATGATCATCTGATATATCACCCACCCAACCCAGCACCCCATCTGCAGGAATAAAAGCTCCCTGATCTCTGGTTCACTGCTATATCCCAGGGCAGTGCTACACACACAGCAGGTGCTTAATAAATATTTGCCTAATGATATAATGGGCATTAGACTCAGGCAAATGGACTTCTTCTATCTTCTGGGCTCTAAAGCTTTAATTGCTATCTGGGCATATGCATTTAGATATACCACTGGCATCTCAAATTCAATAAATCCAAAACTAAATTCTTACTCTGACTCTCAAAACTTGCTTCTCCATCTCAACAAACAAACCTTTATCTACCTACCTGATCTAGTCAGAAATCTAGAAGTTATCAATGACACTTCCTCTCCTTCCCCACATCCAATGCACCCAACTCTCCATCCACCCAACAATACTTATTGAGCACTTACTACATACCATGCATTGTTCTAAAGGCTGAAGACAGAAAATAAGTAAGTCTTCTTTTTCATGGAGTTAACATCCATCATTGCATTTTACTGATTTTACCTTCAAGAGATATCTCAGATTTATTTCTGGCCTTCGCCATTGCTAGCTTCGAGCTAGCCACCTTGTCCCAAGCCTAGACTATTGTAATAATTTAACAGGCCTTGCCACTTCTACTCTTGCACACATCCTCCGATTCATTTCCCTATACAGAAACCATTTAATTCCAAAACACAAATCTTAGTGTGTCCCTCCCCTGCTTAAAATCTTTCAATAATTTTACATTGCATTTAGAAAAAAAAAATCCAAACACCAAACATGACATGCAAGACCCAAATATAAAATACAGCTCTTGGGGCGCCTGGGTGGCTCAGTCATTAAGCGTCTGCCTTCTGCTCAGGTCATGATCCCAGGGTCCTGGGATTGAGCCCTGCATCGGGCTCCCTGCTCGGCAGAGAGCCTGCTTCTCCCTCTCCCACTCCCCCTGCTTGTGTTCCCTCTCTCACTCTCTCTATGTCAAATAAATAAAATCTTTAAAATACAGCTTTTGTTACCTTTCTAATTTCAACTTCCACCACTCTCCTGCTCACTTACTATGCTCCAGCTATAGTGGCCTTCCTTTAGTGCTTTACATGCATGCTTCCCCCAAAAAGGGATATCTTGCATGCTGCTCGATTTGGGACCCTCTCCCCACTAACCCAATTCCTGAGTATACTTTATGTCTTTGCTTAAAGGTTGTTACTTTAGAAAGGCCTTTCCTGACTTCTGTTCCCCAATTTAAATTAGGTTCCTCCTGTTACTGTCTCCCACAATTACCCTATTCTTTCTCTCTAACACATTTTATAATTATCTTGTATTTAATGTTGGTTTGTATCATTAGGCAACTCTATAAGTACACAGTAAATTCAGGCCCTGGCACAGCTCCTCAAGGTGTTCAATAAATATTTCTTGAATGAATTAATAATTCAACCATAGAAAAGAGACACGTGGAGAAATTCTAAGCAAGGGAAGAAGCATATGCTGATGTGTTTGGAGAAAATCCAAGTAGCTCAGAATGGCTAGAGCATGAGGGTTGGGTTGGGGGAGCGTAATAATGTCTGCAGAGGGAACTATACACCATACAAAGGAATAGAAAGGTTCTTAACCCAGACTTCAGCTTCTATAGGTATTGAACATTATGGGGTGAGGGAATCTCTAGAGACAGTCTCAAAAGAGGTCCATTAAAAAGAGGTCTCCTCCAAAGAACCACTGCTAGAGACAATGCAGGAACACTGACAGGTTTTCAGCCAGGCAGTAATATGATCCAATATGTATTTTAGAAATATCACCTTGTAAACAAAATGAAGAATGAAACCGTGGGCCAGGAAACCAATTGGAAAATAGCAATAGTAAAGATTTAAAAAATGATGAGGATCTAAACAATATCTAAAGCAATAAAGAAAAAGGAATAAATATAAAAAATATTACAGAAATAAGCACTGAACCTCTAGCAAACCTAGAAAAGGAGAAAGAAACTCCCAGGATGGGGCACCTGGGTGGCTCAGTCAGTTGAGCATCTGCCTTCAGCTCAGGTCATGATCCCAGGTTCCTGGGATGGAGCCCCTGCTCAGTGGGGAGCCTGCTTCTCCCTCTCCTTCTGCTGCTCCCCCTACTTGTTCTCTCTCTCAATCTCTCTGTAAAATAAATAAATAAAATCTTTAAAAAAAAAAAAAAAAAAGAAAGAAAGAAAGAAACTCCCAGGATTTTGGCTTAGATGACAAAACATTTGATTGTGCCAATCACCACAGAAAGAAATGCAGAGGAAGTTTGGGTAAGAAGCAGTTTTGTTTGTCAAGGTAACTGCAGGACACCATAGTAGACATGTCTACTAAGGACTTGAGTTCAGAGAAGAGACCAGTCTGGAATTCAGATTGAGATGACATCAACATGACAGCAGTGTTCATGAGAATAGGTGGGATTCCCCCAGAGATCCACTTAACATCACCTGTAAAATGTAAGGGTTAGACTCAACCTGAAAGACACTTCTAAAGTAATGTGATTTTACTCATTATTACTGATTTTTAGGAAATAAAAAAAATCCATAAACTAACAAAAAGAGTTTATTACAGCTGATCCTTGAACAACACGAGGTTGAACTGAACACTTCTGCTTACATGGGGATTTTTTCTTTAAAGATTTATTTTACTTACTTGAGAGAGAGCAAGAACGTGTGCGTAGAGTGGGGGAGGGGCAGAGGGCAAGAAAGAATCTCAATAAGACTCCCTACTGAGCGTGGAGCCCAACCTAGGGCTTGAATCAGGACCCTGAGATCATGACCCGAGCCAAAATCAAGAGTTGGGCACTCAACTGACTGAGCCACCCAGGTACTCCAGGACTACTTTTTTGATAAATACAGTACAGCACTGTAAATGTCTTTTCCTTACCATGTTCTTAGTAACACTTTCTTTTCTTTCACTTTATTTTTAAGAACACAGTATATAATACACAGAACATACATAATATGCATTAACAGACTATGTTACCTGTAAGGCTTCAATCAACAGGAGGCCATCAGTAGTTAAGTTTGGGGACAGTCAAATGTTATACATGCATTTAACAGCACAGGGGTGTTAGCACCCCTAACCCTCATGTTGTTCAAGGGTCAGGGTCAACTGTATTTTAAAATTCATATTATATATCTAGAGTTTCTACTTCCTCATCATGTTCTTATAATATATCTGAACTCAACTTTATGTCACAACTATCACAGAGCAGGGAAAATACTAAGAAACTGTTTAGTTGTAACTTCTCTTGCAATGCCAGAATTTGGCAGTGGTGGAATTCTCTGTTAAAAAGAGTATTATCATAACTGAAAAATACTGAAAGTCTTTGTTCTTTAAAAATGTTAAATGTGGTGTTTTCTACTTAAAATTTTTTTACTTAATTTGAACAAGAGTATTATGAATTATATTTCTAGTTCTTACAGCAATAAACATTCATAAAAAGCCTAACCTGATTATTGGCATATACAAAAATCTAGAGCTGACATCATACTTATGGTGAAGAATAGAAGGCTTTTCCTCTGGGATCAGGAACAGGACAGGGATGTCCCCTCTCATCACTTTTACTCAACACTGTAGTATTATCACAGCAAGTGCAGTAAGGCAAAAAAAAGAAAGAAAGAAATACCAGGCATCCAGATTGGAAAGGAAGAAGTAAAACTGTATTTACATAGATTACATGATGATCTACATAGAAAATTCTATGAAATCAACAAAAAACCTACTAGAACTAATTAATAAGTTTAGCAAGTTTGCAAGATTCAAAAATCCATAACCAACTGTATTTCTGCATATAAAATACTAGCAACAGACAATTAGAAACTGAAATTAAAAAGATAATACCACCCATGATAACACTAAAATATTAAATACGTAGGGTAAATCTGACAAAAGATGTGTAAGACCTGTAAACTGAAAACATACATGGCTAAGAAAAACTGAGACCTAAGTAAACGGAGCTATATTCCATGTTCATGGACTGGAAATCTCAATGTTAAAATGTCAGTCATCCACAAATTGATCTATAGGTTCAATGCAATTCCAATCAAAATCCCAACAGGCTTTTTTCCAGAAATGAATAAACTCAATCTAAAGTTCATATGGAAATGCAAAGGGCCTGGAAGAGCCAACAATTTTGAAAAAGAACATAGCAGAAGGACCAACTCTACTTGATTTCAAGACTTATTATAAAGCAACAGTAGTCAAGACAGTGTGGTATTGGGAGTCAAGAGAGACAAACAGATCAAGAGAACAGAGACCCCATGTATATGAACAACTGATTTTTGACAAAGGTACAAAAGCAAATTCAGTCTTTTTAACAAATGGTGCTGGAATATTTAGATATCCATATGCAAAAAAATACACAATTTATACCTCACACCATATTAAAAAATTATCTCAAAATGTATCCCAGACTTAAAAGTAAAGTTGAAATTATAAAACTTCTAAAAGCAAGCACAGAAGAAAATATTGATTGGGAAAATATTTCTTAGATATATATACCAAAAGCACAATGCATAAAAGGAAAAACTGACAGACTGGAATTCAAAGTTAAAAACTTCTGATCTTTGAAATACAAACTATATTATCAATAAAGCTATTTAAAAAGAGAGAGAATACTAAAAGAATGAAAAGACAAATCAAAGACTGGAACAAAATATTTCCAAAACAAATATCTCATAATGGACTCAGATCCAGAATATATAATGAACTCTTACAACTCAATAATAAAAAGACAGCATAACTAAAAACAAAACTTAAACAATTCATGAAAGAAAAACATATGAATACTAATAAACACATGGAAAAATGTTCAACATTAACTGGTCATTAGGTGAAATGCAATAAAAACTACAATATGATGCCAGTATACACCCACTTACATGAATGAAATTAAAAATACTGACAATACCAAGTACTGGTGAGGCTGTGGAGCAACTGGAATATTGCTGGTAAAAACTTAATACAATATAGCCACCTCAACAAACAATTTGGCAGTTTGTTAAAAAGGTTAAAAATATACTCCTTCCACAAGATCCAGCCATTCTACTCCCAGGTGAAATGAAAAAATATGTCCATACAAAGACTTGTATGTCCAAAGTAAATTTATTCTTAATACGCCAAAACTTGAAATAATCAAATGACTATTCAACAGACAGATAAACAAATTATGGTTTATCCATATGTTGAAGTATTACTCAGCAATAAAAAGTTATGAACTACTGATACATATAACATGGACAAATCTTAAAATAATTATGCAGAATTTAAAAAGTCAAACAAAAAGAACACATACCATGTATATATTTATACCATGATATAAAACTTAAGAAAATGCAAACTAATCCATAACGATAGTAACAGTGGTAGCTGGGGATAGGTGGGGAGGATTCAAAGGGAAGAACTGCAAAAGGCACAAGGAAACTTTTGGGGTGATGTTTATTATCTTAATTTTAGTGGAGAGTCTCCCCATTGTATACAAAAATCAAAACCTATCAAACTATGTATTTTAAACATAAATAGTTAATTATACAACAATTATACCTCAATACACCTGTTAAAATCTCAAAAAGCCTAATGTTCAAATGAACCAAAACTACCAGTAAGCATTATATCATACCTCAAGAAATATCTTAAGTAAAAGACTCAATGGTCTGACTATTTTCTACCCATTGTAAATGAAAGCATTTGAGAGTATACATAAAGGATATATCAAAGAGGAACTCTGCTACTGTGTTTGTTTGTTGGCTTGCTTAGGTGGAATAATCCAATAATGCTTTAGAAAAGTATTTTTAAATATAATATTGGGTAAGCCTATGGTCATCAATCATTTGGTATGGAGAAATTTCAGCAAACTTTAGTTTACCTGCCTAAATTTGATTATTTTATAGGTTCTCTTCAAGATTCTCACACTAATTAATGCTTCAAAAGATCACTGTAATAATAATTTTAGCCCCAACAGAATGTGTTGGTATTAAAAAGTACAAACTCACTTATATATTTCACCAATGTACTATACAAGTCTATTACTCATTTATTCATCCCTTTATTCAATAAATGAATTTATTACTGCATACTCTGTAGTCAGGCACTAACCGAGGTCCTTGCAATATATTTGGGGTAAAGGGAAGAGGGAGACAACAGACAATAATGATCTTAATAAATGTATACTGTAATATGTTAGAAGGTGATACACCTTGTAATGACACATTAATGAGGCTTATTTCCATAAGCCGCACATGAAAATCTCCTACACTGAATAGAATCACATAATGTTAGAGCTGAACTTTAAGGTGACTTAGTCCAATCTCACACTTGACAGATGATGTTAAATTATTTACAGAATCACCCAGTACTTGGCAGAGATTAGGATCCCTATCTCCCTGTTTGCTCCACTGGCATCACTCTTTGAGATGTCAAATAATTGTGATAAAATGTTTCAATCTGCTCATACGGAAACAGTGGAAAGAGTTTTGGGAATTGACTGGCCTAGGTTTCATGGTTTTGTTTAAACTACTTAACCTCTCAAAATATAAATTTCCTCATCTAAAAACAGGGATGGTCATAATTTTGTGACTGGGTTGTTATGAGGATTAAATGTAGCAGCTTATGTAAAATACCTACATGTTAGCACATGACTATATAACCAGTACTAGTATCCTAGCACCAAAAATAGTACATCATATGTATGAGTTTTTTATACCCCTCACTAGACTATAAACCTCATATACATCTAAGGCACAAAACATAATATAAACACTCAATAAGTAATTGTTAATTTGTTAATATTCTAAGGAGTCAACCAGCTTTCAAACTATGGCAAACAGTAGGATAACTCCAATCACCCTGATGGAGATGATCAAATTAACTGAAAGCTTCAGAGTATGCTTAAAAATGGTTTCAGGCTGTCTTTTCTAAACAGAGCTGTCTGCAGCGCTAAACACTTTTTAGTGTCGTAAACTATGGTCCTGAATCTTTCTGTCCACAAGAAAATAACTTCCACCATTCAGGATGAAACAAAAAAGGCTGCAGGATTTTATGCCACTTCTTTTCACATTCATGCCTCTGCTCTTGTATTCACAGATATGAATGCAGGAAAAAAAAAAAGCAGAAGGCAATTCCAATGCCATCACATAGCAATCCGGCAGCTTCTTCATATTTATAACCAACATTTTAGCTGACAAAGGCAAAAATCCCACAAACCGAACAAAGGATAAAATAACTCAAATTGGTAAGAGTGTTTGGCATCATGGATATCACCTTTTCCAAATGACTGTATGTTTCATTTTAGTTTCAAATGAAAAAACAATCATGAAGATTACCCCATAAAAATATTCCCTTCCCCCCACCACAGGATTAATCCCTGTCCTTCCAAACCCCATCCGAGGTCCCTTGGGTATCAAAGGGAAACCACTATCCTGAAGCTTCAGATAATTAAATCACAATTTACAGAATAATAAATCAAAGTCCCTAGCTAAGATTCAAGAGAAGTTATGTCAATTCAGTTCTAAAAAGGTAAAAGAAGGATGCTGCTTCCTATCCTTTTGAATACAAACATCCCTGCAATGCTGGATGTTAAAACCTTTGTTCTCAAGCTAAGCAATTAAAGCACAGATTTTCAAAACTAGAAATTTTCTTCCTTTACGTCACATTAGGCTTTTTTAAAACATGAAAAAAACCTTAAAGGCTATTTTAAGAATAATGAACAATGTAAAGATACCCTCTTCCTTTCTCTCTCTGGCTCCTCTGTGACAGGTACATCCCTTTCACTGAAGCTATTTTTCTACCATTTTCCTACACTTCATACACCACCGAGAAAACAAAGACTGCTATAGATTACCTGGATCACCGGACAAATCAGCAGACAAGTAAAAGCTCAAAAGGCTTGTTTCCATGGAGTAAAAGAGAATGAAATCCTCACCAAAACACCATTCCCTTAGCAACCTTAGGCTTTTCCTTTATACATACACTCGACATCCTTGGAAAGGCATTTGCCGGATGATTTTACTGCCCACAAGAGGGATGATATGAAGAAACCCCACCTCTTCTCCCACCCCCAGGCGTCTACCATCATCACCCAAAGTCCAACACTGTGCTGCTAAAGGAAAAAAGCAAAGAACAGCATCCATGAACACGACTCTAGGTCACAACCACAAAAATACTTAAAAGATAAAGAAAGCAAAGATTTAGCTGACAAGTTTTTTAAGGGAGGAGGCCAAGCAGCTCCCACAAAATTAAAAATTCTTGTAAAAGATCTAATTGTAGAGCCACAAAAATTTTCTTCAGAATTTCCTGAATAAAGTATGATTTTTTAGAAAAACATAGCGCCTCTATGAAAAATGGGAGTTCCTCAAATATCTTAAAATTTTGTTACTGCTCCTGCTCCCTTCCCTAAAGGCAAATCAACCAAATAAATGAAGATTTACAAAAAAGGTCTCTTTTTGTTGGTAGTGTAAACCCCTCAACGACAATCTGGGACAGGCGGTGGGGATGGAGGAGGAACAGATAAAAAACGGGATGAGGAAAAATACTTTCTGCCCCAATAAGCCTAATTAAGTTTGTAAGCAAGGCTGGGAGGATTGAAATTTCTTCATGCTATTTTGTCTGTGTTTGATTATTGTAAATCTTCCCTGGTCTCTAACCATGCCCCAGGCATTCTGATGTCTGGCACTCCGTTAACTTGCATCCCTACCACTTACAGTACAATGAGGGAGGGACAGAGACACACACTCATTCAATTTAATCCCTGGAAGCCATGTAATTTTGCTAAAACAGTAATTTGCCTCAAATACTGCTCTCTAACAAAGGCACTGCCACACTAAGAAGACTCGTTAGCCT
This sequence comes from Eumetopias jubatus, assembly GCF_037043125.1. Classification (NCBI taxonomy): domain Eukaryota; kingdom Metazoa; phylum Chordata; class Mammalia; order Carnivora; family Otariidae; genus Eumetopias; species Eumetopias jubatus. The sequence goes on from NW_028274819.1 coordinate 97,433,147, forward strand.
CTATTTTCCTTTCCTGAAGCATCAACCCAAGTTGACAATTTGCACACACGTAATTTCTGGGATTACTACATTAGTAATGAATGACAAACATATTCTTTGTTTGATAAAACATATTCCCTAAAACTTCTGAATATATCTAATTTTAAGTGAAAACCCAGTAATCATGGCACTTGCTTAAATTATAGCCTCGGGTTCTGTAAACTTCTAAACAAATTCACAGAACCTCAGAGTCACAGTTAAGTGATCTATGAAGAATCAGCTTCCATGGAACCACACCTTGGGGAATGCAGTCTGTAAAAAATAAACAAAGGAAGAAGAACCAAAGGATAGATAGATGAGTAGATTTTTAGGTTTGCTAAACTAGAGACTAATGATTTTAAGGCTTTCCCAGGACATTAACAAATTTACTGAATTTATGATTTATAAGTACTTAATAGAGAAGCAGTGATACAACTTACCACCCAACCATGTGACCCAGAAATCGCATTCTGAGGTATTTTATCCAAATGATGTGAAAATTTCTGTCCACAGAAAAATCTGTCTGTGATGTTTACAGCAGCTTTACTACCTCATCATCAGTGCTAAAAATTGGAAGTAACCAGAATGTCCTTCAGTGGGGGAATGGATAAACAGACATGATTCATTCATACATGGAATATTATTCAACAATTTAAAAAGAATGAAATATCATTTCACACAGCAATATGGGTAAAATTTAAATGCATTTTGCTATGTTAAAGAAGTCAGATGCAAAATCCAAAGATTTGCATATTGTTACATTCACAGGACACTCTGGAAAAAGCAAAATTAAAATAAATTAGACAAAAACACAGATTAGCAGTTACTAGAGATTAGTGGAGGAGAATGGCTGGCTACAACGGGGATGCCCAGGGACACATTTAGGGTGCACAACCTTTTCTGTACTATACTAGGGATGTGGATACATGACTCTACTCCTTAGTTAGGAACCACAGAACTGCACATTCTGAAGAGTGAGCTTCTGTGAATGCTGACCAAACAACAATAAAAATCCATCAACCAAAATGTTGGAAGACTCCAAGATGAAATGTAGAACCATGATAAATGAATCTAACTTCATTACAAATTATGACATAACCGCACCGAAGGGGTGGGGGAGAAATGAGCTGACCTAACTAACTTTGGAAAGTGATGTTTTTACTGGAAATTGTAAGGCTAACAACAAAAATAAACACTGGACTCTAATTGGAAGGTTTGTTTCTCATGGGTACACAGGTTAACAGTCCTGAAATAGCTTTTCATGTATACTGGAGCTGAACAAATAAGTAAATGGATAATACATGGTTGGAGCCAAGCTTCTCACTGTGAAACTGACACATAAACAAGAAAGGAAGACTAGAGTGAACCCGGTACTGGATTAAAATCAGATATACCAGGAAGAACCCATGCTTAATACATATACAAATGGATACAAAAACAATTATAGATATGTGTGTATGCATAGGTATATATATATATATTACCTAGTTCTGTCCCTTGAGAGGGCTTAAAAGCATTGGCACCTGAATAGCCGTGAGCATACCCAGCACCCACAGTTTGGTTTCTAAATACCATTCTCCTATAAAAGGACCTCCTTGGGAAAATGGCTGAAACTGGGGCAAAGAAAATATAAAATGAGCATCTCAGAGTACCAGAAAATAAGGAAGTACTCAAAAAACAAAAAATATAGAGGCAAGTGCCAACCTGAAAGCTTTTCCAACAGTCAAAGCTGGAACAATATGAGCAACAAAATAAAAACATAGTATTGGATTAGAACTCAAAGTATAAAACAAATATACACCAGTCCACACTTACATACATACACACATACATAAATGGAGGAGGACACAAAAATCTTCCTTACAGAAGAATTCTGAATCATATATGTAGATACTTCCTCCTCCCCTAAGTGTGGATTGAATGTTAAGTGACTTGCTTCTAAAAAACAAAGTATGGAGAGAGAAAAAGAGTAACTTTAGAAGGGAGAAACCTGGGAAACACTACCTTAGCCAAGTGGTCAAAGTTAATACCACCAATGAGGTCATATAGATGTCATGTAGACATCATGTATCCCTGATACAAAATGAAAGAGCACTTCATCTCTGACATATTCTTTCCAAAAATGCATAACCCTAATAATAAAAAAACAGCAGCAAACCCAGACTGCGGGAAATTCTAAAAGATACCTGGGCCAGTACTCCTCAAATCTGTTAAGGTCATAAAAAACAAGGTAAGCCTAAGAAACTTTCACAAACCAGAAGAGATTTGGGAAACATGAAAACTGCACTGTGGAATCCTGAATTGGATCCTGGAACAGAAAAAGATCATTAATGGAAAAGCTGGTGAGATCCAAATAAAGTCTATAGTTTAGTTAATACCAATGTATTCTTAGTTTTAGTAGATGAACCACAGTAATGCAAGATGTTAACAACGAGGAAAGCTAGGTGTAAGGTATATGGGAGCTCTCAACACTATCTTTACATCTTTTCTGTAAATCTAAAAGTATTCCAAAATAAAGAAGTTACTGAATAACTAGTATATAATGCTAGAAAGTCAGTATAGTAAGTGCTCTTAGGTAGTGACTTGGATTGTTAGTTAAAAACATTCCCACAAAGAAAACTCCAGGCTCAAACGACTTCACTGGTGACTGTCCCAACATTTAAAGGAAAACATAATAATAATCCTACACACACTCTTTCTGAAAACACATGACACTTCCCAATTCATTCTCTGAGGCCAACATTACACTCAATACCAAAACAAGCAATGACATTATAAGAAAATGAAAACCAATATCCTTCATGAACATAGATGTAAAAATCTTCATTAAAATACTAGCAAACCAAAATCTATCAATATACAGAATGAATAATACATAATGACCAAATGGAGTTTATCCCAGGAATGCACGGTTGGCTCAACATTCAATGTAATTCACCATATCACCAGTCTAAAAAAACAACTATATGATCACCTCACTAGATGCAAAAAAAAAAACATTTTACAAAATTCAATGCCTGTTAATGATAAAATATCTCACAAACTAAGACAGACGATAACTTCCCCAAACTGATAAAAGGCATCTATAAAAACAAACACATAACATCACACTTAATGGTAACAAATTAAATGCCTTCTCACTATGATTGAGAACAAGGCAGGGATGTCTACATGTCTATGCTCACAATTTCTATTTAACATGTTAGGGAGATAAGACAATAAAGTAAATATATAAAAAGCTTACAGACTGAAAAGAAAGAAAATACAACTGCCTTTAACCACAGATGACATGATCATCTATGTAAAAGATCCAAAGAAATCGGGGTGCCTGGGTGGCTCAGCCAGTTAAGTGTCTGCCTTCGGCTCAAATCATGATCCCAGGGTCCTAGGATCGAGTCCCACATCCGGCTCCCTGCTCGGCAGGAAGTCTGCTTCTCTCCCTCCCTCTGCCCCTCTCCCTGCTTGTGCTTTCTCTCTCTCTCTCTCTCTCTAAAATAAATAAAAAATCTTAAAAAAAATCCAAAGAAATCTATATTTATAAAAAAATAGAATAAGTTTAGCAAAATAACAGTACACAAGATCAATATACAAAAAGCAATCACATTTCTATATACTAGCAACAAATGAACAATTAATTTTAATTACCATTTATAGTAACCTCAAAACACATGAAATATACAGGGCTGAATTAAACTGTGCAAGACCTATACACTGAAAACTATAGAATTTTTTGAGAGAAAAGACTTCAATACATGAAGAGTGAGATTATGTTCATGAATCAGAAGACTCATACTGTTAAGATACTGATTCTCCCTAACCTGATCTACACTTGACACAATCATCCTAAAAAATCACAGCATTAAAAAAAAAAAAAACAAATTGACATGCTGATTCTCAAATTCAGATCCATTCAATACAAAGGATCTAGAAAAGCCAAAACAATTTTTTCAGAAAAAAACAAAACTGGAAGGCTTACACTATCTTCTTTCTAAGATTTAAGATAAAGCTACAGTACTCAAGACATAAGGATAGGTGTATTGATCAGAAGAACACAATATAGAGATAGCATAAATAGATGCATATGAATAGGACTGATTCAGTTTTTAACACAAATGACAAGGTAATTCAACAGGAAAAGAACAGTCTTTTCTGTAAATAGCACTGGAGCGTACGACAAAACACACACACACACACACACACACACAGACACACCTTAATCCTTATCTCACACCATATACAAATACTAACTTGATATATATCATGGGGCTAAAAATAAGAGAAAAACTATAGACCTTCTAGAAAAAATGAGGAGAAAATTCTTGCAACCTTGGGTTAGGTCAAGATTTTTTCAGGTAGGACCCAAAAAACAAAAACTTTATAGTTTGCTTTTTTGTTTTTAAACAGAAGAAGTTGACAAACTGAACTTAATCAAAATTAAAAACTTCTATTCTTTGAAAGACACTGTTAAGGAAATAAAAAGACAAGACACAAACTGGGAGAAATATTTTCAAAACACCTATCTGATAAAGGACTCATAACTTACATCTCAATAATTAGAAGACAAGCCAATTTTTAAAAGATTTGAAAAGACACTTCATAAAAGAAAACAAATGGCAAAAGTCCTCAGTATCACTGAGGACTTGAAAAGTCCTCAATATCATTAATAAGAGAAATGCAAATAAAAAAATACAATGAGATGGCCATTCATACCCACTAAAATGACTAAAATTAAATAGATTGATAATACCAAGTGTTGATGAGGATGTGGAGCAACTGAAACTCTCCTACCTTTCTAGTGAGAATGTAAAATCATAGTCACTTTGGAAAACAGTTTTGAAAAGTTTTTTATAAAGTTAAACATATACTTATCATATAGCTTAGCAATCCTACTTCAAGGTTTTTACCAAAGAGAAATGAAAATGAAAATGTAAATCACACAAAAAACTCAAGTGCCAATGTTCAGATTTATTCAAAATAGCCCAAACTGGAAACAATTCAAATGTCCATCAACAGATAAGTGGATAAAGAAACTCTGGCATATTTACACAATGGAATATTAAGGCAAGAAAAAGAAACTACCATAACATGCAACAACTTGGATGCATCACAAAAGCATTAAAGAAGACAGACACAAAAAGATTATATACACTGTATGATGCACTTACATGACATTGTAGAAAAGGCAAAAACTCTTGTGACAGAAAGCAGACCAATGGTTGTAGGAAACTAAATGAAAAGATGCATGAGAGAGCTTTTTGGAGTGACGGAGATATTCTGTATCTTAATCATGGTAGTGTTAAAAACTGGATACACTTGTCAAAGCTCTTCAAAATACACAATGAAAATGAGTGAACTTTGGGGCGCCTGGGTGTCTCAGTCATTAAGTGTCTGCCTTCGGCTCAGGTCAAGATCCCAAGGTCCTGGGACTGAGTCCCGCATGGGGCTCCCTGTTCTGTGGCAAGCCTGCTTTTCCCTCTCCTACTCCCCCTGCTTGTGTTCCCTCTCTCGCTGTATCTCTCTCTGTCAAATAAATAAATAAAATCCTTAAAAAAAAAAAATTAAAAGAAAATGAGTGAACTTTATCATAGGTAAGTTGTATCTCAAAGTAAGTTAATTTTTTAAAGATAAAATGAACAGAATTAAGTCCAGAATTTATTTTATTATTTATTTATTTGAGAGAGAGAGAGAGAGTGTGTGTACACGAGAGCATGTGTGCCTGTACACACTTGGGCGGGGGGGCAGACAGGGAGGGAGAGGGACAAGCAGAGCGCGGAGCCTGTGTGGGGCTTGATCTCAGGACCCTGAGATTATGACCTGAGCCAAAAGCAAGAATAGGATGTTTAACCGACTGAGCCACCCAGGCGTCCCTAAGTCCATAATTTAAATAGCTGATAAATTGACTAATTTCTCTAACTCCCTACCTAAAATATAAAACTTAAGTTATTGCTTTAACATAAAATCCTTAGAATTCCATAGAAAAATAAACCTTTACTTCAAAAATAAAACTTGAAAGGCTGAGCATTTTAAAAATTTAATTCTTAGCTCTGAACGTGTTATTTATAAAAATATTTAACATTTCAATGAACACTATATCAATATGATGACCTACTTCAATACCTAAAGCCCAAGCAATTACCAGAGCAATTCACCCAACTAGGATATTCTTACCAGAACATTACAAACACTTCTAAAGAAACCTGATGAACACTACATCAGCCAGGTGACCAAGGTCATCAACAGTCATAAACCATGTTGATATGATGAAAATGACACTATACCTCTGTTATCTTTCTTTGAACAACTCATTAACTCCAGTCTAGTCAGAGGAAAACAGACAAATTTCAATGTACAGGAATATTATAAAATACCTGACGAGTACTCCTCAAAACTGTCAAGATCATCAAAAACAAGGTTAAGTCTAATAAACTGTCACAGCCAAGAGGAGCCAAGGGAGACATGACAACTAAATGAAACGTGGTATCGTGCATGGGATCCTGGAACAGAAAAAAGACAACAGGTAAAAACTAAGGAAATCAGAATAAACTTTGGACCTAATGAATAATAATGTATTAAAAGTCAGTCATTAATTTTAACAGAAGTACCATACTAATGTAGTACATTAATAATAGGAGAATCTGTGTGCAAGTATGAAGTACATGTTCCTCTCTACTAGGTTTTTAATTTTTCTGTAAATCTAAACCCGTTCTAAAAAATAAACTGTTAAAAAAACATTCGTCCCCCCTCCACTACCAGTTAAAAAAGTCCATCGCAGCAGCAGAACTTAGAACACTACAGGAAAAGGAAAGATACCAAGGGAAGAGAATCAAGAAAAAGATTGTACAGGTTATTAATTTAAAGAACATCAGTACAGCTTGGGTAGAAAATTGTGTTATAAAGCTTTTCTTTTCTTTCTCGCTCTCTTTTTTAACTATTTAGTGGAACAAGAGAAAGCATAAAAAGAAAGGTCAAAAGATGACCTAACAGGGATGTTAAAAATACTCTTCCCACTGCTTACACAGCTGTACTGGTGTTTTGACGTCAATCTCAAGACTCCCATGGATTATAACAACAATTCCTTCTTTGGTGTTTGTTGTATAAATTTCAAAGTGAAACCCAGTTGTTAATGAATGTTCACAGTTTCCATGATGAGAAGACTAATTTTGCTTAAAATCTGAGAAATACAGTGGCTAACAATGGGGGGAGGAGAAATGGAGAGGGTCATTTTGAACATGCTCATTTGAGTTTAAAGGAAGTCTTCTCTCTCAGCCCATTAAGTCATTTATCTCTTCATTCTTAATCTTCATTGGGAAACTAAAGTGAAATACCACTCTCTCTCATTTCTTTTACAAATCTGAAAAAGATTTGGTTGGGTAAAAGCAAATTATTAATATGCCTTCAACTGAGGACTGATACCCAAAAATGTGTGAAATTTCAGTCTGCAGTATCTGCTTTGTATGGTAGATTTAACTTAATAGTGTTATATTAGTGATTTGAATCACTAATCAGTATGATTCGATGTAATCAGTTATTCATAAAGGCACATTCTTTGCAAAAACCATCATATAAAATCTTCACTATCCCAAGAGAAATGTGTTCTTAAAAATTCTTTTTTTCTAAACTTGCAACTACGTAAGAACTGATTGTTATACCAAAATACACAAAGTTAATCTTGCACTTTGGAAGGTAATTTCTGCTATGTTGTATTCCTTTTTTAAAAATATTTTATTTATTTATTTGAGAGAGAGAGAGTGGGGGAAGGAGCAGAGGGAGAAGGACAAGCAGACTCAGAGCTGAGCCTGGAGCCTGATTCGGGGCTCCATCTCACAACCCTGAGATCATGACCTGAGCTGAAATCAAGAATCGGAGGCTTAACCGACTGAGCCACCGAGGCATCCCATGTTGTATTCTTAGCTTTGTGAACCTTTGGAGCTGAGCAGAAAAATCAGCCAGAGATTCTCAGTTCAATAAAGCTGTTTTTAACCAAGTATCCTAACATTCACATACATATTTAGCTGTACACAACAATCCCAACTTTATCTCCAGAAGTACCTCCCTACTCTTTACTGGTGATTAAATCAAAAGGAGTGAATGTTTCTTCTCTACCCAAGGAAAAAATAGGCCAGCAATATCAAAATTACAGAACTGTTACGGACATTTTTTTTAAAAAGTTCTAACTATACAATTCATTTTTTATGAGAAAAAGCATATCTAAAAAAGTCAAAGCATCTCTCCTACACTGAACAAAAGTTACACTCTGAAATGATCATCGGAGAAGGACCCAGGAGACATGCAGGAGGAGGTGGTTAATGACAGCATAATAAAGGAAAACATTTGACTATGGGTAACCATAAAAATACATTTTTCATATTTTAATTTTGTTCTCAAATTAATTTCCATCACTATAAAAAAATAGTTGTTCACTGAAAAGAATATGGAAAAGAAACGGGAAAGGAAGAAAACCACCTAAAGTCTTACTACCCATCATTATTCTACTAGTTAAAGAAATTATTATATAGCTATATAATAAAATAAGGTACAGCCACAAAGCATAGGCACTCACACAGAAATAGAACATATTTAAAAAGTACATTCCTAAATGAAAACTTCAAGTTACAAAACAGTACATATAATTTCATTTGTGTAAAGCAAATTAATAGTTGCTATATCTGGTAAATGAGATTAAGCAAATGGGTGAAGACAGGGAAACTGTCACTTTATACTTTCTTCTATGGTCGAAAAAGATTAAACTATAGGTTTAGGGGCGCCTGGATGATGCAGTCAGTTAAGCGTCCCACTCTTGGTTTCGGCTCAGGTCATGAGCTCAGGGTCCTGGGATCTGGCCTGAATCAGGTACTCATCGTGGAGTTGACCCTCCCTCTGCCCCTACCCCCCCTCTCAAATAAATAAATCTTAAAAAAAAAAAAAAACTATAATCTTAGTACTGAAGCTAACAGGTATATGAAGGTTCACTATGCTATTCTAACTTAACGTAAGTCTAAAATTTTATATTATAAAATCACGTAAAAGTGTACTTTACATATACTTCTAAGGAAAAAAAGTGTTTGAGACTAGTTTCATCCCAAAGAGCCTTTTGTTTGTGTCTGCATTTGTTTTTAATTCTAGAGGTAGGTATCTCAGCTAGATTCCCCCTTAGACAAAAAATTACCAACCACCTACAATTTAATAATTAAAAAATATACTGTTCAAAATCCCTTGAAGTAGATATTATAGTAGATATTACAGATAAAGAGACAAAAGCTAAGTCAGAGAGGCTAAGTAATTTTAAGGTCACTCAGCTAACAAATGGTAGAGACAGAATTTGAAAACAGACATATTGGATTGTAAATTCTGTTTTCCATCAAAAGTTGGAAAATTTTGTGGGGAAAAACCTTACAAAAATTGAGCACCTGTCTTATCTCTAAGAAATAAACTTCAGTTTCCCATAAATAAATCTTTCAAATCCAAGAAAGGATTCCTATACTCTATTGCTCATTTGCCTAGGAAAATCAAGGAAATTATAATTATATATAAACTATATATAGTTTATATAAACAATATAAACTATATTGGAAAGCAGATTGAACCCTGCAAAGCAAACTGATTAGTAACCCTGGGGCAAAGGTCTGCCAGAAGAACTCTGTATTGGGCTGGTATATGACACAGTGTGTGTACTGAAGCACAGAGAAATATAATTCAGAGGCATTAAATAATATCAAGCCCATGTTAAAGATGGTATCTCTACTAGAATATATGAGAACTTTACTTCCTGAATACAAAAGAAAACCTCATCAGCAGATCAGAGCAGTAAACAGTTCTACTGAAACCCAGATGGCAGTGCTGATGGTGACCGCTTAAATAATGAGGTAATTTACAATCTTTTGTAATTTACAAGGCATCTTTACTGTAGTAGTGGTTACTTTGTAGTTACTACTACTTATCTAATGTTCTCTTAAAAACTTTAGTGGCTTTCAGGGTGCCACCAAAACTTCCAATATTCAAAAGTATGAAGGTAACATAAAAATGTTTAGAGTACCACTTTTCTAGATTTTAATCCAAGTTCGTGCCTTATAGATTATAAAATATACAAGTAACAGTAGCTTAGTCCATGCAAAGGATAGTTTTGGTGATTTACACTCTTATCCCTTCAGGTTTTTACTAGAGGTCATTAGAAAAGACATTTAAAAAGTTGCTCATATGGGGTGGCTGGGTGATAGACATTGGGGAGGGTATGTGCTATGGTGAGCGCTGTGAATTGTACAAGACTGTTGAATAACAGATCTGTACCTCTGAAACAAATAATGCAATATATGTTAAGAAAAAAGAAGAAGAAGATAGCAGGAGGGGAAGAATGAAGGGGAGTAAATCGGAGGGGGGAGACGAACCATGAGAGACCGATGGACTCTGAAAAACAAACTGAGGGTTCTAGAGGGGAGGGGGGTGGGGGGATGGGTTAGCCTGGTGATGGGTATTAAAGAGGGCACATTCTGCGTGTGGAGCACTGGGTGTTACGCACAAACAATGAATCATGGAACACTACATCAAAAACTAATGATGTAATGTATGGTGATTAATATAACAATAAAAAATTTAAAGAAAAAAGTTGCTCATAACTTGTTATAAAACTGTTGCAGGAGACACTGAGCCCATTTTTGTCTTGAAATCTATGTGAATAGTAATTTGTTATGAAGTTAATGATAAATAATAAAAATTTGGCTTGTTATAAAGGAGGAAATACACCCACTAATAGCCAAATCATATTTATCTTTTTCCCACAGCACCCTGATTTTTTAAAAAAATTTTTTTGATTTATTCAAGCTAGTTAACATATAGTGTATTATTATTTTGGGGGTAAAATTTAGGCTTCATCCATTGCAAACAACACCCAGTGCTCATTACATCACATGCCCTACTTAATGCCCATCACCCAGTTACCCCATCCCTCCGCCCATCTCCCCTCCTGCAACCCTCAGTTTGTTCTCTATAGTTAAGTGTCTCCAATTTTTTTTTTAAGATTTTATTTATTTATGTGACAGGGAGAGACAGCACAAGCAGGCAGAGTGGTAGGCAGAGGGAGAGGGAGAAGCAGGCTCCCCACTGAGCAGGGAACCCGATGCGGGGCTCGATCCCAGGACCCCGGGATCATGACTCGAGCCGAAGGCAGACACTTAACCCACTGAGCCACCCAGGCGCCCCTCCAATTTTTTTTTAAGTTTTTTTTTTTTTAAAGATTTTATTTATTTATTCATGAGAGACAGAGGAGGAGAGAGAGAGGGAGAAGCAGAGGGAGAAGCAGGCTCCCAAGGAGCAGGGAGCCCGATGTGGGACTCGATCCCAGGACCCTGGGATCATGACCTGAGCAGAAGGCAGACGCTTAACCATCTGAGCCACCCAGGAGCCCTTTTTTTTAAGTTTTTAACCCACAGCATCCTGAAAGCGGAAAAGCTTACTCACAATGGTTGTATCAACCCTCATAATTATATTTGCATTTCCACTGCTGTAAAAACTTGATCTTCTATTTTCATTTAATGTCTTTAATTGGGATCTGTGTGTGTCTGTGTGTGCATGTGTGTTCTTTATTATAAACCATTTCACATCCTTTGGGATGTGATATAGGGTATAAGCATTAAAAATAATTTTTAGGGGTGCCTGGGTGACTCAGTTGTTAAGGGTCCAACTCTTGATCTCAGCTCTGGTCTGATCTCATGGTTGTGAGTTCAAGCCCAAGGCTGGGCTCCACACTGGCTGTGGAGCCTACTTAAAAAAATAAAATAAAAATAATTTTTAAAAGTCAAAATAAGCTTATGTATTCAAGGTATTTTTCTTTAATAGTACTGATTTTAATAAATATCTATAGTCATATTAAAATTAGATGTTACAGCTAATTGAGGCTTCTATTTAATAAAACTGAGAAAGCACAGGTTTTTCCTTTTTTTAATTTAGAATTAACTCACTGAAAGAATATTCTTATATTCCTCCAAAATCCTACTTTTGTGAAAATTGCATCACTCCAATTAATCTCTATAAAATGATAAATGTAGTACTTAAAAGGGCTTATGCCACCAGTTCACTGACTTAAAATTCTCTAAAACTTATCAGCAAGCACCAGTTCCGAAATAACCGTCCCTTATCTCTGATATTTAAGTTTTCAATTAAAAACAAAAGATTTGTGTGTACACTTCTGTAGTCATTAGTCACCATATAAGATCACACTGCTATCATGGAAATAGCTAGAAACCAAGGACAAAACCAATTCTACTTTTTCAGCAGCTAAAGAATAACACCTATGTATTATAAATGCTGGAGGCCAGTTGATATTTATTATAAAACTTTTCTAAAAGGGAAACATATGTAGGAAAAAACACAGGTTTTGGTATCAGTGAGACTGAGGTCAAAATCTGGCACAGCTGTTCAATGCTCTGGGTGACCCTGAGAAGCTTACTGAACTTCACTGAACCTCTATTTCCTCACAAATGATTAAACTAAGGACTTGCTTTACAGGAATGTTGTGAGGATTACATGAGATAAGCATACAGCCCAGTGCTAAGGACATACCAGGTAATAAACAAATGCTGATTCCCTTTCATAAAAATGCCTCTCAAATAAAAGATAGTATCTTAAATTCCACATTCCACCAAAGTTTTCTTCTCTATTCCACAATGCAACCTTTGGGTCTTATTTTATCATTAAAAAGTATTCCAGCATATTTTTAAAAATTATTAAAAGCATGTAAACAATGGGAATAATCTTTTTGTGCTTTTTTATAATCCTTGGAAAAGTCCCACTGACATATTTTCCCCCCAAACTACAGAAAAGTCTCAAAAGTATTCACATAGCACAACAGTTCTGAGATGTGAATAGCAGAACGGCAGATGAGTCATATACCCTTTCCCTCCCATGCGGTGGGATTCCTACTTGTGTAATCCCCAAAAGAATCAGATGCAGTATGTCTACTGCAAGTAAGAAGCAATGAAGCTTCCTAAAACTCTGCTTTGCCATAATGTAGTTGTATCCAGATAAAATCTTTTTTCTATTTGTTTCTATCCACCTATTTGGAATATACGTTATCATGTGACCTCCAAGAAAGGAAGACAGGTAAGTTTAGAAGTACGTAACTGGAGTCAGGATTTGGGGGTCAGACAGTGGTCATATTAATTTACCTGCTGCTCACGGTCAGAGAAGGGAAGAGATCAGCTCATACTTTTGTGGAAAAATAAGGAACCTCATATTTGATACACAAGAACAGAGCATTCACTGTATTATTTTATTGCCCACAGCATCATGAAAAGATTTTAAAAAGAAATCTAATGTAACTCTCCCAAAGCAGATACATTTAAATTTAAGGATTTTATTTATTTATTTGAGAGAGAGAAAGAGTACTAGCGAGAGAGCACAAGCAGGGAGAAGGAGGAAATCTCAAGCAGACTCAGTGCTGAGTGTAGAGTCCGACACGGGGCTCAATCCCACGACCCTGAGATTATGACCTGAGCCAAAACCAAGAGTCAGACACCCAACCAACTGAGCCACCCAGACATGTTTAAATTTAAATTAAATTTGGAGTCATCAAGAAGGATATTGTTTTGTTTTTAATTGACCCTTTTTCCAGAGTCTTGCAGTGGAGGGATAGTTAGCAGGTTATATTATTTCTGCCTCTTTTGTTGTTGTTGTTAGAAGTGCTACCAGGGGTACATGTAATTTCTCCAATTTGACCTAAAAATTATCCTTCCTTACTTGGGAGGTACCCTTCTTCACTAAGATTATAGCTTCAGAAGTGGTGCACATAAATTGGCGGGTGAGTCAGCTAATACCTATCAGGACAACCAGGTCCACTGACAGGCAATCCACAGGGTGACAGATGTCAGAAACATATTATCTTCATAGTCTTATCACATATCTGATCTTAACCTTAACAAATCAGAAATAGGATCTTCAATAACATAGAGGATTTAACGAAGTATAAAGAAAACAGAACCTGAAGTTGTTAATGACCACATGAAATTTATATGTTCCACAAATAAGAAAACATTTTTTAGGGGCGCCTGGGCAGCTCAGTTGGTTGGGCAGCTGCCTTCGGCTCAGGTCATGATCCTGAGGTCCTGGGATCAAGCCCCACATTGGGCTCCCTGCTCAGCAGCAGAGTCTGCTTCTCCCTCTCCCTCTGACCCTTCCCCCGCTTGTGCTCTCTCTCACTCACTCTCTTCCAAATAAATAAATAAAATCTTTAAAAAAAAAAAAAGAATACTTTTTTAAGAGCCAAACTTTCATCTCAAATTCTTTACATTTACATTAAACATCCAGAGCAGGGGCTTCCTACAGCCCTCATTTTCCTATATCCCTCTATCTTATTGGTCACTACAGTCCTCTGCAACCCTATCACCACTGCCTCACAGCAGGAACTTCTGTCTCCCACAGTAGCCTCCCAACTGCATTCCTAGTCTCTTTACTTCCCTCTCAGGGGCCTGGCTGGCTCAGTCGGGAGAGCATGTGATTCTTGATCTTGGGGTCATGAGTTCAAGCCCCACGTTGGGCCAAAGAATTACTTCCCTCTAATCATCTTCCAGTATACTACCTTAGTTTTTCATTAAAATAAAAATCAAATAAATTAAATAAAAACTAGATAGAGTTTTCACTTAAAAACAAAATATTTCTAATTACAAAAGCAACATATATTCATCATTGAAAGCCTGGAAAATACAGATAAATATAAAAAGTAAAACAAAAATCACCCATAATCTCACAAACCCAGAAACATTTTAAAAATTAGTAAATGACCTAGAAGTCTATATATTAAATTTTAAGCACTATATATGCTTTATTTGAAGTTTTATCTCCTACTTTTCACATGCCATGGACCCTTTCCCATTAAAGTTTACTTGAAAATGTCTTCAGTTCTTGAATATATAATATTCTATCAAATGTTATACAGTAACACTGGTGTCCCGACAGTCTTTGCCATTATGATTTCTAGGTTTGTCTCTTGAGAGCACTAGACTTAGACTGATTCCTCTTTGCCCCTACTACAAATAATGGTGGGGTTGACATCTCTGCATAAAAATTGACAACTAAAGCTTTATTTCCTCTTATGTCTTGAGATACATACCAAAATTGGCATTACTAGATCAAAAGGTTTAAATATTTCTTAGGCTTTTGAGCCATACTGTCAAATTATTTTCTATAAAGTTTAAAACCAATTTATATGCTCAATTGCAGAGTATAAAAAACACCCACTGCTTTACCACAATCCTCCCTGGCATGATATATTTGCTTAAATTACACTAAAAAAAGAAAGAAAGAAAAAAGATAAAGTTCCTGACACAGCAAGGCATGGCCTCAGAGATTTTTCTGAAATTTTTTTGCTTGGTACTCAAGATTATGAGTTAATTATTTGCTTGGTACTCAAGAATGCTATAACTCTTACTTTGGGTTTACTTGTTTATTCATTCATCTATTCAAATATTTACTGCCTACTGCCTTCTAGGTATGGAACACAAAAGTGAATAAGACAGACAAGCTCAGTAAAGCTGGAAAAATTAGTTCCATGATTTCTCCATGCAAAGCATTGTCCTCAGAACTATCAAATTCCCTCCAGACTAGCTACCTTCTGGATACAGTCTGGGCTCAATTCTTTTTTTTTTTTTAAGATTTTATTTATTTATTTGAGAGTGAGAGAGAGAGCCCAAGAAGGAGTAGGGTCAGAGAGGAGAAGGAGACTCCCCGCTGAGCAGGAAGCCCGACGTGGGACTCTATCCCAGGACTCCAGGATCATGACCTGAGCCGAAGGCAGTCGCTTAACCAACTGAGCCACCCAGGTGCCCTGGGCTCAATTCTTGAGACGAGGCTGCCCCTATGCTGACCAACATGATGTCTGAGATAACTGAAAGTGGTGAGACACGTCACTGGAAAAGTTAGACAAAGGCCGTATCACAAGTGGTCTTAAATGCATGTTAAGGAACTTGCCTTTAACCTGTAGGCTACTGTTTCCCACACTTAAATACTACCTTACTGATCTGCCAGTCACATAACCCCTGAACTGTCAAGTTACTTAATGTTTTCCTTTAAGTACTATTGCTTTCATTTCTAAAGGAAACTTTATTTCACTATTATAAATAAAAAGTCAATATTATTTGCCATAAATGGAAAGCAACAGTGGACAAAAACAAAAACCATTATTAAATTTTAAAAAAGTAAAAGTGAAATGCAAATAAAGCATTCTTGGAAGTAGGAACACTAACAACACCCTTGTTACCTGGTCATTACAGCAGCCTTGAAAAAGCATTTCAATGTTTCCTTCTCTTCAAATCTCCTGAAGTCATGACATGCCTTGAGCCATAGAGTAAAAACTGACCTATTCAATTCACTGATACTAGTGATTGGTCATTTAATGGAAAAGAGCA
This sequence comes from Eumetopias jubatus, assembly GCF_037043125.1. Taxonomy (NCBI): domain Eukaryota; kingdom Metazoa; phylum Chordata; class Mammalia; order Carnivora; family Otariidae; genus Eumetopias; species Eumetopias jubatus. The sequence goes on from NW_028274819.1 coordinate 97,449,556, forward strand.
GTTAAAGTAAGGAAGTGTTAAAAGTAAATAAATAAACACTCATATATACCTGAAGCTTCGTTTCAATTTAAAATACTAAGTGTATATTTATTTACCAATTTTTTAAATGTAGGATCAAGGCCTTTTCCTTAAATAAGGATGTGCCGATTGGAGTGCCCTATTATCTTTCTTGTATAAACTATACTAAAATACCTCAGCTATGATTTATTTCCTGTTTCAGTTTCCTTATGGTGGAGCAAGAAACTAAAAATACTCACTAGACTCTACTTTTCCCAAATAGCTAACAGTTGTTTTTCAGTCACGTCTAATAGGACAGCAATTTCTTTAGTGACACATCTCTACTCGCATTTCCAAAGTGCATACAACTCAGTTGTCACAGAAATGCCTTTCTTTTTTATGCTCATATTGCATCAGTTTTCATAATATTTAACTAAACTATCTAATTCCAATACAAGTACAACAGGTTGGGATTATGCAGTTCAAACGGAAGCAGAAGGTATTCAGACATACTATGGAGTGGCCTCCTGCACACAAGCATTTAACACACCGCAGGTGAAAGTCATGCTCTACAGAGGAAATGGAGTGAATCCATTAAATTGAGGTCGACCAAGAGATTTCAACTATTGCTTCTCCCCCCTCTTCTTCCTAACTATATTGATCACACATTACTTGATCATGTTTAGCTACCCTGGATGTTACAAGACTTCATGAATTCCTGAATGACCACGCATATTTACCACATTTTCTCCAACAGTTCCTTAACTGTAACCAGCCACCTTGAGATACTCCAAAACTGTATCTTAACATCAGGAATGATACTCTTCCTGGGCACTTTTGCAGCATCTCTAACGCTGTTATTTGCATGCCTTCTGTCAGCATTACAGCTCGAAAACATTCATTAAAAATCTTATGAGAGTATTCCCTATCTTAACTTCAAAATTGGAACTATGTATAGTCTGGCAGAAATAGTGGAAAAGTCTTCACACATCCATTTGAGATGCAGGAAGAATTTCAAATATTTTGGAAGAAATCTTCAATTTGTGAGATCATACGCGTGACTGAGACAAGCTCTGCAAATAAGCACATCTTGACAAATATATCTGCTCATGTGAAGAACTTAAATTTATCCTGACAAATTTAAGTATTCCGTGAACAAGATAACTACAAAACTAGAATCACAAGATATGCGAGTTGGATTTTTTTCTTCTTTGAAAGGACCACTTCAGGCCTCCTCTGAAAAACTACTAAAAACATTCTGAATGTTACAAAAGATGCTTGAAAGATTTGATATTTTTTCACAAGAATTTTCCCAAACTAGAAGGCAGTAAAGAGTAGTTGAGGAACCCCTTTTTCCACTTCATGAACATCACCTAATAAATAACTCGACACATTCAGAAGAACCGATTCTAAAAATTCCTTTAGATGATTTCTTGGAACAAAAGACCTAATATTTATTAGTATATAACTGCTGATCAAAGTTGTCCATTAACTATCTTCTGACCTTTCCAACTACAAATACTTAGAGTTGAGATTTTTGGTATTTGTTAACATCAAAATTTTAACAATGCATCTGTCTTAATGATCTTAAGTCTCATCTTAGTTACACACCAAGCAGTGTCCAAACAAATATCCCTTCATTGCTGACTAAAACCAGTTTTCTCACTGAAGAACTGATTTTCAGGCAGACCTTTCTGTAAACCAAAGGATGCATTATGTATTTCATTTCTAATTTTTAAAAATTTAATAATAGTGCATAATTTTCTACTGTTGCTTCTATAAGTGGCAAAAATACTGATTTTCTATTTATAAGGAAATAAAGTTTCCTTTAGAAATGGATTTTCAATTTAAAAAGCAATGTTAAGAAACATTACAAACCACTCAAGTTAAAATTACAAGCAAAATAAAACATAATATTCTATCTTTAAAAAATAAGTAACGGATAGTTCAGTTATTATAAGGCTATGGCAAATTATTAAGGTAGTACCCAAATAATTTAAGTATAGAAAAAAAGAGACTACAAGATAAAGGCAAGTTCCTTAACATGCATTCAAGACCACTCTAATTACCCTTCCAGTCTCTTTTCTCACCACTTTCCTTCATCACAAATTTCATGTTCTAGCAATATTCCACACATAAAAACACATACTTTCTGTCTAAAATGTCCATTCTATTATCCATATCACCACCACCACCTACACACACTTAAACATCTAACGCAAATCCTTACCTTTAAAGAGGTTCTTCACAAACATGTAACCTTCCTCCAAGAAAACTTCCTTTGACCGTATCTCCTCAGACTGCATTACAGTCATATCTCATTTTATAGCACTTTGCATATACTGCCTTTTTCACAGATTGAAGGTTTGTGGTAACCCTGCATCGAGCAAGCCTATTGGTGACATTTTCCCAACAATACGTGTTTACTTCATGTCTCTGTGTCACAGTTTGGTAATTCTCACAAGATTTCAAACTTTTTCGTTATTATTGTATTTGTTATAGTGATCTGTGACCAGTGATTAGGGCTTGCTGAAAGCTCAGATGATGGTTAGCATTTTTTAGTACTAAGTATTTTTAGTTAAGGTATGTACTTTTTTTTTTTTGACATAATTCAACTGCACGCTTAACAGATTACAGTATGAGGCAAACATAACTTTTATATGCACTGGAAAACCAAAAAATTCATTTGACTTGATTTATTACAAAATTTACTGCAGTGATCTGGAACTGAACCCACAATATCTCAGAGGTATGCCTCTATAAGTTATTAGAAGCTTTGTTTTATTTGCTACATATCTTTCTCTGGTTCTTAGCATAGTTATTCAATACATAATTTTTGGAAGAATAACTCTCCTATGTTTTACTTGACTACTTTGTATCATTTAGCAATGTTAATTACATTTTACTTTCAACTTTCATCCCTTCCTGAAGTTTCCTTTGTATATACTGTGCTCTCTGGTACTCCTACTCCTCTGTAATCACTGCTTTGATTCCCTGTAACCATTTCTTAATAGCCTTTGAGACCACTTCTCTCCTCCCCCAACATAGTATTTTGGCCATCCTTCCCGTGTAATCTCATTCTTTAGAACTCGCCTATTCAAATTACTTCAACTATCATCACAAACACAAGAGCAGTAGCCAAGCCCTCATTTCTGTATAGATGACACATACGTCATTGATTAGCCATTTACACCTGGATATTCCATAAGTACCTGTGGTGGGCAGCCTCTAAAATATCCCCCAATGAATCTTGCCTCCTGGCATTCATGCTCTGAATAGGTCCTTCCCCACACTGAGTAGAAAAGATCTGTGTTACCAACAGACTAGTACAAAAAGGACGGTGTGACTTCTGACTAAGGTCTGCTCATAAAGGTTATTATGGTTTCTACCTTGCTCTCTAAGATCATCTGCTCTGGGTAAAGCCAGCTGCCTCAAACATCCTTATGGAAAGGTCCACCTGATAAGGAACAGAGGCCTCCTACCAACAACCAGCACTCACCTGCCCAGCATGTGAGTGAGTCCCCTTGGAAGTGGATCCACCAGCTCCATTCAAACCTTTGCTTCAGTAGCAGATGTCTTGACTACAAGCTCATTAGAGACCTTGAAGCAGAACCACCCAGCTAAGTTGCTCCCAGATTTGATCATAGCAAACTGTAGGAGATAATAAATGTTTAGCAGTGTCCAACAGAGCTTTTCGCAATGATTAAAATGTTCCTTTTTTAAAACAGATTTTATTTATTTGAGAGAAAGAGCGAGCAGGGGTAAGAGCACAGGGAGAGGGACAGGCAGACTCTGTGCTGAGTGTGGAGCCCAACGCAGGGCGCAATCTCACAACCCTGAGATCAATGACCTGAGTGGAAACCAAGAGCTGGAGGCGTAACCGACTGAGCTATCCAGGGCCCCTGATCAAAATGTTCTATGTCTAATGTCCAACACAGTACCCACTGACCACATGTGGCTACGGAACACTCAAATATGGTTAGTGTGACTGAAGGATTACATTTTCAATTTTACCTAATTTCAACTAATTTAAATTTAAATGGCCACATGTGTCTTATGGCTACCATGTTGGATAATGCAAGTGTATTTATTGATTTGTGACAACCTATATGCAGCAACAAACTACTATAGCACGTTACTACAGCAGCAACAGACAACTACCATAGCACGTTACTACAGCAGCAACAGACAACTACCATAGCACGTTACTAAAGCAGCAACAGACAACTACCATAGCACGTTACTATAGCAGCAACAGACAAGTACCATAGCACGTTACTATAGCAGCAACAGACAACTACCATAGCACGTTACTATAGCAGCAACAGACAACTACCATAGCACGTTACTATAGCAGCAACAGACAACTACCATAGCACGTTACTATAGCAGCAACAGACAACTACCATAGCACGTTACTATAGCAGCAACAGACAACTACCATAGCACGTTACTATAGCAGCAACAGACAACTACCATAGCACGTTACTATAGCAGCAACAGACAACTACTATTAGTATGTTAAACAAAATCTGCCCCTTACTATATCTGTTCTCTTCTCAATATTCATCTAACTAACCAACCAAAGAAAAATAAAACAAAACTGTGCCTCCTCCCTTTCATATTCCCCATCCTGGCAAATGGTACCAACACCCACGCCCAAGCCAGAAAGGTCCTCATTTTCACCATCTTCCCTTTTCATACTACTGGTATTAACATCTTCTTAATAGCTCTATTTGTCTCTTCTCTTTTCTGGATTATTGTCACAATTTCAGTTAGGACTTCATTTTTTTCATCTGGATTATTGAAAAATGTCTCCCTGGTGGTCTGTCTGCCCCTAAAACTGCTTCTCAAGATTAACCCATTCTTCACACTGCTACCCAAATGATCATTCTCAAGATACAACACTGATCTTATTTCCCATCTGGTAAAAGGTCTTCAGTGGCTTCCCACAATCCAGAGGATAAAACCCAACCTCCTCAGAACATAAAAATAATCTGGTGCCTCCTATCACTGCAACTTTACCAACTGCTGCGCCCATCATCAACCTCCCTGCTCTAATCACCTACATGCATTCCTAGAAAACATGAGCTATTTCATCTCTGCGCCTTTGTTCACATTGCTACTTCTTCTACCTGAAATGCTCTTCTATCCCTCACCTGTCTGGTAACCACACCCCTTGTTTCAAGATTCAAAGGAAGTATTCACCTCCTCTATGAAGCTATTTCTGATTTATCCAGAAAGTATTGATTCTTCTCGAGTCCCCACTATACCTTGTGCATTTAGCTGCCTATGTGTCTGTCTCCATTAGACTAGAAATCCTAAAATGCAGAAACTGTACCTGATTCAATGCTGACTATATCTATATCTGGTAGTACAGCATAGTATTCAAGAATAAAGGTTGCAAAGATAGACAAATTCAGACTAACATCTCAGTTTTACCACTCACTAGGCATGCCACTTAAACTTTCTGAGCTTTTGTTTCTTCCCCTGTCAAATGGACATTTTATAACAAAACCCATTACTTCACAGAGTCAATATGAAAATTAAGTAAAATATTATGCATAAAATATTACAGTACCTATTATATAACTTTTACTCAAATATATTTTGGATGGAGAGATTAATGGTTGGGTTACTACTTCTTCCTAGGTAGGTAAAGAAAGAGTGAGAAACGTTCAAAATAGAAGGTATCAACTTTGAAATAACTTTTGCTAGGCCACTCTAAAGAAAAATGATAGGTAATCCAGGAAGTCTACTGGGTATATACTATGTGGTCAGCAAAGTACAGGGAATGGCAAAAGGACTCAACTAGAAATTAAAAAAAGGTTGAGGAAGAGCAGAGGTTCTAGATGGCATCAGATAGGAGAGATGAGAAGCCTGGTGAGGACAATGAAGGGAAAGAGTACATGCAAAAGGGCATGAGGGAGAAGGAACAGAAGGTAAGAGACAGAAAAACACGAAAATTTGAAAGTAGAATCCTTCCAAGCAATGACAAGATCTAAGATGTATTCATATTGATAAAGCTCCCAGGATAAATCATATAAAATTGCAAATACTGGACCGCTTTTGACTAATAAAAGACTGGACCTTTTTTAAATAATAAAATAAAAGTTTGGGGAATGACACATTGATTCCATTTTACATTCTACCTTTTGCCTTGAGTGCCTGAGACAATGTAGGGATCAGAAGATAATTTGGTTAAAATAAAAAACTGTATTTCTATTAAAGTGTCCTGATGTTCTCTGGATCACAATTTAGAAATTGCTGCTGTAAATTATATGAAAAGAAACTAAATAACCTCCTTTGACTGAAACTTCTTATATTTGAATTCTATACTTTCTATTTGTGTTTGGATTCTAACTTTATGAAAATGATAGGTACCCAAAATTATGTGCAGGAGCAAATACAATGAACCAAGAGTCAAAAGACCTGGATTAGAAACCTGGCTCCAAAAATGTACTAGCTGGGAAATACTGGACTAGTAGTCAATGAATGTCTGTGAATCTAAGTTTTTCCTCATCTGTAAAATGGGAATGATATCTGCCTTGTGATGTTGTTATATGTATTAAATATAATGCCTATAAAGCATTTAGAATGATGCTTGATAAACAGAAACTATTTGTTGTTACTAAGTGAGGAAATAGTTGTAAAAGTATAGTAAATGCAAATGTAAACTACTACTAGCATCATACAAGTACATATATGAAAGTGACAATAATTTGACTTGTTAGATGTGACAAGACTGAAGTGAATCACACTGTTGTGTGATAATAACCTTCTCATTTTTAAATACAAAAAAATAAGGGTGGGCAAATATTTCTATAATAACCAGATTATGTATAGACTATGAATTGGTTGTTTACCTCCTTGTTATCTTTTCCAATCTGATTTTTTAACTTCAGCAACCCTCAGAACATAACAGAACATACTCTAGACTAGTCATATCAAGAACAGTAAACTTTTCAAGCTGGATAAGCAAAGGTTTCCTTATTGCTAACAGTGTGAGGAAGCAATGCTAGCTAAAATGAGATATGGTAAATATTTATGCAAAATTAACAGACCTTTACCCCACAGGGAGGCTGCAAGCATGGGAAAAAGCAGCTTCCCAGAACTGAGCATAGCGGATGTCTGTAGATGTCCCTAAGGGCTAGAAAAGTCTCCACATCCATAAGAATGCTTCAAAGGGCATTGCTTTTTTGCATGCATCCTCTCTGTGGGTTTTAAACCTAGTAATAAAATTCTCAAATTAATTTCCTACTCTTTCTCTACCTAGAAGCAGTATTTATTCAATAAAAGATTTAGTTTGTAGGCTTCTTTTTTAAATCAACTATCTGCCTACCTCTGTTCTAGATTCTCTGAGGTTATTAAGAAAATGCAAAAATAAATAAATAAATAAAATAATAATAATACAATTTATACTTAAAAAGGATTAGGTTAGAAAATACACTTAAATATCTCTTAAGTGAATTTTCCTTCCAATGTTACGGTATAAAAAGTGGCTGAACTAAAATGATTCATGCCATAGAATTTCAGTAACAACAAAAAAGTCATTTACAAAGAAAAAATGAAGAAAAAGTAACTGTTTTATGGTTCAGAAGATAAATCTAGAGCTTTAGAATAAAAGGGATATTTACATATTTCTTTAAGTGGTAGAAAATATAAACTGAATGATAAAATATAAAGGGAAGATCATTACTACAACAAGAAATCCTTAAAAAGAAAGTATTATCTCCACTGCCACTTAACCAAACAAAGACTCTTGCTTAGGAAAAACTTAAACCCGATCTGCTTAAATCACTTATACTTCACAAAGGCCTGATCACCTAGCATTAAAATCATTCATTTGCTGCCTTTTCTTCCTCTGAGATACTCAGTATAACAATTCTTTGAGTCCCTTCTTACTGCTTTGTGTGCCTACAATACAAAAAAAACCTCCAAAAAAACAAAACAAAACAAACTCACAAAAGTTGTTCTAGATGGGCCTTAAATTTACTTCTTAAAAGAACTTTAGAATAATTATAATGGAAAATGATCTATAAGCAATGTATATTAGGCTTCAAAAGAGTCCAGTGTTTACACATTTGTGTATATTTAAAGCAATGAATAAGAAACCAAAACACAATGTAGCCATTCTTTAGAGGAAATGAGACAAAATCCCTCATGTCAGAAATCTGGAAAAAAGAGTAAGCAAATAGGTGATTAAAAATAGAAAGAATAAAATATAGTTATGAAATTATAATGTAAGACAACACTTAATGGTGTTGTTGAAGACAAAAATCCAGTTTCTGGGCTTTATCCAACTGATTCAAAAGATCAACTGACTGATCCAGATGAGCCAATCTTACTCAGTATAAGCAAGGCTGAGACCAGAAGGCCAAAAGAAAATGAGCATTGGAATCATAATCCCAACTCTTCTGCTTAGAAACTATGTGACCTTATACAAATTAGTGAATGTCTTAAAGCCTCATTTTTCTCTGTTTTAACCCGGGGACATTATTTAACATGAACAGCTAAAAGATTAAAAATGACAATGCTCAGAAAGTTCCTGGGACAGCGCCGAGCACTTAATATGTACTCAATAAATATAAAACCCTTTCCCTTTCCCACATCCCAAATTCCTTTATGAGACTAAATTTCCTCTACCTTAAAATGTTCCTTTTCACCCACAGTCATCTCTCCACCTTTCTGAAGTATAAAACGCTAGTGCAGCAAGTCATCGGGATTTAAGACTGTCTTGCTAAACGAACTATTGTAGTTTCCAGAATCTTTGATCAAATCAACATATTTACCACTGGATGTACAAAGTATAGGCTTAACAGGTTGTTAGTACCCTCAAATAGGGAGCTAATGTGTAGAGAAGTTCTCCTTCAAATAGTGACTAAAGCAATACTAATTAATAAAATGTGATTTCTTCTATTCAAAAGCAATGAACATCTAAAGCTTCTTAAATTTCAAACACTGCCCTTTGCACTTCAGGTAACTCACCAAAATATAATTAAACTGAAAAATAAGAAGGAAACATAACAGGATAGTATGTGATGGGACACAACAATTTAATTTGGAAAATAAGATAAATTTCATCATTGATAATTTCATACCCCTATTTCCCCAAAATACACATGACTTCCCACCTTAATCTTTAGCATGAATCAATGAATATCACTCCTACAGGTAAATTTCTTAATTGTTAAATATAAATCTGCAGGTAGCAAGAGCTCAAAGTAACTTTGCCAACACAATGACCTATGCAGAGCAGGCATTCATTATTTACCAAATAAATGAATAAACAAATGACCTAATGTTGTAAAGATAGAACCGGACAAATCCTGAGTGTTCAAAGGCAGATTTAAACATCAACTGCCAAGCCTCAAAGTCTTACCAATTTAGCAACTAGACGGGTTATTGTTTCAGTCTAAATTGAAATAACTGTCTCTCTCTTGTCTATTCCTCCCTACAAATGCACCTTAATTCTAAGAACCACCTATAATCCTGGACACAGAAGATAAGGAATACCACAACAGCAGGAGAAAACACTGCCACGGGAGGGGCAGCAGCCAGTACATGTGGATTCAAAATCACTTTACACGCACAGATCAGATTTTAGGAAAACCAAACTAATTTCAGAGATTTAAACATTAGGTACTTAAATACATTCTCCCTTAACCATCCCAACAGCTCTGCAAATTAAGTACTGTTACCCTCATTTTTACAGATGAGGAAACTAAACTGCTGTTCAGGGAGACAGAGAGGTGACCTATGGTCTCCCCAGTTACAACAAGCATCCCAACAAGTCAGACACACTAAGCCCAGGAAGCTCTTTTTTCTACATCATCTTCAATCAGTTCTCTTCTATTGCTCTCTTTTACAAAAGCTTAATACATACACATCTATATATTATATAAAAATATATATACACACATAAAATTAAGAGCTGAAATATCTTTTCCTTTAACAGCTACTTTTAATTTCTGATAAAGTTAGTCTCAAAAAGAATTCTGCCAGTGGAGTCAAAATTAATATAATTGCTAATGTTTATCCATATAATATTCTACTTAATTCCTATTTTTGGAAACAGAATTGTACCTTGTATCCTATTAAGCAATAATTGCATGGGAGAAGCTTCTCTTTTTTTACTAGTCACATCCAGGCAACACACCCAACTTACTTTTAAATGCTGTCTCAAGAATTCTGATCTTGTAGAGCTTCTGGGTAAATACAGTAACTGGAAACCACAAACCTTTCCCCAAATTGTGCAACTAACAAATGCAACTGAAGTACAAATACATTATTCTGACAAAGGTACCGACAAATTATTATCTCTGAAAACGAATGTTTTTCTATTGTGATACAACAGAAAAATAACATGAACAATGGCCAAGTCCAAGAGTTATTCTCCATGGGAAAAAACTATTTACATTTTAAATAGACTATATTGTCCCAAGCAACCAAAGCCAGAAATCAGTTCAATGCCAAGAAAAACTCAAATTTAAATAAAAGTTGTATTTACAAGCCAATGATTTTACAAGCCAAGCATTTTCTACTGCAGTTACTACGCAGATCCTGAAATGAGACTAACAATATAACTTAATTAAAGAAAACAAACCATTTGGATACCTAGAAAGACCATTTTAACCTAAGTGTCTCTAAGCACAGCGAAAGAAGCCCATCAAGAAAGCAAAATTAGCTAGTAGTACTATACTAAAATAATCTACTTTCATCATGTTATATATAATAACTTATTCACTAGTTTGTATAAATCTTTGATCACCTCACTGTCACCTGCCAATCTACAAACCGAAGAAGGGATTCTGTCTAATTTGCTTCCCACTGTTGATTACATAACACCCCTTCCCCCAAAGAATTTCCTGTGAAGTTGATGATCCTAGATGCATACTGAAGATATGAAACTTACTGTATTATCCTGCATGCTAATAACATCTGTAAAGTCTTGAGTCAAAATGGAGGCTTTAAGTCCCTCAGACAACTAACCTGAGCAAGTGTCAATTATTTCTAAACTAAAGTTAGACTCCCTTACTTTTCGGTCATCTTAGGGACCTCCTTAAGACTGGTAAGAGCCTTTCTCTGCACAGCAAACAGGATAGGTGAATATAAGATTTTTATAAAAGGTTCCGATGTTCCTTCTTCAGAGTAAATAACATCACTGACTGGGAACTCCCAGAAGACTTAAGAGCCATTAAGGGCTGGGATTCCTTTCAGTTGGCATCATTCCAACAGAGGCTCAGTGAGAAATGAAAGCTCTTGCAAATCAAATCTGTTGCAATGTTATTTTTTCCAGGGGTTAATTACCTGCTTCTGCTACACACACACACACACACACACACACGCATGCGCGCACACACGCACACGCACACACACACACACACACACAGACGGAGAAAAGGAGGAAAGGAGGTGCTGGGAAAACACGACATTCTGCTGTAAGCCTCCTCCAGAAATATTCAAAATGAAATCAAAACAGGTTTCTGGCTGTCAAATTCCAGATGCACTCCATGAACATCCTCTCCTACTTGACACCTGTCAGTCCCTAGTACCATTACCTCAAACTATTAGACAGTAAGAATTTACTAAAGGAAGTCACACTTTTGGACTTTTTCAGAGATACTTAGTGAAATATTTATAGATGAAATATCTGGAAACTGCTTCAAAATAATCTGATGGAGAAGCAGGGCAAGGAAACAGACAAACCAAGACTGTCCGTGCATTGATAATTATTGAAGCTAATGATGGGAACACGGAGGTTCTTCATACTGTTCTCTGTACTTCTGTGTATGTTTGAAATAGTCCATTAAAAAAAAAAAAACTTACACAGATTCAAAACAACCCATCTAACAAGCATTTATTGAGCACTTCCTGTGATATGTTATTGTTCCTAACTTTTTACTCTCCCCTTCCCCTCCTTAAGAGGATTATACACCCTTACGCATTATTATGTGACTTGCAATGCCACCTGTGGGAGAAGTATTCATCCCTGGCACACTGACAATGAGCTTGACCATATGACTTGCTTTGGCCAAAGACATGTGAATGATTTAGGTACACCATGACTGAGGGGAAGCTTTAAGAGCCCCTACATGTTTGCATCAGTTTTCCTGCTCTTTTCCTCTGCCATGCAAATGACATATCGCAGACAGGGGCTGCTCCTTCAGCCAGGGTTCCAAAAATGCTGCAGCCAATCCACAGCTGACAAGGTGTAATGTAAGCAAGAAATAAACCAGTGTTGTAAGCCACTGAAATTTGAAGCTATTGTTATGGTAGCACAACCTAGCAGAAACTGATATACCTCCTATGGGGTAGATACAAAGAACAGTAAAATGAAAGGCTGCTATATTTATAAGGATGTTTTGGAAGATAGACCAAAAAAACTTACCTATGGTTACCTCTGAGGAGAGTATGAGAAGTGGTAGGTGTATGGGGATAGAGGTAAGATCAGAGGGAGACTTTATTATTACCATTATATATAGTTTGAATTTTCTTGTGTATTTTTTTTTGACCTGAATGACATTGTCTGAGTAGCTGAATAATCTGGACTATTTTATCTTCATTATGTTTTTTAATATTAAAAAAGGAATAAAAATACAATAAAGCAAATAGTAATTACTTAAAAATGAATAAGAACTATCTTCCTACCCTTGAGGAACTCAAAACTTAGTTGACAATGTAGCTTTAAAGAAAGCCTCTTCCCCAAAAATATTAATTTTTTTTAAGTAGCAAAGGCTACATGCAAAGGCAAAAAAAAAAAAATCAGAATTATGACATTTGCAATTTGATCAGTTTGTTCATCTTAAGGTTCCAGCAAAGCCAATAAAGGGTTTTGTACATGGGTGGTACAATCACAGATCTCAAAGGAAATTCTCCAAATTCTATTATTTTAGTATGCCAGTTAAACTAGTGAGGAAGCATGCTCGAACCATTAAGTTTTGTGAAAAAGCTTTAACCAGTACTACAGACAAGGTATCTACTCCATTAAGTTAACCCATGCAGGGTAAAATTATAGAGTTAGAAGAAAAAAAAAGTTAAAAATCCTAACCATGACTCTTACAGTGATTAAACAACACTTGAATGGTTACAGAAGTCAAGGTCCACAGAGCAAGTTCATGCTTTACTGCATGAACATGTTTTTCCTTAAATTTGAACAGTATCTGAACATAGCAATAACTTGCAAACATGATTAGGAACATGTCTGTACTATTCATCGTAGGATCTCAAAGCACTTCACAAACATTAATTTAACCCTCCTATCACCTGAGAGGTAGATATTATACAACATTATAACCATCTATCCTGCCACTACAAAATATTTAAATACCCCTTCTGCAGTACTTGTTCTGAGAAGGTCTTACCCAAACAGCCAATAAAACAGGAAATAAGCTGACGGTGCATGTGCCACCAACAATCTCTGAAAAGATCAGACCTTCACCCACAAGAACCACTTCCTCTGAGTAAACCACAGACACTGTACTGGGCAAACCACATCATACCAGCTTGTGTCTGGAACACAGGCAGATAACCCCTCTAAAATCCATGGAAGGGTATGTCTAAGCCCCTTCAAGAGATCTCCTATATGTACTTAAGTATGGACATCATCCTCAACTTATGATAGAGTTATGTCCCAATAAACCCACTGTAAGTTGAAAATATCGTAAGTTGAATTTAGTGCATTTATAGTAGACCTAACCTACTGAACATCATAGCTTAGCCTAGCCTGAGACGTGCTCAGAACACTTACCTTAGCCTACAGTTGGGCAAAATCATTTAACACAAAACCTATTTCATAATAAAGTGTTGAATATCTCGTGTAATTTACTGAATACTGTACTGAAAGTAAAAAACAGAACGATTACACGCATACAGAATGATTTTAAGTATATTGGTTGTTTACCCTCATGATCATATGGCTGACAGCAGCGGGCTTGCTGCCACTAACCGGGCGTCAAGAGAGAGTACTTTACTGCATGCCACTAGCCCAGAAAAATATCAAAATTCAAAATCCAAAGTACAGTTTCTACTGAATGCATATAGCCTCTGCATTATCTTAAAGTCAAACCATTGCTAGTTGGGAATGATCTGTATTTTGGACTTGTTCTTCTTCGAGACAAGATATAGCCAACTTCTGCATTACATGATCAATTTCACATATAACTTCTTCAGATGCTGATGAAATCTCCAGTTTTTCAACAATATATATAAAATCTACGTTTTCTGAATCCAAAGAAGACCTATAAAATCCTCTTTGATTTCTTGAGGGTGTGAACCTAAAATGAACATTTAAATGAAATACTTGACCAAAACTGTAGTCTCAGAGCAGTATCTTTAAATGACTACAATAGGTTTTATAACATTAAAGAAAAAGCAGTATAAGTGGCTAATTAATTGTAAGCATTAACTAAACCAGGTTTTCTTACATTTCTTTGTGAATTTCTTCGTAAATTGTTACTCATAGTCCCAAGACAGGAAATCTAATTTTTCATTGGCCATTAGATTTGCCTGTCTTTCAACACTGGGAAGAAACCCAGGCCTATCATGTGACTATGATCTCAAAAACCAGGATTCAGCATTTGAATTAGTAAAAGATCCTGTTTTGGTATGAATCTAAACTGTCAGCTGCATTGGTGCATGCTGATTCAATAAGGCAAACTTAGTGTATTTCTTCTTTTACTGAAAGTCAACAACATACGCTTATGCAATTTAGGCAAAGCCTCTGACCTTCAGACCATCATGTGTTACCTCCATAGAATCAAAAAGCTAAAAATTATTCTAAGGCACTAGCTTCATAGGGTTCTCTTGAAGTTAGAAGCTGGCCTCACAAAATCCTTCATATACGGCTATCTTGGCATTCCACATATTCTAAGTTGAAAAATTAAAATGCCCTAACTTTGGCATGTTTCCAAAATTCTGAAGTTTGAGGAAACAAAAGTGCTAGCAAAATACAAAAGAACAAAGACTCTGAACTAAGTTACTATCAATGAAAAACGTCTATCAATAAAATATTCAAGAGCTCTATAATCTTAACATATTTTATAATTTAAATATGCACTTTTTCCTTCTTTTATGGTCTCTTATCATTAGTAGTAGTTCTTATAAATACAGTGGCAAAAAAGTAAAATGTTATTTCAATTTGAACCATACTGTATTTCATGGGAAAAATAATGCTAAGTATTGCAGATGGAGTCCTTTTCACTCATATGCGGGGGAAAAACAATAAGGCAAAACTCAATAAACAAAAAAATGGAAAAAGTGACATATAATTTAAGGTGAGACTGAAAAACCTCTGCAAAAAATAAAAATAAAAAAAAAATAACAACTTCCAGATGTATCTCACCACATTCCAACAGATACTTTAGAGCTACAATCACATCTCTTCATTTACTTACAAGTTCAGAGATGTTTTATCTTCACTTCTGATTGATTTTCAACCAAGGGTGGCTCCTAATGCTTATTATTTTTGTTAGCTACCCATTTGTCACATAATTGATAACACTTCTTACATTAGGGGCACTCATATTTTAAAGAATCGCTTTGTAAAGAAGTCTTTTATAACATGAGTAATTGCTTAGTTGATTTAGTAATTATGCTGTTTGTATAAATTGTTTTATTTGATCGTGACATCTCCCATACCCATTCTAAAAACTATCTAACTTAAAAGTGAATTAAAATGAACTTCAGAATCTCTTTAGCCCTAATCTTGGGCTATGCCTAGAGAAAACTGAAGCCCCCCTGATTACATTAAACTGAAGTTGGAACTTGCTGCTCTAGAATATGGGTAAAGATAAAATACAGACATTCTGTCCTAGGAGCACATCTAAGGAAAAAAATCATTTTGCACTAGGAGAGCAATTGGGGGAAAGCTAGTAAGACATTAAGAGGGACAGGTTGATTTTTAGACAAATCAACAGAACATACAACTTGGCTAAGCAAAGAATAAGGGTGGGGGTAGGGAAAGGGTGCTGGTTAACTGTCTGAACCATTTAGAGTTGCATAAACACAAAATGGGACGAGAGCATTATTTAGCCTGCTACAGCAAGCATATACAAGTAATAGGACAAATTAAAAGTTTGAGCTAAAGATCAGGAAAAACTTCCTGACTACTAGATCGATCAGACTGTTGCTCAGTCTTGTGAGGAAGTGACCAGAGCTTGATCCTCTAGAATAGATGAGTATTAGAAAACATCTTATAAGACAAAAAGCCAACACTAACTTGGCCAGATCGGAAAATTACTAAAGGAAAGTAGGACAGAAAAAAATAATGCACATAGAAAGACAATAATTTAAAGTAAAAAGGGGGAGCCCTTTTCCATCTGGGCTGCCGACATGCCATCCAGACTGAGGAAGACCCGGAAACTTCGAGGCCACGTGAGCCACCGCCACGGCGGCATCGGCAAGCACCGGAAGCACCCAGGAGGCCGGGGTAATGCTGGTGGCATGCATCACCACAGGATCAACTTCGACAAATATCACCCAGGTTACTCTGGAAAAGTTGGTATGAGACAGAGCTTCTGCCCAGCTGTCAACCTTGATAAACTGTGGACCTTGGTCAGTGAGCAGACACGGGTAAATGCTGCCAAAAACAAGACTGGAGCTGCTCCTATCATTGATGTAGTGTGATCGGGCTACTACAAAGTTTTGGGAAAGGGAAAACTCCCAAAACAGCCTGTCATCGTGAAGGCCAAATTCTTCAGTAGAAGAGCAGAGGAGAAGAGTAAGGGTGTCGGAGGCGCCTGTGTTCTAGTAGCTTGAAGCCACGTTTGGGGGCATTCATTAAATGCTAACAAGTGCTTTTCTCTTCTGAAAATAAATAAATAAATAAATAAATAAATAAATAAATAAATAAATAAATAAAGTAAAAAGGGGGGGACTTGAGAGTCAGAAAATCTAGGTTAAAATCATGGATCTCTCCAGTTTTATAATCTTGACTCAAACTGTATGAGTTGCCTAAATGTAAATGATGATCTGCCCTACCGGGAGTCAAAACATTATAAATGTTAAAGAACTACACTACAATAAGACATCGTTACATGCAGGAGAGTATTTTACTCAAAAAGAAACAAAATATTTATAATTTTGCTCATTTTAAAATTTCAGTTCAAATGCCACGATTTTGAGGACTCTTAAATTATTAAAAGGAAAAGAGAATGTCTTCAACTTTAAGACATCATCAAGTTTTAACAAAGGAGACTAAAAGAAGTTATGCTCCAGCTCCCTGTTCCTGGAAATGTGACGTGGTCAACTTCTAGGAGATAAGCAATTATATGATAAGAAACATTTCTAATAATTTTGTCAGACGACCATGATGTAAGAGTCTCTCCAATGACCTCTGGAAAACCATTAAAATATCCTGCTTTCTTCCACCCGTATCAGTTCAGTAGGCAATTCATACCCATTTCTAGATGGCTTTCAGAAGAGGTCACCACACATGTTTACTCAAAGATTTTCTGACTGTTTTCTCTGGAATCATAATGCTCCACAGAAAAATATGTAAAATCTACTCTTTATGGATTTTATCAAAGTTTGTCTCAAATTTCACTTTTTAAACTGAAAATTCAAATTTAGTTAAAAAATCCTGTACGTTAACTCAATGTTATCTACTACATTTTAACAAGAAACTACCAACGTGTTAAGCAGCATTTCCAGGTTACCATATGTTTGCAGTGATTCAGATAGATTCTCGTGTCACCTCACCAAATAAATATGAACATCTTATAAATGTGCCATTAATCAGGAAGACTACAGCTCTGCACTTTTTTTTTAAAGTTTACTTCGTACTGTACATGTTGAGTCATGTAAAAGTGTACAAGTGAATGTACTACTGCATGTCTGTAGGAGTCAGGATTTTATACTGCACTGGAAGAACATTAAACTGAATATAAAGCTAGCACTCTGATCCTAGTCCCGAATCTCAATTTTGTATTTATCAAATGACTGACTTTAAAGTAAATGGTACAAATAATTTAAGCTGGCAGATGACTCAGGCAACCCTGAAAATGGTACACATACAGGAGTCATTTTGTTTTGTTCTTTTAATCAAAAGCATTATATGATGGCAGAAAAAGTAATCTGGATGAAAATGTCAATTCCTCTGTATATGCATATAAAGTCACAGGTTTACACACTCACCAGAAGTCTGCTTAAGTTAAACAACTTTACACCTGAACTTAGTACCAAGAAAATGCCAATAAATCAAAAATCTTTGTTTATCTATCAATCAAAACAACAAAATCCGTAAGTCCTAGACCAAACAAAGATCCATTTATTTCAAGTAAGACCCTTACAACAAAACCCCACCTGTATCGTCCCTGAAAATTCACTGTTCTAGAACCTAGCCTGAAATCATTTAGTGAATCCACTGAAAGGGCATTCTCCCCTCTCTCTCAGAAGAAATTCCAAGTGCCATAAGACCCCTAAACTTTCAGGGACAGAAGATAGGTGCCTAAGAGGACTGCAAACAATTAGGATATATTTCAGGACTGAATAAAGCAATCGATGCAAACTGAAGAACAGCAACCAGATATTTCTAGCACTTTACAAGTGCTGATTCTAAAAGTGGAAAACTATACGTCTCACGGAAGTTACAAAGCAAGACACTAGATGATATTCACAAGCTGCTTAGATTAAAAAAAAAAAGCCACTATTCAGACATACTACATAAAAACAGTCGCTACCATGAACATAGTTTGGATTTTAAATTGATGAATACACCTTTTAAAAGGGGGGGAGGGGGGGAGGGATCTGGAGAGAAGATGATGAGGAGGAAGAGAAGGGAGTAAATGAATGTGTTAATTTAACTGTAAAATAATAACAGGATATAACAGAGTTCTGAGTATCCACAGTGACCAATCAGAGCCTAAACATAGCTGAATTCCATCCCAGCCCCAGCACGTCCCTAACACAAGAATAAAACCCTTCTTATCTTGTTCAGCCATGTGTCGCCTGCCACAAACTGCAAAACAGAACAACGCCCAAAACCAGCTAGTCTGATTTCAAATGAGGACAGACAGACTCTGTAGTCAGAAGCACCACAATGAAAGAACTCTAACTCACACAGCTGGCCTGGTGGGTCTGCACACTCTACAAAACAAAGCCATACCACATACAGTACTTCAAACTTGAAAGGATCTTTAAAAAGCTTTACTGGCACTGTTAATTTGCCAATAGCTCTAGAATCAGCAAAATATATCTAGAGGACACTGGAATTAGAGAGAAAAGAGGAGGAGGGAGAGAGAGCGGAGAAGAAACTAAGAACTACTCTATACTCCTACCTTTGTTAAGGTACCCTGGAAAAAAAATAAACCAGCACTTCCAGATTTCACCCCAACATATATTCAAATCAGGGACAACTACTCTCCTATGAATGCTTGATATTTACAGAGTAAGATGTGTTTAAAGAAAATGTAACAGTCACCCAAGAATAATCTTGTTTAAAAAAAAAAAAACTAGTACAAGTTTCTAAGATACAGGTATCCATACCGTCTCTGCAGTGCGAATTAAATTAAGCAGCTTTTAAAGTTTTTTTGTCCCTGTTTAAAAAAGTATTGTGAAATCAGCCAGCACCTGAACTAATTCAAGGATATTAATACCCAAACCAATTTGCAGATTCATCTTATACTTAGAATACCCGTCTTTTAATCCTTTGTGCCTAGCACAGGGCCTGGCAAAGAACATTCTTTGACTGCATGTTTAATGTGTTATTTATAACCCCATCTAACTTACCAAAAAAACCCAAATCCTGAGATTTTATTTCCAAGAAAATAAAAAAAAAAGCAAGAAAATCTCTGAGAAGCAGAGAGGAAGAAGGTTATTATGTGGGTGCTATCAGGTGATTTTCATGTGAAATGAGCTGGTAAATTAACCACCCCTAGTATCACAATAAAAACTACCTACACTACATTAGTTCCTAATAAGACTTCTTGTCTAAAGGCTCAACACAGAGGGCCAGAATTGAATGAAAGAGGAAAATAAAAACAATTACCCACACACCCATTACAGTGATTTCTCAGTAGCAAAACACCCTGAAAGGAACAGCAATGGGGACGACCCGAAGAAATTGGGATAAGCGTTGTTGCTACTTGTTGTTATGGGTACAATCTGAAAAGTTGAAAACTAAAATGCATTTAAAAAAATACACAAAGAATATAGTTTAAATATTTAATGGAATCTTTTAGGTGAACATTCACGTGACACTGGAAAGCATCAACAGGAAGAGGAAGTTCTGTTTCTGGAGTAGCTGTTATGGTATGATAATGGAATTTGGCCCTTTTAAAATCAACAAATGAGCCTGACGATTGGGTGAAACTCTCCTATTAGGAAATTCAACTATTTTCTGCAGGAGCACTATTGTTGCGCTTTTCATCAAAGCGCTTTCTTTGGCCCCCTAATTCAGTTATTTGAGCCTTTTTTTTTTTTAAATGATGTAATGGTTTTAATACTGACTTGAAAAAAAAAAAAGGACTGAAATTTGGAACCAGCATACAATGTCATAATGAAACTGAGAAATAAAATACAGTAAAGAATTTACTGTTTAACCTAATATTCCAAAGAATAACCCTTAAGAGTAAAGAAGCTCCATTTAAACCACATAGTCTAGCTCAATTCACCAACCACCAGGCAACATAGATAGTAGTAGAAAGGACTCACTCAGAACTCAACGAATCCACCTGCCATGCTTGTACTACCTAATTCGCTTAGGGTTTGTATCCCTTAAATGCAAAAGCTTCTGGAAGATGAAATACTAAAAATGCAGCAATTAAAATCAAGCCCCATGACTCCCCCACCCCCACCCGCCTTTTTAGCTCCAGCAAGTGCCTGTGATTTACTAGTAATTTCAACATTCTGGAAAATTATTAGACAATAAACACTACGCAGCTCAATATTCAAAGAAGACCAAGTTCAAAAATCATCATGCAGTAGTCTCAGAAAGAAGTTCACAAACAGCAATTCCTAAAATCTAACAGTGTCTAGAGAACTACAGGGCAGGAGGAAAACCAATGATGCACCAATACCCCAGCCGACTTCGGGCACTGACCTTCACCCAAAATGACCTTCCTCTGGTTCCAAGATAAGTTCAGAATCCCAATGCACGCTACAGACAGAAAAACCACAATCATGGCTTTACCTACCCCTTCGCTGAGAATCTGGAGAAAAGTTTCTCTCCGGAGAAAAAGCTACATTTCCAAATTCAATCAACTGGGTAACTTGGCAGCAACCCCAGTCTAATTGCAGAGCTCCTGAACAACCCTCTCTGCTATGCCTGTCAACTTCACTGGTCAAAGGCAATCGGCAATCACTGACTCTCTGCTAGGTCAGGCCAAATCCAGGGAAGAAGCTAAGCGCAGGGGGAGCTTCATACCAACCTGTCGGTGATAGTAGACTGTGTGCCACTCATTGGGGCCCTTGGCGAGAGGTCCTCCTTTTATCCAACTTGCATTTTACAGTAACACCTCCACCCCACCCCCAGTGCTCTGGGATCAGGCCCGACTCCGTAAGGGACACAAAAGTCCAACTCAAAACTCCATTCAGTCATCTAGAACGTCCGACTGGAAGGGTCAAGGAAAGGGGATGTAGGTCGGAGCAAAACAGGTTATCTCCCAAAATAAACCGAGGAAGTCCGCCAGAAAGCGAGTTCGAGAGCTACAGCTCAATCCTCGGGAAGGCACAAGGAGAAAACTTCGTCACGGAGGGAAGTCGGCGAGCCGTAGGGGAAGGGGCCCGGGAATCCCTCCGGGGCTGGGGCGGGATCAGCGCGGGGCTGGGTGTCGGCTCCTCCTCCGGAGAGTCGGGGGCCTGCGAGCCCCCGCCGCCGCGGGGCCGGCCGCTCAGCTCTCCGCTCTCTATCTGGGGCTGCCGGCCGCTCGTGGCCGCAGCCTCGGCCGCGTCTCGGGCCGTCCCGCGCCAGGCTCGCGCGGCTCCATGTCCCCGGGTCGGGGGACCCCTCTTGTCTTCCTCGCCGCCCCCACCAGGCTCCGGGCGCTGGGACGACCGCGGGCGCCGGGGGAGGAGGTCCCGCAGCCAGAGGTGACAGGAACCTGGTCTCTCAGTGCCGCGGGTTGCTCCCCATCCCTGCGAGGCCCGGACTCTTCCGCGGTCCGCACGGGCGGCGGCGGCTCCTCCCCGACGCGCCGGTAGGCGGCCGTTCCCGCGAGGGGCGGGAGGTTCCCGTCCGGCCCGGCCTCGAAACACCGGCCCCGGAGGCCGGCGGCGGCGGCGGCGGCAGCGCGGCGGCGGCGACCACTCGGAGCGCGGGGGCCGGCTCGCCGGGTCCTGGGGCCCTCGCGGGAGCGCGCGCGGCGGGCGGAGGAGGCCACCAGCGGTAGGGGCCGCGCGACGATCGCAGGCGCGCGCACGGGTTCCGGTTCCGGTTCTGTCTTCCCGGCCCCGGCCGCGTCCAGCGCGAGCTCGCTCTTCCCCTCCCCCGCCGACTTTTTTTGGCCTCCTCCCCTCTGACTTCGGGAAGCCGCCTCACCCGGGATCCCTCCGCGGCGCGCGGGGCCGCCCCGCCGCCCTCGCCGCCCTCGCCGCCCGGCCGCCTGGCCCCCCGCGCCTCCCCGCGCGCCACGGCCGCGCGGACGCCTCCGCCGGAGTCCTGTTTGGGGGAGCGAAAAAGTAGTTCTGCGGGGCGGAGGGAGGTGGGAACCGGCCCGCTCCGGGAGTCCCACCCACCCACCCACCAACCCAGCGTTGCCCTCGAGGGCCCCGCGAGCTCCGGAGAGCTGTACTTTGGAGCCTGGCTTGTACCAACTTGGCTGTCCCCGGAGACCGCCGAAGAGCACTCCCCCGGTCCCGAGGCGTCCGGGATGAGAGGCTCTTTGGAAATTACCCGCCCCCTTGCCCTGGAAACGTTTATTCCTTACTGGAATGTACTTGCTCCTATTTTCTGATAATACATAAAGACCAATTGTGACTGATGGAAGCGAAGAACTCAGGTCCAGGTGCAGGGACACCGTCCCTCTCTAATGCAGCAAACCCCAGCAAAGAGAGGGTTTGGCCTTGGACGCTCACCTGGGGCACCTGCTGGCCTCATCCCAGGGCGGGGGCCGCCGCGCACACATCCTGGTTGCCAGGGGAAAGTTAGAGGACGGAGGTGTGTAGAGCTGGGGGGAAAGAGAGTTTGGGAATTGGAGCCAGGATTTCTTGGTATAATATTGCTTTGACGCTGCTTCTGCCTTGGCAAAATGAAATGTATGATTTGCCAAATGGAGAAAGCATGGTGCTTTCCACAGCGACTTCACAAGCTTGCTGTGGAGAGAAATGGGAGCAGCAAATAAAGTATTTATCCAGTAGAAAGCATTGCAGTTCTCTCTGAAGAGTTCCCATATTTTTTTTTCCTACCGGGTACATTTAGATATCCATCTAGTTTTATGGTTGCATAATTCCATAGTGTAGCAATTTAAGTAACACAATATAGTTCAGTTCTGCCTGCCAATGTCTAAAGTGGCTGTCCCTTTACCTGTTTTCAGACTTAATGGATTTAAACCTGTATTCGTGGGTGAGGGTCCTCAGCCTTTTTGTGGAAATCAAGTGGTCAAGCAAATTTAACAAACAGTGGATGTGGAGGGGAAACAATTACCTCTTAACAATGCTGTTTCTAAAAGTCAACCTGCAACAGTTCATGAAAAGATCATTATCCCTGAATAGATGCATGAGCTAAGGCTGACGTTAGAACGGGGTAAAAAAAGGAAAAGATAAACAGAGGCCAAAGATGACTCTTTATTGCCTTTTTTTTTTTTTTTTTTTTAAGTTCAGGGCACAGCCAGCTAATTTTGTAATGTTTATTTTGGGAAAGAATAGCAGCTGATTAACGTTCCAAGCCACTTTCCTAATGATCAGACCAGGATACATCGCCACCTGCTGGTGTACCCTAGCATAATTCTACCCTGAGAACTCTTGATATTAAATTGCCTATTTTTCATACTAACAGGAAAGAGCTCCGTCCCCCTATATAAAATGACCGAAGTGCAAACTTTGTCCCCAAACATATGTCTTCCTTAAACATACTAAATATCTTTTTGCCAGATTCTAATAACTTACAGGGTAGGTATGAAATTAATTGGACCCAATGACTCATCAAATCATGCCTTTTTTTAAATGAGTTCTCCTCTTCCCTTCAAGAATGCCTCACTACTTGAGCTTCAGGAATAAAACAAACTGGGAAAGTTTCCGAATTCACCTTCTCTTCCTTGCATACAAAAACCTCTTGGCAGGCTGCTTTCAAGATCTTTCCAAACTTAAACAGACCCAAAGTTCTAGCTGTGAGCAAAGAAGGCATTTGCTGTGGGAAAACTTCAGAAGATGGTAAGCAAAGGATTTAATTAAGCCAGTGGTTATTCATTCCAGAACTGTTTTTTTCAATGATGAAAATCTCTATGTTCACCCACAAAGCTCTAATGGTAAAAACATCCCTGAAAGCCTCTTTAGAGCTGTTGGTAGCTCTGGACTGTTCTAAAGGCTCTTTCTATAGAATGCCTTCAGAAGAGTCACACCAGTCTAGGTAGAACACAATGCCCATGGTCATTAGTCCCTTACCTAAAAAAATTACACTGGTGACACAATCCATGGCACATGCTCTTTGAAGCTCCCCCCTCCTGGGGAGAGGGGCAAGGTGGTTATTCTAAACCGCATCCTCATCCGTTCTTTCAACGTTTATTGAGCACCTACTATGTGTCTAACACTGTTCTAGGCATTCTAAACAGTTCTGAAGAGACCTGAGGGCCCTTGTCCTCAGGGAGCCCATTCAACATCATCATTTTCAAGGCAATGCCCAGGGGTGCCTGTCAGTCGGTTGAGAGTTCAACTGTTGGTTTTGGGCTCAGGTCATGATCTCAGGGTTGTGGGATTGAGTCCCATGTTGTTGGGCTCTGTGCTCAGCAGGGTATCTGCTTGAGATTCTCTCTCTCTCTCTCTGCCGCTACCCCGCCCAATATAATAAGTAAATAAAAATTCAAGGCAATTGCCCAAACAGGTGGCAAAATAAATTTAGTTCTTCCTCTCTCTTTGGCAATCTTTTTGCAGATTGTTGCCCCCAAAAGTAAAGTTATTAGGAATGGTTGATGGTAAGAGCAGATGTATTTCACAGATAAGTATAAATATGGGTCAACATTTCTATAAGCCAAAAGACTTTTTTTTTAACTTCTTGGCAAAACCACAATAAAGATATAAAGGCAGACTCTGGGTTGATAAAAAGTTGTTTATTTTTATAAAATCTAGTACAAATCTCATTGAAGTATAAATCTTGAGCAGTGTTAGGAATTATTACATAGTAATCCAAAGGCAAATGAATAAAATGCTTCATTTTGTCTGACCATACCACATGTTAATTAGCCCTTCGTTTACCTGTGATGTAGAAACACAGCATCTTAACTGCTGACTCACCTGCATGTCCCATTTTTCTCTCAGGGAGGTTCCTTCATAGTTATTAGTTAAAACATCAAGAAAAGCTGAAATGAACAATTTTTCTTCTCTTATTATTTAGGTCATTCAAAATCCAAAAGAAACCTATGTACATTCCCGTGAGAGTACCCCTAAAACAGCAAGGTCTGCAATCCCTTCACTTCTGAGGAGTAAAAAGGAAAAAAAAAAAATTGGTACCAGATTAAGCCTATTCATTTGTCTGGTATGGAACAGGTTGCACTGTGCCAAAATTCAAGAGCCAGCTTTTTCTTTTTTTAAGCTCCTGCGCCAAGCCACTCTTTTTTATTAGGCTTTTGCTAAAATCAGCATTCCCCAGCATCCAACTTTGACCACAGTTTTGTTGGAAAGAAGCTCACCAGCATTCTGGGGATCCCGATCACAGAAGAAAAGAGACGGAGACGCTACTGTCAGATTATTTCCATGTGCAGCAAAACTCGTTAACCCGATGACAGTCATTTTAAAAGACCCACTATTAACATGCCTTGAAAGCTGCTTTTGCCAGAGCAACAATGACTTCATGCGGTTCCAACGCTCCATCATGCCTGGCCAGTGACATCCATTTTCAAGACCACTCATTAGGTTAGTATTACCAGTGACCACAGAATGGGTGGAGACTTCCTATCAACCTAGGCTTAGCCTTCAGTGGCCCCACACATTTGCTCACTAACTGAGCAGATCAATCCCCAGTGGTCTAAATAACATAATACATAATCAAATAAATAAATAAACAGCAAATAAATAAATAATAATTTTCTCCATAAAAGTCCTACATTAAAGACACCCCTTAATAAAATGCCACAGTGTTGCTGTGAAATACACAACGGGGTATTTCATTCATTCACCACAGGTTTTAAACCGAGACAAAGAGTACACAAGTGACCTGCCCAATTGATCTGGCAAGTGAGCAGCCAAATTAGTTAAAAGAACCCAGGAAGTCTTGATTCCTAACCTTTCGTTCTAAGCTTACATTCTCGCTTTCCCTGGGTGAGATTAGAGACTATTGCACTAAGAAATATTTTGTTCCCTTCCAAGACTGCCCTTGTCATAATTCTTTATCCATAGAGAGGGGCATCTTTGTCAGAGAAAAGAAAAGGTAGTTAAGAGGGCTAAAGGGAATGTATATGAAATTAAAAAAAAAAAAATTAGCCTCATCACCCTGCGGCCAGTACACTTGTCTTTGGTTCTGGTTTGCAGTATGTATAGCAGAGCTGAAACTTGAACTGCCATCTCAAGCACGGTGGAATCCACATGGTAAATCCCTATGGAATTCACTCACAGCCTCTCATGCTTGGGAGATTAATGCACAAAAGCCCTGAGAATTGGCATAGTTTTCCCGGTAGGGCAGAACCCGTACAACAGGACTTGGTAAATCTGCCCACACCTCATTCATCTCTCACCCAAAGCCCTAGCTCTCTGGTTTTTGTGCAGAAAAGAGTTAACAGGGCAGGCCTGAACTCCTGTCCTTGGAAAGGCCAACTTGCAAGGTTGGCCCTTAGCTGGCATCTGGGAACTTAGATTTCGGGAGCGCTCCTTCCACTAAGTGCTGAGAATGGCTCACCATGCCTCAACTGTTTGTGCAGACAATATGGTTCATGCTGAACACCTACTTTCCTGCTGGGAGTCAGGAATTTTGCTCCATGCCAGGCAATGGCTGCCTACATGACCAGCCCCCAATGAAAAACTTGGGCACTGAGCAGTTAATGAGCTTCCTCATTGGCCATTTTACACATATGGCCACAAATTGTTAGAGCAAGGAAGCACATCCTGGGTGATCTCACTGGGAGAGGACTCTGGAAGCTTGGGCCTGGTTTCCCTTCGACTCTGCCCCTGGCACCTTTTCCCTTTGCAGCCCTGTTTGGACCCCTTCACTGTTAACTGATCACAGCTAGGAGTTTGACTACATTCTGAGTCATGTGAATCCCCCAAGCAAAGCACCAAAACTGGGGAGCGGGGGGGGGGGGTGTCTTGGTGAGCCTCAACAGTTGGTATAGGGAGGCCTCAAGAAGTGACCCATTACCGAGGCCAGTTTCACCCCAACCTCCTCTCAGCTCTTTCCCCTTGTGTGAGCACATCCGGTTCCCTGATCCGATGCTCAGAATGTCAGACGTTCATCGTCCTGAAAGTCCCTCCCTTTACAGTAAATGGGGTGACTTTATTTAAATTGCTACATGGAAAGCGGGAATAAGGGTTTGTTCAAGGAGTCAATTCTCGAAGGGATTCTAATTCCTTCCTGAGCTGTCTAGCCATCAGGCATCCCAGGGACAAGAGAACCCAGGGACACCAGGAACTAACAGGAACGCAGCATTGCTCACCTCACGGCGCTGACGTACTCACAACTACCACCGAGTAGTCTCGCTTTTCTACAACCGCGCCATGGTAGACATTAGTGTTTTAATACTGGTACGGGCTCCACTCGAAGACTGACCAAACTGACCGATAAGGTGTAGCCCTTTTGTGAAACCTCAGTTCGTTGTAAGCCTGATTCTGTAATAGCCGTATCTCCAACCTGGGTCCCGTGGCTGACTGAACCCAATCCACCGTCTGGAGAAAGCCTCGGCTAGTGTGTTTTGAGATGGCCGTTGTGCTTCTGCTGCCGCTCCTCACTCAACCTACTCCTCCAGGCATGGTACTTCTTGATGCTCTTCCTCCACGCGAAGCGCCAGATGCTAAACATGAAACACCAAGACACAGCGTACATCGCTACTCCCCCAACCTTCACAAACCACTTGGGCTTGGGGGAGACAATTTCACAGAAAAGGAGGCGAGCTCCTACACCAATCCTCACTCCAGTAAACAGGGCCACAAAGAGGAAGTCCACCACATCTCCAGTGAAACTGTGGTAGTGGCCTGTTTCACGGAGAAACCAGCGCATCTGTAGCAAGGGGTTGGTGATCTCGCTTCCAAAGAGGACCGCGTTGACCTCTGTGCCTGACTCCCCGAGCACCAGGGCCATGATGATGCCCAGAATACTCAGTGTGTGGTGAGCCAGCATCAGGGGCCCCTCAGACTGGAAGTAGATGCACCAGCCCAAGTCAAAGATGAAGTAGCCCAAGGTGAGACAGAGAACGTGCACTTGGAGAGGAGTATTGGGTGAGCCTGAAATAAACCAAGACAGAAGCAAACTGAGTGGCTGGGAATTGAGCTACCCTGCACCGGGACACTGGGGTCCAGTGTTTCCCAAGCTTTCTGGAACCACTGAGAGCAAAGACAAAGGCAGGCACATTCATCTGAGTGACAACCAAGAAAGACTAAAATCTATAACCTTGGTCTTTATCAAACCCAATAATGTCACAGGCCTGGGAAATCCTGTTCTGATGAATCAGATCTCAATGAATGATCTGAGAACCAGCCCATGATCTCAGTGTCCTCTCTATGGAGCAGCATAAAATTGAGCTACTTTGTCCTTTCAATTAAAATCCTACAGCTCTTTCTTTCTCTTTTTTATTTTTTTAAATTTTATTTATTTATTTATTTGACCAGTTTTAAAGGTCTGTTTCCAAGCTCTTTTAGTGATTCTGCCCTGGATGTCAGATTAATTTCTTAGCTTAATGGGTTAGATTGTCTGGACACTGGTGGCCCTACCCTTCTTGAAAATGGACCTTGGAATACACTAACCCCAGAAGTTAGTGTATTCGCAGCCCAAGAAAATCAAGTGCGAGGACATGACATGTTCAAATCTATTTAAAACCTTCATATAAGACATACAGCTTAATAGCTGCTTTCATATCAGTTGGAATAGTTTTGGGAAAACCTCAGAAGCTAAATATAGGAATTTAAGGAAATTAAAAAAAAAAAAAAAACACTAAGGAATTAAAAAAAAAAAATCGTATCCTAGGGGACTTCTGGCCTGAACTGTTACCCCCCAAATTCTTATGTCAAAGCCCTAACCCCCAATTCCTCAGAATGTACTGTATTTGGAGAGAAGGCCTTTAAAGAGGTAATTCAGATAAAATGAAGTTGTTAGGATGGGCCCTTATCCAATACGGCTGGTGTCCTTATAAAAGAAGGAGATCAGGACACAGACACACACAAAGGGGAGACCATGTGAGGACATGGCAAGAAGGAAGCCACCCGCAAGCAAAACAGAACAGCCTTAGAAGAAACCAAACCAGCCAACAACTTGATCTTGGACTTCTAGCCTGAAGAACTGTGAAGACATAAGTTTCTGTTGTTCATGCTTCCCGGTCTGTGGCATTGTGTTACGGCAGCTCCAGCAAAACTAATTCAAGGGGATACAACCTTTTTTGTCCTGAGGAGGTAATACTTGTACATCTAGTGGTTTAAAAAAATCAATGTAAGTGCTGCAAATAATGCGACATCAGTTAAATAAATCATGGTATATGCATACAACACAATATTACATCACACTTAAGAAGGATAAAAGAAGTCTAGTACATAGATGTCCTCTGAATATACAATCAAGTGAAAATTGCAGGTTATCAAAAAGTATGTGTAATACAGGCCATCTGTGTCTGTTTGGAGGGGTTGGTAGAAGATGTTGATATTGGCTTTATGTTTTGACTATTTCGGTGGATTACAGTGTAACAAGCATTTAAAACTTGTTTTAAAAGTAGAGAGTTATGAAAAGCAGAAGTAGGGACATATACAGTATAAGAGTTAAAAATGAAGATTCCCAATACAAATTATAATGGTAATTATTCTTCAGTATTCTCCAACATTGCACAAATTCTGTGAAAACGTCCCATCCTTCCAAGACTACCCCCCAATTATGATCCCCTTAGGGAAAATCCCCTAATGTCTCCCACCTACCTGGATGGGTAAAAGGCCAGGGGCCATCAATGAAGCCAATATAAGCTGACAGGCCTATAGAGAGGATTCCATGGGTGAATGTAACCAGCCGGCAGCTCCACTCGTAGCTTCGGTGCTTATTCAGGTGGCAGAAAGAAATGTAGAGTGAGAGCCAGCCCCCCAGGCTGCACAGCACCTGCGGACACAGAGCTGATGCCATCCTATGATGAAAAGACCAAAACCAGAAAAACAAAGGATACACCCTAAGAAAACAGCATTGGGTCAATTTGCATATAATCTTCATTTCTACTCTAGGATAGTACAAAAATACCGCCTTCACTGTAACACTTCTTCCTTATCGACACAGCCAAGAATCTTCCATTAAAGCGTGGCTGTAATTCTGATTCCATGTTCCTTAGAGAGAACTGATAAAAGCTCTAAACCGAAAACCAGGAACTGCATTCTGAGTTGGTAGACTGCCTGATATAACGTGTTGTTACGATGAGTAAATGTCAACAATAACCTGCCAGTGGTGACTGACCTTGGACGATGAACCTGAGTAATACAATACATGTATTAAATAATGTGTTCACACTTCAAAAATCCCAATAAAAAGCTCTCTTGAAAAAACAGTACCACCACCTGTGGTTTCTACAAGAGGTCATATGACACATAGCAGTTTTGTGTGGTTTGAGGCTGATACTAAACTCAACTGAAGTTTGGATTTGGGTCACAGGTTTATCAATTAAAATCGAAACTTGAGGTAAACCTGAATAGGGAACTAAAAGGAGTCTAGGTATTTCGGAAGGGAAAAAAAAAATTCTAGCTCTGTTCAGTTCTGAAATCCAACTCAAAGACTGACCAAGGGGGAAGCAGATGGTTTAAGTGGGAAATTTTTGTTGAGATATAAAAAAATATCCTTAAGGCAGTTATTCAGTTAAACATCAAAGTCAGAAAGCTATGCTTTGAAATTTTTACTGATGACAAGTATATCAAGCCAAGAATGACTGTAACTGGATCAATTTGGCCATACAGGACTAAAATCTTAAAGTAACCAAGATGTTGTTATTAATGCTCGTTAGCTCCTCTATTGAAAGTACAAATAAAAAAGTCAAAAACATTGCAGATATCTGTCTCATCTCAGCAGGAATTTTCTGCATGGCTACACTTACTGCTTAACCCTATTCAGACAAGTGAAGTACTATCCATGGACCAACACAAAGCACTCCCGAGAATGCTATCCAGAGAGAGCTTGATGAAGGTCAAGTTCTGTAAAGCGTTCATCTGTAATCAGGTTTCTATTCAAGAAAACAGTAGGTGTCAATCACAGTCTTGAGTTCCAATTCTGTCTGTGCCCCTAACTAGGCATCAAAGCGTGGGCGAAATCACTTTCACCTCTTGAGCCTCCGTTAAAAAAAAAAAAAAAAAAAGCGGGGGAAAGAGAAGAAAAGAGGATTGAAAACTCTAAGCTGGCCCAGTTCTGACAAGGAGTTCTGAGATAAATTTTGTAAAACATCTAGGCCAATTTTCAGAGCAAGGGCCAGAAATACAAAGTACCCGGAGTGCAAAGAACCGTCCTCGCTTCTTTCCTTCTAAATGCCCGGGTCACCGGCCAGTAATACGGATCAGCTCATTTGGATCTGCTGATCAGTATTTTTAGAGTCCTCTTCTCTGAATCCTAATTCCCTGGCAGAACAGAGGAAACAGTGGTCTATTTACAAACACTTAAAAGAATAGACATTTGTAAGGGGCAGATACAAGTCTGTGACCTTGCGAAAGTCACTCCCTCTCTGGATTTCGGTTTTGTTTTGTTTGTTTTAACTCTTGGGTAAAAGAACGGAAGGGTACTGGGGTGGCCGATCCAGCTCAGAATTCCAAAGCTCTAGCCCTCGCTCCTCGCGTTCCAGGGCCAGATTCGGGAGGAGGAGCGCTGGGCGGGCCCACCTGGCTGGCGACCGCGGAGCAGGCGTGGCTGGGGCGAGCGGCAACCCGGGCGCCCCGCAGGGACGGCGAGCGCCTCTCCCTCCGACGCGCCCACGGACCGCGGGCCACGCCCGGCTCGCGAGCACCTGCGCCGCGCCGCCGTGCAGACCTGCGGCCGCCCGCCCGAGCCCGGCGTGGCAAGGCCTCCCGCGCCCCCAGGCAGGAGGAGAACACCGCCCCCCCCCCGCCCCCAGCCCCTCCTCGGCGGCCAGGCGGGGCCATCTGCCCGCCTCCTTCCCCGCGAGTGCGCCGGGCGGACCGGCCCGCCCTGGTCCCCAGCCCAGCCCGGCGGCCGCAGTCCGGCCGTTCGCGCCGCGCTGTTACCTGGCCGAGCGCCCCGGGAAGCCTCGGGCGCCTTGGCCCCAGAGCTCAGAGCGAGGATCCCCGGAGCAGGAAGCGGCGGAGAGAAGGAGAGAGAACGATGCTCTGACGGCGGCGGAAGAGGAGCCCGGGGTCTGGGGGCACCTTGTGGCTGGGAGGACGGAGCGCAGAACGCGAGCTGGACGCCGGAACCGGAGGGTTGCTCCTCCAGCGCTCCGGGCTGGGGGGTGGGGGGTGGGGGGAGAGATAACGGGGTGTGACCTAGTGGTCACGTGAGACCCGCAGGCTGCTGCCCTTGTTTGCGTGTTTGTTGTTTGTTTGTTTGAATGATTACCCATCCCGCCCCCCGTCCCCCCCAGGTTGGGACAGCCCATCCAGTAACTGAGGACTCGCACCCCTACTAGGCACTGTGGGAGATACAAGATCTCATCGCTGCTCTCACGCTTGAGTCTCAGTTGTGAAACAAGCACACAAATCACTAATTTGCCAGGAAAGTGCTTAGGCTTGGGAATTAGTAGTCCTTTTCGTGACAGCCCTGCCACCAACTTGGCGGTAGACTATAAGGCTTAAAAGTAAACCCGGCTTGGTTACTGACTCTGTGTCTTTGGGCAAGTTACTTAACCTCTCTGTGCCTCCATTTTTCTCAAACACAGAACGGGGATAGTAATAATAGGCTTCTTATAAGGCCATTGTGAGAATTTTACACGCTTTACCTATGTAAACTGCTTAGAACAATGGCGGGCCCCAGGAAGTCACTATATAAATGTTAATTATTGTGGTCGGTGACACTTCCGGTAAATCCCTTCTCCTCTTCGAGATCTATTAATACCAAGGAAAGTCAGTTGGAAGAGATGAGCAAACAAGTATGGAGGCTCAAATGGGGTAAAGAGGGTATGTGGATTTGTTTATTAGGATGGGCAACAATGGGACGCTGAGGGGCCCAGACAGTCATAAAAAGACTTAAAAGTTGTTAAGCAGAGGTGTGAGCATTTACACCGTGGCTGGGGTATAGTTAATAATCTAGTTTTGACATTTATCTTGCCAGTCTCTCATGAGTAAGGATCAAACTGTTTTCATCTTTGTTTGTCTAGTACCTGGTGGGAGGCAGATGTGCTAGATGTTCACTGGTTGGAGGAATGGGAAATGAGCCTGGAAAAGTGTCTTGGAAGCATAGTGGGGGTCCTAAACCTTGTTAATCTTCTATACCATTTAGGAAGTGTCTTCCAAATACCCTTGTAGGCTGTATCTTGAAAAGTATGATTTAGTAGGCTTGGTGTGGGGCCTAGGAACATGTATCTTAAAACTTAACCCACAGGTCATTCAGATATTAGTCATGTTTCAGAACCACTGCTGGGCGCCTGGGTGGCTCAGTTGGTTAAGCGACTGCCTTTTGGCTCAGGTCATGATCCTGGAGTCCCGGGATCGAGTCCCACATCGGGCTTCCTGCTCAGCAGGGAGTCTGCTTCTCCCTCTGACCCTCTTCCCTCTCGTGCTTTCTCTCTCTCATACTCTCTCAAATAAATAAATAAAATCTTAAAAAAAAAAAAAAGAACCACTGCTGTCAGAGGACATTAAGTGACCCCGTTGCCAGCCTGAAATGCTAGACTGAGGCATCTTATTATGTGGGTAACAGGAAGCCTATGATGTTATTGGGCAAGGGGATAATGTTACCATGTTCTCCAAGCCCTTGTTACTCAAAGTGTGGTCCATAGCCCAGCAAAATCCACAGCTCCCGGAGTTTGGTAGAAACACAGAATCTCAGAATTCCAATGTGTAAGAGAAGTTGAGAATCACTGCTATGCACCCAACTGAAGTCATTATAAGATGAATGGAGAAGACAGCCTGCTTCAAGTGGGTTGGAACAGACCAGATAAGAGGTAATGAGAGCCTGAAGAAAGAGAACAGGGAAGGATCCATTTCACTAAATGGATACTATGCAAATCTCAACTTTCCCCATTTGCTTATAATTGTTGTAGTATTTTTTTTCTTCTTCTAGTATCTCAATTTGGAACTACTTTCTTGCTGCCACCATTTTCCAGGGAAGAACAGAGTACTAAAAGGCTTCAGGGGTCTAAAGACTGGGCGAATAAGGGAAAGAGCCAGTTCTTCTATTAGAGCCTTTATTGGGCCTTTATCCTAGGGTGATTAATAGTCCAGGTTCAAGCTTCATTACCTTGTATTAAATTTACTAATTTACATATGTTTGGCCACAACCCTTGTTCTACCAAATCAGATACTAGTCAACAGTGGCATCCCCCCAAGAAGTAAGGGAGAGCAGGGGACAGGAAGCTCTCCACCAATTTATTAGAATAATGACAATAATTGTGATCATAATCACAATAATAACAGACAACACTTATTGTACCAGGCTTTGTTCCAAGCACTTTATCTATATTATTAACATTTAATTCTCACAGGTCTATGAAATGGGTCCTATTGTTATCCCCATATTATAGGTGAGAAACTAAGGCACAGAGCAGTCAAGGAACTTGCTCAAGGTGACATGATTAGTAGGAGGCAGATTTGAGTATGAACCCAAGCAGTATGGCTCTGGAGGTCATGCTTTCAACCACCAAGATACGCTGCCTGAACTTGACTAGAATCCCCTACAGATGTGTACTCTATTATTAGGTATTCACAGCTCCTAGCCTCAGTGAAGGGCACTAGAAATTGTTCAGAGGTAAAAAAGGAATTTAATTTTCAAAAATCTTAATTGCCTATTATGTAGTAGGGACAGTGGTTTGTTGTTGTTGTTGTTGTTGTTAAGATTTTATTTATTAATTAGCACAAGCAGGTG
This sequence comes from Eumetopias jubatus, assembly GCF_037043125.1. Classification (NCBI taxonomy): domain Eukaryota; kingdom Metazoa; phylum Chordata; class Mammalia; order Carnivora; family Otariidae; genus Eumetopias; species Eumetopias jubatus. Next base: position 97,484,825 of record NW_028274819.1, read on the forward strand.
AAAGGACAAAGGAAGAGGGAGAAGCAAATTCCCAGCTGAGCAGGGAGCCTGACATGGAGCTCGATCCAGGACCCTGAGATCATGACCTGAGCCTAAGGCAGACACTTAACTGACTGAGCCACCCAGGCGCTCCGGTATTAGGCACGGTGTTAATCATGGGGATATAGAGAAAAAGAGCCTCCACTGTAAAGAGCTTCCCACAGTCTAAAAGGAGAAGCAGAAGAATCAGCAAATGCAGTACATAAGATACAGCAGGTGCATGCGGAGTTCACAGGGAGGAGGGGCACTGAGCCTAAAACCTGGGGGCTCAGGCAGAATTCCTAACTTGAGTCCTGGAACTAAGTTCATTCTCTGAGTTTCACCAAAAGTCCTTAGTACTAGGAGCCCACAGCTGGGCCCACCAGTCTTGAGTCAACTAAAAATTGAAGTATGAAAATTTGAAAAGTAGCAGGAGCAATTCTTCTCTTTCTTTCTGCCTGGGCAATGACTGGTTTTTGCCCATAGATTCTCTTGTGCCTAGTTAGCTCCTGAAGAAGCTAACCAAGCTTTGGTTATACTTCACTGGAATTTTATAGAATCATGCATACATGAAAAGTGAACCAGTGCCCACTTCCAGGTTTGACTCTGTTAAACAGTTGTCCAAGACAAGGGATAATGGAAGCTACTGGAGGCTGAGCAGTGAGGCTACAATTCTGCATTTCTTTCATAAAAACTGTGGTCAAATAGCCCAGGAATTGACCCTGATACAGAGTCAACTGATCTTTGACAAAGAAGCTAAAGCAATACAATGAAGAAAAGATGGTGTCTTCAACACATGCTGCTGGAACAACCAAACATCCACATGCAAAAAAAAAAAAAAAAAATGCATCCAGACCCAGACCTCATACCCTTCACAAAAATGAACTCAAAATGGATCATAGACCTAAATGTAAAATGCAAAACTATAACATTTCAGGAAGAGAACACCTAGAGGGAGAAAACCTAGATGACCCTGGGTATGGTGATGCCTTTTTAGATAAAACAACAAAGATACAACCCATGACAGAAATAATGGGTAAGCTGGACTTCATTAAAATTAAAAATATCTGCTCTGCAAAAGACAAATATCAAGAGAATTAGAGGACAAGCCATGGACTGGAAGAAAACGTTTGCAAAAGACACATCTGATAAAGGACTGTTACCCAGAATAGACAGAGTAGCTCTTAACAGGCAACAATAAGAAAATAAATAACCTGATTAAAAAGTGGGCCAATGACCTGAACAGATACCACACCAAAGAAGACATATGGATGGCAAATAAGCACATAAAAAGATGCTCCACATCATATGTCATCAGGAAAATGCAAATGAAAACAACCGAGCTACTACTACACACTTATTAGAATGACCAAGATCCAGAACACTTGGCAACACCAGATGCTGGCGAGGATTTGGAGCAAGAGAAACTCTCATACACTGGTGGGCATGCAAAATGGTGCAGCCACATTCTGTTAGGGGACAGTTTGGAGGTTTCTTACAAAACAAAATAGACTCTTACCGTACGATCCAGCAATTACGCTCCTTGGTATTTACCCAAAGGAACTGAAGACTTCTGTCCACATCAAAACCCCACACACAGATGTTTATGGCAGCTTTCGTTATAATTGCCAAAACTTGGAAGCAGCCAAGATGTCCTTTGGTAGATGAATGGATAAACTATGGTGTATTCAGACAATAGAATATTATTTATTCAGTGCTAAAAGGAAATGAGCTATCAAGCCATGAAGACATGGAGGAATTTTAAATGCACATTACTAAGTGAAAGAAGCCAATCTGGAAAGGCTATGTACTATGATTTCAACTATAGGACATTCTGGAAAACGCAAAGCTATTAGAGATGGTAAAAAAAATCAATGTTCGCAGGGTGTAGGGGGGAGAGAGATGAACAGGTGGAGCACAGAGGATTAGGGCAGTGAAAATACCCTGCATATTACAATGATGAGTTATATGTCATTATATTTTTATCCAAACCTGCATCATGTGCAACACCAGAAGTGAGCTCTAAGATGAACTGTGAACTTTATGTAATTATTGTGTGTCAATGTAGGTTCTTCCTTCGTTTAAAAAAAAAAAAAGTACTTTCTGGTGAGTGATGTTGATGATGGGAGGTTATGCACATGAGGGGGCAGGGGTGTATGGGAAATCTCTGTACCTTCCTCTCAATTTTGGTGTAAATCTAAAACTGCTCTAAAAAAATAAAGTTTTTTTAAAAAGATGAAATGAATGAAAACCAGCATGTGGTTTGTGCCCATCCAGGGATGCCCCAAAAAATAAATAAATAAATAAGAGAGAAAAGAAAAGAAAACCAGCATTGTGAACAGTGTAACTACCCATGGGTTCCTGGGTCACAGAGTTGTCCCTTTATATATTTAAATGAGTCCCAAAGCCTCCTCTTGATGTCTCTTTGCTGCATACCTAGCCCCTTCCAACTGGATCTTTTCTTGAGACAGTAACCACTACCAGTAGGCTTTCTTCTCCAGCTTCCTGACATGAAATATTTGTCTGAATATAAAGTTCATTCAAACATCAGAAATAGCTAAGTCTCAATTACTTACATATAGATTTCCCACTTGGATATTGTTTACAACAAATGTTTCATCCCAATTTCAGTTTTTCCCCATGAGCCATTACATTTTTGAAGGGTCTCCCTTTCCCACAGGTCAGTGTTTCCTTCAGGAATGGTAGCTATTTAAATTTTTATTAACCTAAGAAAAACTACCGGGAGAGCTTCCTTGTCCCTCAAGGCCCTCAGCAGAAGTCACAGTGCATTCAAAAGCCAAATATATTTGATTATTGGATTATGCTTTGCTTTACATATCTATTGATTCCCATTGTGAATATTTAATAATTGACCTTCAGGATATCTGCAATATGAGCTTTTCAGCCTCTGCTTCCATCTCTAAAGTCCGAATGACTTGGCCTTAAACATTTACCATCCTCCCACTTAAAAATCTTCCCACCAGTTTCCTGCTACTCTGTCCTCAAGGTAGTTCTGTCAAAAAGAGTAAGAACTCTGAACTCCTCAAAGCCCTGTATTAATGTTTGTCATCTTTAGCATCAGTCTGGGGAGTAACAGACTTAATGCACCAATTTGAAAAATTTTTCCCCATCCCATTTCTTTTAAGTAATATCTGCGCCCAATGTGGGGCTCAAACTCGCATCCCTGAGATCAAGAGTTGAATGCTCCACTGACGGAGCCAGCCAGGTGCCCCCCCCATCCCATTTCACTATATGCACTCATATCCCCTCCCCTCAACAAAAGACACGGAACAATAACCTAACCCTCTTCTTATCAATAGTGGAATCATTTTTATCTTAACTATACAAATTTATTTAGGAACAGAGAGATTCCTTTGAGTCTCAACATTTTCTTGGATATACAGTCTTTTTTTTTTTTTTAAGTTTACCATTTCTGGAATGGCTTCATGTTACATCTCTACACACTGGCCCACAAAGAAGGAGACTAGAGATAATGTTCCCGAGAAGTCAACAAATACTCCCAGCCCATGTGGGAACTCTCTTGTGGAAGCTAGCACAGTATTTCACACTTTGGCATTTTTTTTTCCTTTCTTTTTCTTTTTTTAAAAAGGAGATAAAATATTACAGAGATATCTTCAAAATTCACACCTGAGTTAAACATTTAGCTGGAAATTTCCACATTAAGGAGACAACGTAGCTGCAAAAACAGGAAGGGGCTATATACAGGTACTTTGCCAACGTAATTGTTACGTGTTTGCTTTTCTGTTCTTCCTCCTGCAGCCGGGGGAAGGGAGAGACGACCAGATAAGGACAAGGAAGGAGAGAAGGAATAAACACTCCTGAACTCTGGGGCAGGTGTAGAACACAGAAGAGCACCTGTGGGCAGAGAATTGCGCCCAGGGGACTGAGGGTGGCTCAGCCTTCTGTAAAGAGGAGGGATCCTGGAAAAGGCCATCATGAGTGGATTTGGTTCTAGAAAAGGGGGCGGGGCTACAGAGAACATGGGGTGAAATGAAGAGTCAGTCAGAAAAGTTTGCTCAACAGAGAGAGCATCCAGGCTTTGGTGGAGACGTCAGATTCCAATCTTTTCACAGATTTTAGAGATTGGTTCAGAGATTGGGGCCAAGTTTGGAGTCAAAACCATGATCTCTCCTTCTGGTTGTTCGGCACACTGGGCAAACTGCTGTCCTCAGAGGCCCACAGAGGAGTTGGAAAATAACGGCAAGGTGTCCTTTCTGAGAAAGACTACTGCCACAGGGAAGCCGTGTGAAGTATTTGAAACTAGAGGATTGGAGCACAGGGAAAGAAGGTGAAAATGGTTAACACCTGGTGGCGGGGGGGGGTGTGATTCAAGAGCACTCGGAGCCAGCGCGTGGTTTAGTCACAGTTCGGATCTCTGGAGACCCTCACTCCTGAAGAAGCAAGAGCTTGGGTTGACAGTGGGGATTCTCTTCCTCTCTTCCGACAGTGGTCTGTCCATACAGAGAGGGCGTGATTCCCTTCCTCCCAGGGGGGACATGCAGGGCCAGGTGGATTCGGAGAAACTTTTTGGCCTCAGTGGAGGTAGGTGGGATGATTCCATCGGTACCAAGATCTGGAAGGAAGAAGAAGCGAGTCAATCCTAACGCTGCCAACAGGATGAGGGAAGGCGCAAAGGGGCAACGAACTCCTAACAGGTACGGGGTTTCTCTCTGGAATTAGATTATGGTGATGGTTATGCAAAATTGTGAATACACTAAAATCCAGGTGTCGTACACTTTAGATGGCAATTTTTACAGTAGGTGAATTCCTATCTCAAAGCATTTTTTTAAAAAATGTGCATTATATGGGATTTTTGTCCTCCTTTTGTGGTGGGAGAGGTTGAGGAGCCCCAGTATTTTGGGCTGTGCAACCGTGGGCTGGTAAGAGCTGGCTGCCTTGCTGAATGGCCCGGGTTTGGACAAGAGGATTCATCTCCTCCCACAGGGCGACTGCCTAACTTTCAAGTCTCTGCTTTGTTCTGACTCAGGGAAGAATCTCTCAAGGCACCTGCTCCGAGAATAGCTTTCAAAAGGAGCTGACTCGTGGGCCCCGGAGGCTGCTGCCTTCACTGCATCACAGGTGGGAGTCCGAGTGAGGCAGCGGTAGTCCTCTCTCTCATTCTGTCAGCCACACTTGGCTGCTCCGGCTCACGCCACAACACCCCAAGAACAGGGTTCCCGGCATGAAGAGGAATACTCCTAAGCCCACTGAAGGACCTGGCCCTTTCTAACGGGAGTGTTTGGAAATTTCCACCCTCCCGGTGAGGATGGAAATTTTGGCTTTGTTGACATCAGCTCCTTGCCAGGACGGCTCCCTGGCCGAAGCTTCTCCTTAAAGCCTCCTCCCTAGGGATATGGTCCAGCCCAGCTGTTCACTCTGTCCCCCCACCCCTGCCACCCCACTCCCCTTTCCAGCCCTGTGACGAGCTTTCTTTCCAGAGCTAGGGACCCAACTTCTCACGTGTCCCTCGACCCTGCTAGGATGTCGTGGTCCTCTCTCCTCCACCTTACCCCGAAGAGTTAAAACTGGAGGAGCTCACTGCCGCTTTGGAGTTATTTTGAGATGCAGTGGGGCTGTTGGCCTGGAGTCCTGAGCCGGGCGATGAAGACCTGCTGTTGTTCCCTGGGGAACAGGATGACGTTACTGAGGATGAAGAGGGGCAAAAACAAGGGGGAGATGATGCTGCTGGGTCCTGGGACCTCCTGCCACAGCCCTCAGACATGTCTCTCCAGAGAACTCCCACTCCTCCCTGCCTCCCACCCACCTGCCCACCTCCTGCCACGTTAGCATCAACACCCGGCCCAGAGGGGCTCTCATCATAAATACTCCTCTCAGCTCGGGCCCTGGAGAGCAGCACAGCTGGTTCTGCAGGTCCGAGACTTGCCAAATGCAAAAGGACAGATGCCAAAATCATCCTACTGCAGCACACACCCTGGGCTGGGCATATGTAGCCCCAGACCAAGAGACAGGAGGGGCCAAAGAACAGGAACTCTTGGAAAGGAGGAGAGGAGGGAGAGAGGGAACAGTGAACAGGAGAGGGAAAGAGAATCTGAGAACACAGCGTCTCTGGGGTGCCCATCTCCACAAAAAAGATACACAGATTTCTAGAAAGAACACAGCCAGGAGAGAGGAGCCCCAAGTCTCGGGCCCTGGCCATTCACTAAGGGACTCTGGCCCATGGTGCCTTGCTTCACTTCGCCGAAGCGCATTTTTGTCCTCTGTAAAATGGCAGATTTGGATGCTTATTTTTGGATTTCCCGAACAGCGTGCCGGGAGTAAGGTGACAGATACCTTACCATCCAAGCAAGCCAAGACACTCCGAGGAGTGGGAAACAGTGCAAACGTTATGTCAGGACAAGAGGCAGACACTAGGACGGTCCTGGGCATATCCAGACGGATGGTCACCCTCCTAGTTCTTTGAAAGTCTCTAACTCCTTTTTGAAAAATAGAGTTCGGGAGGAAGCTGGTTTGGGAAGCCCTGCCTTCCACACAGCTCCTTTAGGGATGTTAAATGCACTCCGGTGTTGAGAAGTGTGGCAACTAAGACAGAAAGCAAACACTTGCTTTCATCTTAGCTTCTCCAGCATTTCCCAAACTTACTCGATGGTGGAACCCTTCTTCTCCTAGCACAGATCTTCCTAGCCTTTGAAAGACATTTAAGGAATGCTGACCTAAGCAGTTACCGTTCACCGCTACCATCCCCCTGTTGAAAGGACTTCTGGAGTTATGCAGAAACCCCATGGCAAAGCTCACCTGTTCCAGGCATGGTGCTGTGGACAGGAGGGACAGAGAGGGGGCCCAGAGACCCAGAGGGAGAGACCTGAAAGGCAACAGAAATTTGTAAATGTCTGTGTCTGCTTCTTTCTCCGATCTTGAGTGCTTCTCCTAGGGTGCCGGGTCCCCAGAGGGCAGACAGCAGGGCTCAGCTTCCCTGATGACTGCCTAGTTCCAAACCTACACTTTGTCCCCCACTTCCACAAGAAGGCCTGTGGATCACATGCAGCATCGGCTCAGCTCTGGCCCGCTCTGGCAGGGGCTGCCCGCTGCCGACACCGGGCCCTGCCCTCCCTGCCGTGGCCCCTGGCGAGGCTCTTCCGCACAGCCAGGCAGGGTGATGAGTGATGCCTCTTGGCTCCTGCTGGGGCAGACACTGTTGGTTGGCTATCTATTCGCCAGTCCCCAGTCCTTTTTTTTTTTTTTTTTTTTTTAATAAAAGATCCCTTTGCTCAGGGCAGCAGAGCCCAGCAGCTTCCCAGCCTGATGTAGGAGAGGACCCCCGACTCCCCACAAAAAACTGGAGGGGCTGAACTTTGGACCCTGAAGCTTTTCATTTGGCCCTGGGGACCTCACAGCATCATCAACTCTGAGATTGGGAAGGGACTTAAGAGGATTCAGTTTAAGCCCTTCAGGACTCTCCCCCTTCAGATTACTCCCTTAGCACAACCTAGAACAAGATGTAATAGGAAGAATGGACTTGGGGGCCCAACAGATCTGGGGGTGAGAACCTGGTTCCACCATATCGCTCCATGTGACTTTAGGCAAGTGACCTAACCCCACTGAGATCTGGTTTTCTCATCCATGGAACAGAGCTAATACCTCCCCTATATTTCCTTTTAATTAAGATTTAATGAGATAACATCCATAAAGCTTCCCCCTCAATGCTTGACAGAGAGCGCCAGGCTTGTTAAATGTTAGTTGCCTTCCTCCCTGAAGTTAGTCGCCGACTGTCTCTGGACGCTGTTCACCTCTTCATCTGAGCTGAAGTCTGCATACCTTGCTTCCGCTTCATTCTTCTCACGCCGACAGAGCAAGGACAGGGGAAGGACGTTGGAAGGAAGTTCTGTTCGCGGAGCTGGGATTCGATGTTCCTCCCCTCCCTGGTTTGGATCATCCCCTCCCAACAGGATGCAGCATGTACTCATTTCCCAATTAATCAGCTGCGGCTCTTCTGTCTTCACTTACTTGCCCATTTACAAGGAGCCTCCTCACTAGGCAGGGGGCCCACGAAGGGTGGGGACAGGTGTGGGGCCGTGTGGTAAGAGATGTTATCAACCAGCTCTCTCCTTCTCCTCCCCCTCCTTCCCTCCCTATTGGCACACCCGAGAAATTTGTTGTTGTTTTAAAATAAATAATGTATTTAGTCACTGTGACCAGCTTCTTCTGTTTCCTTCTGGAGGCAGGCTGTGCATATGCAAGCAGATATATATATCTTTTATATATGACTCCCCCTTTTCAATTGTTTATATAAAGGGTAGCATTCTGCCCACAGTGGTTGGTGCCTTTTTTTTTTTTTTTTTTTTTGGCTTAACTGTATATCCTGGAGATCATTTCATATCAGAGCAGAAGAAACTATGTCCTAGTGCCAAGGAGACTGTCCCAGTGAGACCTGAGAAGATAGAGTCAGAACATTTTCTCCCTCTGCTTCCTTCATAACATCACAAGCATGAACGGTCATTACTTATTTAACATCTTTCTCCCCAACTAGGCTGTCAGCTTCCAAGGGCAGGATGATGCCTGAGGAGTTCTACAGTGTCTACTACCATGTCTGGAACTTTGCAGGTGCTCAGTAAATATGTGTTGCATGAATGATGAGAAGGCATCAGGCTCCTTCCCAGCTCCTCTATGCTTCCCACTGCTTTTCTCCATGTGGGAACCAAATTGAGAACCTACTTCCCAAAGCCCTGTGTTTAAAGATTTCAGTGCTCTTCTGACATGGCTCCATTTCCTTAACACGCCCGACATAACCTTGTCCCCGCCCAGCACTCCAGCCTCCTCATTCACCCTCCCTGGGTTGCAGCCCATTCCAGCCTGCTATGCTTCCTCTTTCCAGCCTGCCCAGCCTCAGGGCCTTCGTATACACTCTTTCCTCTGCCTAGAATGTTCTTCCCTACACTCTCTCCTCCCTGTGCACCGCCATCCCCATTACTGTCTACTTATGCTTTGGCTGTCAGTTTGAGCATCATTCCTCCGAGAAGCCCCTGACATCTTGCCCTAGGTTAGGTCCTCTAAATCCTCCTGCATCCCCTCTGGAGATTTCATCCCAGAGAGCATTTATTCAATGTCTGCTTTCCCCGCTGGACTGCAAGCAGGGATCCTAAGCATCCTGTGCACCCCCGTGTCCCAATGCCAAACATTTGGTGGGTACTCAATAAATATTTAAGAAAGGAACTGTGAATGAATATCATGTTGCCTCCAACTTCAGATTTTCAGTGGTTCCCTAGAGCTTGCGGGGTAATTTAGTATCTGTGGCCCATCGTGATCCAGCCCTCACCAACTTCTCTTTGTCCCCAAGACTTTGCTTCAGCCAGATGGAAATGCTTGCGATTCCCCAAATGCAGCATGTTGTTTTATAATTCCGTGCCTTCTCACAGATGGTTCTTCCTGTCTGGTATGTTGTTCTCACTAACTTCTAATTTGTTCTGCAAACAAATTAGGGGGTCAGCCCTCCCAAACTCCATTCTGATTGGAGTGTCTTTGATCTGTGTTCCTCTGGGCTCCCGGAGCACTCCTACAGGGCTCCTCACATCTTCACTGCAATGTCTTGCCTCTTCTGACTCCTCCTTCTGAGTGTCCTCCCTTGATCCTCTTCGTTGACCTGTACCTCAAATGCTGGTGTTCCCTAGGGTTAAGATCTAGACTTTTCTCTTGGTTCCCTTGTGCAAACTCCGTAACTGAGCTCCTCCTCCCCCAGGATTTCAGCCACCACCTTATGCTTCTGATTCCCCGATCCATGTCTCTATCTTGGCCTTCTCTTCTGACCTGCGGACCCATAATCACAGGTGCCCAAGGACATTCCCACTTGGGTGTCCCACAGGCTTCACTGTACATTATAAGGATATAAAGAATGGGGATCATCACTTCTTCCCACTCCCAAATCAGCTCCTCCCTCTGTGTTTGCCTGTTCCATCAATGGCATACCCCCTGCCCCATCAACCCAACCTGAAATGCTGAGAGTCAGCCCAGAGTATTCCCTTTCCTTCATCGTTCTCCTTGCCCCCACCCGATTTCCCATTCATTACCCAAGACCTAATAATTCTACCTTCTAATTATCTCTTGAGTCTCTCCCATCCCCTCATTCTTACCCGCTACGTTTACTTCGGCCCTCATTACTTCTCTCCCGGATAACCGCAAACACATTGTAGCTGGTTTCCCTACAACCAGTCTTGCGTCTCTCAAAACCACCCTTTATACAGCAGAGTGATCATTCCAAAAGCCAGATCTGATGATGCCAATGGCCTGCTCAAAATCCTTCAGTGACTCCTCTAAGGCTTCAAATTCCTTAGCATTACACATCGTCACCTCAGTCTGGCCCTTGCTGGTCTGTCCAGCCTCCTCTCTCAACATCCCTCCCACAGGGAACCACCTATAGTTCCGGGAACGTGTCATACATTCAGCCTCCCTGCTCCATCCTACTGTTCTCATACTTTCCCCCATGAGAACTCCACCCTACACTTATTTGCCTCTTCACTCCTTGTCCGTTTAGACTCAGCTCAGGTATTAATTATCTCCTTGGGGAAGCCTACTCTAACCACCACCTTGTAAGGCTTTATTAGCTGCAACTGCTAAGTTCTCCTCAAGAAATTATCATGTTGTTTATCACTTGTTTATTTGTCTGTCTCCTCTGCTAGGCAGTGAGATCCTCCAGGACAGGGGAGAGATGTTATTTATTTGTGTAACCCTAGCACTCTGCACAAAGATCAATATATAGTAGGTGGTCAAGGAATGTTTGGTGAAAGAACGAACAAATGGTGTCATTTTTATGAGACAGCTATGTTCCACGCCAGACAAGGCTGATTTTCACCCATCTCTGAGTGCTGGAAGATTTGAGGACAATACCATTGTCCTCAGTTCCCTTAACCTTCTAACCATATATATCAACCCCAAAGATGAGGAAGAATTTTCTCACCTCTACCCTCCAGGCACTCTCTCTCCCTGGAGGGAGAAGATATTTCTTATTCCCCAAACTTCCAAGTCTGCCTAAACTGCAAATTATTCCCAGCCCTGACCTCCAGAATCATAGATACAACTGTCTACTTGACACTTCCTCTTGGGTGCTTAGATGCACGTCTAGCTTAATCTGACCAGCTCCAAATTCTTAGTCTTTTCCCTCAAACCTGTACCTCCAGCATTCTTCATCATCTTAAAAAAACAGGGCAACACCTCCGACCAGTTGCTCAGGTCAAAACCCTTGAAGTCACCTTGGCTTCATTTCTCATACTCCGTATCTGAGCTGTCAGCACATCTTGTTGGCTCCATGGTTGAAGTGTATTCAGAATCCAACCACTTCTTGTCACTGCCATGGCTACCTTCTTAGCCTAAGCTACCTCTATTCTCAGCCTGGGTATTGTAGTTCTCCTCACCCGTGTCCTGCTTCTAGATTATTCTCCATGCAGCAGCCCACCTCAGCCAGCTCAGACTTCTCTGCCCACAGTTCTCCAGTGGCTTACTTCATACAAACTCAAAGCCAGGGTCCTTTCAGCGACCTCCATGAGCTTGGGTGGTCTGCTCTGCGTTACTCCTCTGACTTTCCCTCCTATTCTCTCCTTCCTCAGCCTGCCCCAACTACACTGGCTTCCTTCCTCTCCCTCAAACATGCCAGGTCTTTTTACTTGCTGGTCCCTCTGCCTGGAACACTCTTTGCTCTAGATAGTTCTTTCCTTCTCAACACTTTGGGCTCCGCTCAAATGTCACCTGACCAGGGAGGTCCTCTCTGACCTCTCTATTAAAAAAGCATCGCCCCACAGTTACTTTCAATCCCCTTACTCTTCTTTATTCTCATTTATATTATGTAGATTCTATATACGGCATATTTTTGCTTGCTTATTTATTTATTTATTTATTTATTTATTTATTTATTTATGGCATGCCCCTCGCAACTCCCGACTGCCATCTTCCCCAGGATGGAGAAGACTTTTTGCCCTCCAGGCACCATTCCTATCCCTCCCCCAGTGCTGGGTGGCAGCTTGGTTCCCGGTCACTCACCAGGCGGGAGTTGTAGACAGGTGATTTGATGGGTGTGGTCACAGGGCAGTTGATTCGCTTCTCCTTCTGACGTCGGTTGCAGAACCAGACTCTTACCACTTCCTTCTCCATGGACAGCTGCTCTGCAATCATGGAGATCTCCTCGGAGCTGGGTTTGGGGTTCTACAGAGACCAAAGGGATAAAATGTGGTCAGGAAGAACAGGGAATAGGGTCAAGAATCAGGCAATGGGGGCCAGATGTTCCAAGGAAACAAGATAGAACAAGAGATGGATCAAAAGCTTTAGAATCAGCCCTAGGATGGAATACTGGCTTGCTTTATCAGTTACTGTGTATCCTTAGGAAACTGCCTTAACCTCTCTGAGCCTCAGTCTTACATCTATGAAGTGAGAATAATAATGTCTACTATATAGGATTGTTGTGAGGATAAAATGAGGAAATGTGGGTAAACTGCCCAGCATGGAGCCTGCCACAGAACAGAGGATCCATAGATGTGGTTCGCTTCTCTCCCTTCTCCCTTCAGAAGTTCTGAAAAGAGGCGTCTCCTGCTGAGTTGGGTGGAGCACCCGAAACCCATGTTCCCCTCATGAACTTTTCTTGTGTTATTACTTCCTGTCCTACCTCCAAATAGGAAAAAATAGAGCCAAAGCATGGGGATCCATCGAGACTGAGGAGATATATGTATTATACATAGCTATATGTTATAAATGTGTGTATCTATCTCTCCATTCTCTTGTTCCAACCTCTCCTTCCACCCCATCTTTGATCTCAGCCCCTCTCCCTCCTTCCTACACCCCCTTCCCTTACTCATGCTGCTCCAAGAAACTAATCAACAGGAAAAGCCAGCTCTTGTCATCCTGCCAGAAGCGGCCATCAGATCCTTGAGCCAGATGCCCTGGCGGATTTGCCGGAGTGGGCAGCAGTCTTGGAGGCCCCGGGCCCACAATGTTAAATGAGGCCAAGGGCACCTCCTCTAGGGACATGTGTGGTGTGGTGTGGATTGAGGCTCTGGAAGCTGGTACCTAAGGGATCCTGATTAGAAGCTGTTTCGACACACCTGCTTTCCCCTCTTCCCTTCCCCAGCTCCCACAGGGCACGTAGCTGGTATTATTAACTGCCACATGCTGGCTCAGGAATATGCTTTTGCTACAAGTTCAAACCAGTGTACGTATAATATGATCACAAGCATTTAAATACATGTGGAAGAAAGAAGGAAAGACAGGTAGATGCCATTTGATGGTAGATTTTTTTTCCCCTCTACTTCCTTGTGTTTTCCTAGTTGTTCACAATGAGCATTTACTACATTTATAATTAAAAAAATACAAATTCATGCATAGAAAGTAAAGAATTTGAGATGGTATCTATACTTATCATGATGAGCACTTTGTAATGTATAAACTGTCAAATCCCTGTTGTACCCCTGAAACTAACGTAATATATGTCAACTACAGGTCAACTATTCCTAAAGAAAAAAGAAAGAATTTTATACAGGGCTCTGGTTTACCTCAGGTGAAGACAGAGATCCACCCTCTTTTGGGACCCTATACCCCATTCCTTAACTCTCCCAGCGAGAGGGACAATGGGCCCTCAAAAGATGTCAGGGCCACACCAGGGTACGCGTGGGCGGGTGCATGGGCACCATGGTGCGCACTCGATGGGACTCTCAATCACAGGATTTCATATGTTGTCATTGTCACACTTTCACATTTTTGTACATCAGTGAATTTTTTATATTAAAAGGTTGAGCCAAAAAAAAAAAAAATGTCAGGGCAAGAAGGGTCAGTGGGGGGAAGAAGTTCCTGGCAGTCCCTTTCATCGGCATATATGGGGGCCTGCAGAGGGTGTGTGCACTTGCTTTCTGACCCTTTCCCAGGGCAGGTGTGGTGCGCAGGGGCCTGAGTGTGTCCGCTCATCCAATTGTGTACATCAGCCCACCCGCTCCCACCCGGAGGAGCCGCTCACATCTTGAAATCTCTTCTCCAGAGTCAGGCGGATATTGGTCTCGATGCTGGTCCGTTTCTTCCTCTTCCTACCAAACACTTCATTGAGGGTGGGGAAAGAGCTGGGGGTGTTCATCGAGGGGTCTGATGGAGACGTTTCTGTCGGGAGGTGGAAAGGCAAAGGAAGCTCAGAGAAGAGAATGCACTGGCTGGGGCAGGCTCGGTGTTCATGGCCTTGAGGTCCAACGCCATTTCCTGGTGAGCTCTGCAGTGGCTCTTTTAGGATCAGCCCCCGCCCCCAGCAGGAGAACTGGAACAGGCCAAACATCCTGCTTCTCCTCACGGCTCTGGGCAAAGGTCCTCCGCGACTCCCACGCCCACGCCTCCAGTGTTTGCGGTCATGGTTCAGGGACACTGGGCCATCGGCGGCATGGGTACATGTGAGTAGGTGTGAGTGGGGGCAGGCAGAGCTCCTACAAGGAACGCTCGGGAGTCTGTCTTTTCCCCAAGGGTGCCTGGATGCCTGGATGTGAATACTGAGTAGAGTGGGAAATGGTGTTTTGAGCTAAAAGCAATGGCACTCGGTGCCAGAATGTTGGTGTTGAAGTCACTTTCTTTTCAGTGTTTAAGTGGTGGAGCCGAGGCTGTAGGGCCAAAGCGCAGGGATACCCCTCAGGAAGGATTCAGGCATCAGGGAGGGGGTCACCCTAGAAATGACCTACAAGGCCTCTTCCCAAAGTCCTCAGCCCCTCTGGTCATCTCTCTCACTTCGGTGATCCGAAAAGAGTTGCGTAAGGGACAACCTGTCGGGGGCAGCTTCCTTGCCCCTCCCATGTTCACATGGAGGGACTTCTGAGGGGGTAACCCCCTTGGCTGCCTATCCTTCCTCTCCACAGTGACCACTCATCCACGTGTATCTACTGACTAGAGTCCTGCCTGGCACAGACTCTGCTCCTTCTCTCTGCCCACACGACTGGTTCTCGGCCAGGGGGCGATTTTGCACCCCCTTTCAGGGGACACCTGGCAGTGTTGGGAGACGTATTTGCCTGTCTCAGTGGGAGACAGGTGCTGCTGGTGTCTAGTGGGTAGAGACCAAAGATGCAGCTAAACACCCTGCAGTTCACAGGACAGCCTCCTACAACAGAGACTGCTCTGGCCCAAGACATCGATAATGCCGTGGGGAAACCCTGTCCCACACTGCTCCCTGACGCCAAACTCTTCCATCAAGTATTCCAAACACTTGGCCCTCGGCTTACACCCTTGACCTCCTGGAATGCCTCCCAGGTCGCCCTGTGGACTGAATCCTGCCAACCCCACTCCAGCTGGAAGTTGTCCCCACTAGTCTAGCTCACCATAACTCCCTGCCTTCTGAAGACTTACTCAAGATTAGCCGGATAAAGGGCGTGTGTTGTGTCTATGGCGTTCCCCTCTCCCCCGTGAGACCCTAGAGGACCCACTTCCCTATCTTCCTAACCTAGACATGGTCCAGAGAGCAAGGTGGATACGTGTGTTCACTCCAGGGTGCTGCCCTAAGGTCTACACTGGGTGGGTCTCTGGTGGAGAAAAGAATGGGGCCAAGTCTTCATGGGCCACCGACCTAACGCCATGTCCTCCAAAGGGCCTTCTCAGGAATGAAGCCGACATTTCCATCTCCACTTGCCTGTCTCCCATGTCTTATTTCTCAAATGGTTCCAGACTCAGGAGAAGAAGGGGTCTTACATAATGACTGCCCCAAACCCCAACACAGACAAGCCACTAGCCCCTTCCCTGCAGAATTGTCCAGGGCACTGTCCACCCTTGCGTCTCCACCGCCTACCTGCATCGTGCAACCACTTCTCCAGTAGCGGCTTGAGCTTGCACATGTTCTTGAAACTCAGATTGAGGGCCTCGAATCGCGAGATGGTGGTCTGGCTGAAGTCGTTGCCGTAAAGCTTTCCCATCGCCAGCCCCACATCTCCCTGCATGTGGGGATCAAGAGGGAGAAGCCGGAGAGACAGGCTCCTTCTCTCCTTTGTCCCACCATCCTAGCACCAACCACGCACGCCAAGAACCTCCAAGCACCCGCCCGTCACCTTGGCTCCCTTCCAGGTGTTTTCCCTCTCGGGGAATTTGGTTCATTTCCCTCCTCAGACTCTGAGTGGGCTGTGCCCATGTGCCTAACCCCTTGCCTGGCTTTCATTCCTCCCTGTCCCCCAGCAGTGTCCTCAGTTTCCTTACCCACGACAACCATGCCCTATTCTCTGGGGACACAGCGACACGATGGGCTTGCCCCAAGTACATAGAACTCCAGGTTCAGGAAGCCCCGTCTCACTCACTCAACCCAATTCCTTCTTGCTCCTTGCAAACCAGACCTGTGTGAAGCCCAGCTTAATGCGTCTCTGCTTGAAGGTCTTGGCAAACTTCTCCAGCTCTTCCAGATCACTGGGCTCGTCAGCCCCTCCAGAGCTGGGTAGATGCTTGGGCACTGGGAGATGTGGGGACGCTTCCAGCTGAGGTTCTAAAGAAGATCCTGGCAGCCCAGGGCGCCCAATTGCCTAAGAGGGAACACATGCCAAATAGATCCACAAATAATCAACTGATCAAATGGCATTTTCTGTTATTGTGTACTAACAGGTCCACTTAGAGGATGACAGACCCCTGGGTACACTTGATTCCTGTTTTTTCAGTGGTGTGGAAGTGAGAACTGAGGGTTTCTATGAAGGGACAGCAAATAGCTAGAATAATTGGGTAGAAACAGTAGGAGTGCAAGACAGGGAGGTGTCCTTTCTGGGTTTTAGGCTATGACTCATTGTTTGACTCTGAGCAGGTAACTTCCTTCTTTCAGTTTTCCACCGTAAAAGGAGCTAGCAGGGTTGTTTACAAAGATTCCCAAAACAATTCTCAGAATAGGATGGGGAAAAAGGTTGTTTGCCTGCCTGTTCTTTTCCACAAAGCAAAGTAACTGAGGTGTTCGACAGGCATTAACTGAAGAGAACAGAGGATATCTGAGACTTGTTATATTAATAGAATTTCCATAGAATTTTAAACTCTTGCGACTGCCATTGTACTTTCTAACCCATCCTTTTCTTTCCTGAGAGTGTTTCGTTGTGGTTTGTTTTTCAATCAGAGGTATTCCAGTGCCATCTACATATAGCTTGATCTCATTTATGGTTGTCAAGAGATAGTCTTCCTTCAGGTTATTTTCATAGAAAAATGGACCTTAAAACCTGGAGTCCATGTTATGCCCTTTTGGGGTCAGGAGTGACCATCCATCACTCCACAAGGAGCAAATCCCAGACCAAGGGGGCCAGGGACCATGTCCAGTCCCAGGGCCACTGCCCATGTGGACAACTTGGTCCAGGTCTGCCCTCTTTTCTCCCTTTCCCAGCTCACTCTTTTTCTGGACTGGGGTTAACTTTCCTCCTTGTCTCCTCCAAGACATGCAGATTTACCACTCAGATGGGCATCCTTAAGAGGAGGAAGGTAAAAGGACCCGAGAGAAGTGAAGGACTCCTTTCCCTGGTGAAGGATCCTTTAGAACAGAATGATTCGGAAGCCTTATGGATTTGATCCTGCTTTGCAGGGTGGGGTGGCCCTCAGGGCAAAGCTTCAGCCCTCCTGAGACTTCCTTTTCCTTGATTCATTTGTTCTGTAATCTGACAAGTGCTGAGTTCTTTGCTAGACCTTCTTCTCCCTCCCTTTCACATCCAATCAGATGCCAAATTGCATTCCTTCAACTTCTTCAAACATCTCCCCGTTCGCCCCCTCCTCTCTATTCCTATTGCCACAACCCTAAGCAAGTCCCTTATTACCGCTGCCCAGGACGATCTTGATAACTTTCTGAACAGTTTCTTTGCTTCTTACAGTGCAAGATGTAAGAGTTGATCTTAGGCCTCTGTAAGATCTCTTCCAGATCTAAGTCTGTAATGATGAAATTCTGAGTCCTCAGGAGGAAGAAGAGTTCAGGACTCCCGTGTTCCCATTCCTATTAGCCACTAGATGGCACCCTCTTCCCTTCCAGATGCCGTCAGGGGTCTCTCTAGCCCTCAAGAGCCAGGGTCCTTAGTGATGTGTGGGAGATCTTAGCCCAGAGAAGGGACACTGGGGCGTTGCAGTTGTTCCCAGCTCTTCTGCACGACTGTCCCTGCAGACCATGTCCTGCAGCCGTGCAGGTTATTAACTGCATGGGGGCACCCTGGTGAGGCGAGGCGAGGCAACCCCCATACGGCTCCTGCCGCGCTTAGCAAGCCACACACCTGGCATGAGGTTGCATCTGGCCAGAGGAAGAGGTGCCTTCTAAATGGCAACCAGGTGCTGGGTGGAAACATGGCAGTTCTGCAAACTGCCCCTCTCACAGATCGCAGACCTCCTGACCCACAGATGCGCACACACTGCAGGAGGCAGTCTAGAACAGTGGGTCTTAAGAGGGACCCAGAGGTGAGAGACTGTAGCCTTGCAGTCTTGGGACATCAGGCCTGTGGGACTCTGGTCTCCTCCCTGGGGCTTGAGAGCACCCGCTGCAGGGCTGGTGGTCACCGTGGCATCCCTGGAGAGTTAACTGACCCCTGGTCCTAAGGGGAGTGAGTGAAGCCAAGGCCCATTCAAGGCCAGAGTGGAGGGCCTGCCCTACAGAGCAGGAGAGCCTAGGAGCTGAAATCTCTGGGCTCTTCTTCTGGCTCCGTGGGTGATATTGGGTCAATCATTTCTCATGGCTGTGGCTTGTGTTCCCCAAGTGTGAACAGGGATAATCCCTTGCTAGTCCCTCTTCCCAGAGGGGTAAGTGCCCCATCCAGGAGGTGGGGGGAAACCAATGAGCTTCTCTGTCAAGAGCTGAGGCATTCCTGGAGGAAACAGGAAGAATGGGGTTGTTTACCTGGGACGCCAGGCCTGGCCCAGTCTGCGGGAGGAGGAGAGAGCTTTGTTGCTGTGGAAAGGGGAGAAGATTTGGCTGCAGACCTGGGTGAAAGGGGAGGGACAAAGGAACAAACAAATAAAATCCAGGCCATCTGAAAGACGCGCTCCACAGCTCTGGAACGGAGATAACTGTCCCCACCCCCTGAGACCTGGTCAGGTCCCTCAACCCACCCCGAGCCCTGTGAATAGGGCCCCCACAGGCACGGCCCTGGCATTGCCACACACAGGTGGAGGTGAATGAGACACGGGGATAAATATGTAAACAGCCATCCCCAAACCAGTCCTTCCGCTTGCCCGCCAGCCTGGACTGGTGCATGGGCCGAGGAGGCTCAAGGCAGCCTGCTCTGGCATCTGATAACCACGGCTGAAGAAATCCAACAGGGAAGGAGAGGCTGCTGGACCTGAGGCGCTGACGAGCTCCATTGTGCCTACAGAAGTAGGCTGCAAAGGCCGGGGCAAGTCTGCAAGGATGCCCGACCAAGGGGATGGGGCCAGACAGCTCCATTGGCCAGGGGCTCTTGGCAGAATGACATTTTCTACTTGGGAGGAAGGTCAGAGAGAGAGGGAAGACCAGGGGCCAAGCCTCTGGAAACTCTATCTGGTGGTATGGTCTCTACCCATTCCTTGTACTGCCTGAGGACCACTTTCTCCTTCCCTCTCCGGGGAAATGGTCCATGAAGGGCTCTGCCTGGTTTCTGGTCATGACTGTGGCCTCCCTCTAGCAAGGGCCACAGCAGGGAGCTCTTGCTCTCGAGGCAGGAATGGGGCCATCAAGCTACCCAAGCAGACAATGGGGCAGGTTGCCCGGATCACTCAGCACAAACTCAAACCTTGGGGTCTCTGTTGTCCCTAAGCTGCTCCGGGCCACTGATGTACGGATCTGCTGATGCTGACCTTTATGCTCCCCAGTCTGTACAAGTCAGGGCTTAATTTTTCCTTATTAAAATAAACAAAAAGCTCTTATAAGGAGCTCTGAACCAGGAGTCAGAGGCTTGAATACTAGTAGTCATCTAACATGTATATTGCATTTTGAAATGCACAAAGCCTTTTCATATGCATTATTTCAAATAACCCTCAATAACCTTGTGAGGTAGAATTTTACTCTTATTCTATTTTTTACTATTATTCCGTTTTGTTTCATTTTACTTTATTTTTATTCAGAGAGGTTAGGTTAACTTTCCCAAGGACATACAGCTAGTAAGTGATTAAAAAAAAAAAATTTAACCAATGAGTTTTCTGACCCCAAATTTTGAGGGGTTTTTGTTTGTTTCTTTGTTTTTCCCTGTTTATCATACACTGTCCTCATTGGTTATATGTCTATGTCTGGGCCATTTTGATATCACTATCTTCCAAAGAGGAAGGGAATTAACTGTTACCTTCTCTTTCCTATTCTAGGAGTATGATAGACACTGCTTGACTAAAATAGATACTTGGAGGTTCAAGTATGTTCTTATTCGTCATAATAAAAATGCTCTGAGATGCCGTGGAACCTAGGGATAGGAACTGTAATTCGGGCGGGTGCTAGGGACGGAAGACAGAGTTGGATTCTGGATTTCCAAAGCCTCTACCTGGGATTCGTACACTGGTGGAAAACTTCTACACCCTCCATCCCTTGGGCCAGTTGGTAGGGATGAGAGAGAGGGAAGCAGTACAGGGCAATGGCCCAGAACACAGGTTTCAGACAAACTGTTACAGAACTTTATTATGTTACGGGAGACATAGTATGACTATCTACCGCACAAGGTTATTTTGAAAAATGTCAAGAAAATCACTCACCAGAGCTCCTGGCATATCATGCTCAAGAAATACTAGCTATCATTATGCATATTCTAATTTGTTTGCTCTGGGCCAAGGAGACCTTCTCTGGTAGCCATTTCCCTGCCAAAGAACACCTGAAAACCCCCTCTACAGCCTGTGGGTGGCGCTGCAGCTCTACCCAGACAGAGTCGCAGCCCACTTTGCGGAGATGAAGGATTTCCAAGGAATTGGGACCTGCGCGCCCTGCAGATCCCCAGGAGCTCCTCCTCCCTGTACCGCCGCCCCTCCTCCTGCCCCCAGCTCCGGGCTACCTTGCACCTCAGTCTGTACTGACCAGGAAATTGAGGAAGACAGAGAGGGAGAAGCAGAGGAGGATCCTCTGCCTGGAGGGGCAATTCCAGGGCGTCCCTCCTCCAGGCGCCGATGTAGACAAGCCGGTCTTAAAGCCAGAGGGGTGAGCCACTCACCCCACACTTGGGCTCGCTCATCCAGCAAGCAGTGGTGGCATGTTGCTGGACTTGGCGGATGTGGGACACGCCAGCCAGGGTCCTTACCTTGCTGCCCAGATTGGGTCTGAGATAGCAGGAACTGAGATACAGACTGTAGGTGGCCGGGAACCAGCACGAGCTGCTGGAGCGGATGGAGGGAGGTCACGTCCTGCACATGGGTGGGGGGAGGGGGAGGAGCACAGACATCACAGAATTTACACGCGGGGGGTGCTGGCTCCATCTATCCCATGGGGTCTCCAGACTCGGAGACTTTGTTGGCAGTGCCCTTGCCTTATGCCTCTGCGTAGCTCAAGTCCCTGGCACGTAGTAGCTTTTCTATTAATGCTGGCATCGTTACAGCTTCTGTACTCAGCCAAGCAGTGCCTTGCCGCCCATCGTATTTAAACTTTGATTTGTTATTCAACTTTTGTGTCTGTCAGTCTCGTCTCCCAGCTAGACTGTAAAGGTCAGAGACACGGGCTGAGGATTACCCATCTCTCAGAGGTTCGCCCTAGAAATGACATGTAATCCCAATCATCTAATCTTCTTTTTTTAATCTCACGCCACTTGGCTTTGCTAAAAGTCATGTCTTAGCCATTTCCTGGGCCTGAACCTTTCCTGGAGGAAGGAGCAAGTTATTAGGTTTTAATACAAAAAGTCTGATTAGACAGAAAGTCTGTGTCCCTTGGGTTCCTTCCACCAGCTCCCAAAGGGTAAATACCAATCTCAATGCTTGGGGGATCCAGACCCCCAGGCTCAGTGCACAGGAGACGGGGTAAACCCCTGCCGGATCAAGAAGAGAAGGAATGGATGCACATTCTAATCTTAAATCTTTCTAGAAAAGGGTAGTATGTCTTCCCCAGGTCATCCAGACCAAAAGAGGGGCTGGCCACATGGACGTCCGCCCTCTCAGACACTTGTCGTTACTGTTTCAGGGTGCCTCCTTCTTCCCCCCACAGCACTCTGTTCTAGTTTGGCTTTGATGCAAAAGCTTGAGGGAGGAGAGTGGGCTCACCGGAGACAGAACTGCTCTATATCTGTAGCAGTGGATGTCAGCATAGGGCTCCCCTCAAATGGCTGGCAGACACCAGCCCCCTAGCTGCTCGGTCCGTTGTTTTGGCAAGATCGGCTCCCTTTTGTCCCAGAGAGGTAGAGGTAGCCAGGCTTTCTCTTTAAGAGGGCTCCCCTGTCATCCCACTTCCACCCCCAGGCCTCCATCCCTTCGTCGCATTCCCCGGTGGTTTTTCAGACCCATCTGGATTCCCTGAGAGCCAGGTCTAGAGGTGAAGCATGTTGCAGAAGGCTTGAATTAAACTCACTGGCCCGCTGAGACTACCAGGGCTCCCTGGCATGGGGTGGCATTTACCCCGGACATTTGGTTTCCAGGCATCATGGCAGGTCCTTGACTCAGGTGGCATGGCCGATGCGAGAGGGTCTGCTGCAGGGAGTCACTGAGGTCCTCAGTTTTGATCTGTAAGTGGAAGCAGGAGGAGAGCATCAGTTCTGGGCCTTCCCCAGGCAGGCAGAAACAGAGACTTGGAAAAGGTCAAAGTGGATGAGTGACAAGCCCAGAGAGTGAAGAGCTAGCTCAGTGCCTATGGTGCCTATGGGGTTGCAGCTTGATATTCCTGCCTGCTTGTGCCCTTCCACTGGTAAGAGAGAGGCGAGTGGCGCTCTGGAGTCACAATCTGTAAGCGGGTGGGGAGGGATTACCTGAGATCTCTCATCCCTTAGCATTGTCGGTGGGCTGTGCCAGTACGAAGGGCAGTTTACCCTCTTCCTCAATAAGATGAGAAAAAATAAGTATATTGTAATGACGTCAAATGTTTCTTTTAAATTCTGAGATGATGTTCTTTTTTTTTCCCTTAGGGGAGATGTTAGAATTTCTTTTGTGAAATGATGCTGATCCTAAACTGTATTTTATTTTTGTTTATTTTTTATTTTTTTCTTTAGTACTCTCTAGACCTAATGTGAGGCTCAAACTCACAACCTTGAGATCAAGAGTCCTATGCTCCTCTGAATGAGCCAGCCAGGCGCCCCCCAAATGGCATTGTAAAAACTCCCCACCTCGCGGAGCCTGGGTGGCTCATTTGGTTGAGCATCTGACTCTTGGTTTCGGCTCAGGTCATGATCTCATGGGCGGTGGGATCAAGTGTCCGTGTCAGGCTCCACAATCAGTGTGGAAATTGCTTGAGATTCTCTCTCTCCCTCTCCTCAGCTCCTCCCCCTGCTTGCAGTCTTTCTCTCTCTCTCAAATAAATAAATCTTAACAGATAAATAAATAAAAACTCGCCACCTTATTATGTTAAAAAAAAAAAAGGCAACCCTTTATCAATTTTCCCCATACTCTGTTTTTTATATTCCTGGTCCACAAAATCCCCAAGTCTGGGAGCCAGTTTCCCTTCCATCCCCAACTTGTTTTCCACAGTTACCCATCTTCTTCATGCTCAGCTGCCTCTTCGCCCATGTGGCTTTGGTGACAGTCTTTGCCTGTCTCCCTACAGGTGGGGACATGTCTCCCTCATAGTCACTACTGCAGTTGCAGCCCGAGGGGCCTGCGATGGCTTCTAAACCCTCTCTAGCCTCTATCCACCAGCTTTTGATGACAGCACAACAACCACCCACCTGTGGGTTTCCCAGGTGTCCAAGGGCAGGGCAGGATGCCACCCCTCCTCCCACCCAGAGAAAACTTCCCTCTGGCAGCTTTTCGGGAGGTCCACTGGAGAGGGGGGAGCCAAGTGACTGAATTCATATAATATGACAAAGAGCATAGGATCTAGACCATACCTTTTAAAAGACACTGGGGAGACCCTCTGATGGAAATTCTTGGCCATAGAACCATTTTCCTGGTCTACCCTGGGAGTGTCACTGACATCCTAGAATCTCTCCTGTCTTAGTTTAACCCAAGTTAAAGGTTCAGATTAACAGCTACATTTGTGCTTCATCACTGCAGAGAAATGGCCTTTGGATCACAAAAGAAAGATTTCCCTTTGGCTGGAGAGCTAGGAAGATCCTACTGAGTGACGTCAGAGACCAAGAAAAGAGCTAGTGTCCTAAATGTGGTGCCTTGCACATAGTGGGAATTCATGTGAGTTAACTGAATAAAAGACATAAAGAGAACCCATCTCTCTAGAGTCTCCGGCAAGATACAGTCAGGAGAACGTTGAACAGGGAGCTAGACCCTGCTTCTAAGTCCTAACCCTGAGTCTAACTTACTATGTAACCTCCAGCCATCATTTCGCCTGTAGGAGACTTGGTTTCTCCATCCGTTATGATTCTATATGATTTTTCTCTCTTCCAGTCCTAAAATGGAATTGAAAGTTCCAGTTCCCTAGTGCATTTGGCAGACTTGTCTAGTCCAGCTTGCTGTGATGTTCTTAGGTAAAGTGGACCTACACAGCACCAACAAGCCAGGGTTACACCAAAATTGGTAAGAGGGTGCTTCTTCCAGGGACCATCTTTCCAAATCACTCCTCTCTTCTCTCACCTAAAGAGACCTATTCTGGAGCCTTGGAATTGGAGAGGAGGAAGGGAGAGAGACCGGAAGTAGCACAGTGGGGACAGAGAATTGAGACTTTCTGAAAACCCTAAAGCCATGGCCACGCGGGAGGGATTTCCAAGACAGCCCCCAACCCTACCCCCCAGTGCCCCTCAGCTCTTCCCACCCACGCTTGGCATCTCCGTCTAAGAAGCTCTGGTGTCCTAGTTCTTCCCCTAGAAATTAGAGTTTTCACATCCTAGATTCCAGGGAAACATTTGTTAGCAGGTTTAAAAAAGCTAGGAATAGATAAGACTACTTATTTAAAACCACCAACCACCACCACCACCCTTAAGGTTTGCTCTAAGAGATTTTACTGAAGCAAAGCCTTTGGGGACTAGCCTCCCCTCCCCGCATCTCCCTTCTAGATCCCCCTCCTGCCCCAGGGCATCCCTCATCCTAGCGGGGGGGGGGGGGGGGGGGGGGGGGTTGGGGGGGTGTTGAGTGAGGCGGGATGGAGGAAGGGGGACAGAGGGAGAGCGCAGAAAGTTGGAGCCAAAGGCACGCCGGTCCACCGCGGGCGGCTTGGCAGGGCGCCAGCTCAGAGGCAAGTGGCAGGGTTCCTTTATAGACTCATTATGCGCAAAGGAGATAAGGTGCAGCTATGACAGAGCTCGAAAACATGTGCTTTGCCTCCAACCTGAGCGCTATCTGTTAGAATCAGTGCCAGGTCTTCCTGCAACACTTAATTTCAGAAACCAGTGCCATCATAAAAGAAAACGCACCCTTTCATCTGCTTCCTGGATCAATTGCCCTCCAAACCCTCTTAGGGGCACTGCCGACCTCCCAGTTCTACAAATGAAGCAACTGATAGCAGAAAATCCCTTTGGGCGTTCATCTGGGGCGTTCTGACCACCCCTCCCCCACCCCAAACCTCATGTGTCATTCTCCTGACTTTGTGCTTCACCAACATTTTTCTTCTTTCATTTTTCATACTTCATTAGCCTTTGGGTGTGAGTGGCTGGCAGTAACCCCCAAAGAAGAGAGTCCTATGCAAACCAAATTGAGAGACACTAAAGGAGATTCCTTTTTCGAGGACAAGTTCTTAAAATCTCTGCTTTGGTGGGTGGGTCTCAGAAAGAGAGGAAGGGAGGAAAGGCACATCCAGGGCTCTTCCAGCCTCCAGCACACTCTGGCAATTCTCTGAGTCCACGGGCTAAGAAACTACGAAATTAAGAAACAAAGCCCTTCCCAAATCAAAAAATCCCTTTCACTGCTGTCGAATGGAAAAGATTGGAGCCTTTCCAGGCAACTGGGTGTTGGCTGTGGATCTGGATGGTGAGATAGAGAGGCTTCTGTTGGAATCCCATTGACTTCTAATGTGAGAACCCGAGGCAAATTGGGTGAAAATCCAATTTCCCCCGTACTTGTGAAAACCCAACCAAACCCACAGCCTGCCTGGAATCTCAGACTGTCTCCAGGGTCCCTTTGGTGGTTCTTCTCACGCAAATGGAATCTCTCTCCAGGCCCTGCTCAGGACGGACTAATCCCTGGGGACATGGGCTGCCACAGAGGGCTCTGTCCTGTCACAGTCACTGACCATCCTGTCCGTGTATTAGACAAGGTTTATTAGTTCAGAATTTTCTCCGCCCACTGCACTGTGCACAGGTATTACACTGAGTCTTGGGCAGTGACCAGGGAGGTAAAAAGTCATCCTGCATGATTATCTTTTCTAATCCCAATGAACTCCCTGACATCACCTGCTTGAGAAAGCTGTGGCCTCCTTCTAGGAGGAGAGAGCCCCCCCTGAAGAGCTGGAAGACTTCACACATTCTTACTTGGCTTCGCCTCCCAACCAGGGGGTGTGGGGACGAGTATTTACCTTCCCATCTCACGGAGGACCAGAGAGCTTCAGAGATCCGTATAAAGTTACATAACAAGACACTGGTAAAAGTCCCTTAAGGGAATGATCCTCTGACGTTTTTCCTGGTGCTCTTTTTACAAAACAGTACTGCAGACTTCCCAGGGATAGGAGACAGCATAGACTAGGGTGATGACAAAGGTGGTGTTCTGGCCCAGACATACCCGTGGACCTCCTTATGAACCATCTATTTTGGGGTCATGTGATGGGGCAGGGGGTGCTGGAGTACTCCTCCTTAGCCCCTCCCATGACAGTTTCACATGGTTCTCTCCGGGGGAAACAGCCCAACGCTAATGAACAGATCACTGGCAATGAAGACGATCAAAGCTGTTGTCTTGGTTGCATAACTCGTTTGTGGAAAGTGTTTCATAAACATTTCACAAGAAGGAGAATTTCAAAGCGTGAACATCTCCCAACCTGCCTTCAATTACAGGCAAGACTTTTTTTTTTTTTTTCTCTCTCCCCCCCTTCTACACTTCTCCCGAGCAGTAAGGAACAGTTTCTGTTTTGTAACTGATCTATAAAGGGTTGGCAGCAAACACGTTGCTCATGAAAATATCCTAAAAATATATTTTAAGGGGTGGAAGGGGGCAGGCAGGTAGCTCAACTCAGTGAACAAGGCTGTGAGTCCCCCAGGAGATGTTGGCTATAGCTTCGCTTGGGAGACTCTCCTCTTTCCGTGGTTCTTGGTTGTTCCCTGGGAGTCCAAGACTCCCTCCTCTTCAGGTGCCTCTGGGAAGTGCCTGGGGAGATGGCCTCACCCATTCCGTGGTCTCTAGTCGGACCTACGACAGACCGGCCTAGATGCACCTTTGCCTATGGACACTGGGATCTTCTTCCTGACCGCATCAAACCTCTAGGCAAAGGAGGAGAAGAGACAGGGGCCCTTCAATAAACTAATAGCTTCTTAGGAAGCCTGGGCCACTTGGAGTTGCCACCTCCTGGAAAGAAACATTTCAAAGAGGCATCCTTGTTTTTCTGGCTTGCACCTACTCTGGAAATGCAACAAGCTTATCAGTCGTGTTATTTAATGCTTTGGCTTCAGTTCTTAAGACCTAGCATTGCTAGTGCTGACACATGCGTGAAAAACCCCATCATTTTAAACCCATAAAAGTTTTCTTCTCCCTCTGGCACATAAGTCCATGCATTCAAGTTTAATAACTCTGGGAAGGGGCTGTGCCCTCACCAAGGACGCATCCTCACTAATACTTCTTGGTGCCCAGGACTTGAGCAACTTTACACTGCATTCCTTCAGAGCCCTTCCGAGATGCCTGTGGCATTCCCTTCCCGTGGGTTGATGGGAGCTCTCTTTTTTGACCCTGATCCCTTTTGAATCGGACTCTTCTGGTTCTCCTGGGAGCCCACCTGGTGGAGAAGAGCCCAGAGCTATGACTGTCTAGGGAGGAGTTCACAGAACAGTTGATTTGCCCACACACAGAGCTGTTCTGCCCTCAAATGAATGAAAGTACAGGAGGTAGGAGGTGCAGTGGGGAAAGAAATGCTGAGCATGGTCTCTAAATCAAACCCTGAAAACGGTTCCCGAGCCCAGTGGCTATTCTTGGGAGGGGTCTGGTGAGCGAATGCAGTTTGCCATCACACTGGGATCTTCTGCATACGCCTGGGCTGCCTAGCACAGACTGACTTTGCTGTCTTTCCCAGAGCGGAGGATGATTATTTAAAAAGAGAGAGAGAGAGAGAGAGAGAGACATCCAGAAAGCAAGCACAAGGCTCAGGATCAACCAGGCGTCCTGCCTTTAGGTTCCATCCCTGATTCTAACTAGTTGCATGATCTAATATTCAGTGACTTCATTCATTTCTCTAGGCACTAGACTGTTTCTCCACAAAAGGAGGGAAGGAGACTAGATGGAATCTGTGTAAGAAATTCATAATGTATAAAAGAGAGTGGGAGGAGGACACTTGGGAGCATAAAGTATGCTTGTCATCAGACCCATTTTACAGATGAAAAGACTGAGGCTTGGAGACATTGAGAGACTTTTTTAAAGTCACACTGCTGGTAAATAATAGAGCTGAGATTTCAAGCCAAGTCGATCTGGCTCCATAGTTCCCCATAAACCTAACTCTCACCTGTGTGTGACGGATTCACAGACTCATATAGATTCTTCAAGGCAGCAAAGTGCAGGCATGCCAGGTGCAAGGCAGACATTCAACAAGTGTTGATGCCCTTCCTTCCCCATTAGAACTGGAAGGAGGGGCGCCTGGGTAGCTCAGTTGGTTAAGCGTCTGCCTTTGGCTCAGGTCATGATCCTGGAGTCCTGGGATGGAGCCCCTTACTGGGGTCCCTGCTCATCGGGAAGCCTGCTTCTCCCTCTGCCCCTCCCCCCCATGCTCTCTCTCTTGCTCACTCTCTCAGATAAATAAAATCTGAAAGGAAAAAAAAAAAAAAAGAACCGGAAGGCAATGCAGCTATCACCTCGTCCAGACAGTTCGTTTTACAGCTCTTGAGTACCGAAGCCCAGAGAGGGGAAATAAGTTGCTCGGAGCACGCTAGAGTTGCTGGCAAGCCACGGCCCATTAGGATGGGTCTCCTAACTCCCCACTCAGTACTCTATCCATTCCAGTGCACTGTGGTGTGGCTTGTTCTTCTATTCCTATCATTCTGATGGTCCTTACCTACCCTGGTTCCTGTCGTAACCCAGCAGTAACCTTAATCCCACTATTCTAATGAAATTTCATCAAAAGAAAGGCCCCACTCCAAGTTCTCGATTACTGCACCCTGCACGGGGTGAGGTTTACGTCCAGATAAAGCACACGTCTACTACATATGATAACATAACGTACTTGGCTTAGGAACCAGCCTTCTGTATTTCCTTGACGTGTAGGAATGCACTCCAGGAGCTTGATAGTTGCTCTTTCCCTCCCTCCCTCATTATAAGGAAAATAAGTAGGGAGGGAAAAGCGAAGTTTCAGCCATGCCATGAAATCCCTATCCCACTGTATATTTTACGGTGGGTTCCAAAGGAAAGTAACGTAAGGAAGATGTCCTGCTTGTCCTGGACACACAGACACACGCGTACACAGCACCAGCTTGTGCCTGCAAAGCACTCCACAGATTAGTTCCAAAAGCTTCAGCTCCAGAAAGAGAGAACATAATATTTTTTTAGCACTTTAGAGATTAAAAAGCACTTTCAAATATACCAGCATTTATTCTTCATGATAATTCAATGAGGGAAATAATCTTATCAAACATTTATCCAGATGTAGCCACAATTAGGAGAATGTATGTAACGTGCCCCCCGTCACACAGCCAGGCAGAGCACAGCCTGACTTTCTACTTGGGTCGTTCACCTCCACACCCTCCCTCCTCTTCTGTCTGTACCACCCTGTGAGGCAACCCCATTGGGCATCCCCCCGCCGAATTTCCCACCCAGAAATGTGCCTGTGGACCCCTGTCTCCTCTGTGTGCCACGTTGTTTTCACATGTGGTGCATGGTTGGTATAAACATTTCCACAAGGGGAGCCTGAGACTGCTACATGTACGTGGGGCCTCCATAGTTATTGAAAGTAAAGCCTGCCACAAGTCTGAATGGGATTCTCTTTGGCATTTTCTGGATAGCTGCCTGGCCCCGGGGAAGCCTGCCCCCTGGGAGTCGGAGCATTGGTTACCAATGAAAAGTAAAGAGTTTTCCCTGGTAATTCTTGTCTTTGAGAACAGTCTTCTAGTAAGGCTGAGGTCCTTGTGTCTTGCACTCCTGTGGCACCCCCAAATAAAGTGAGGCACCCCTCATGACCCTCCAACACTGGGTCTACTCCAATAGCAGTGGCATCAGCTGGTCTCCTATGTGGCATGCTTGAAACAGAGGTTTCCTGTCCCATAAAGGTCCCCTTCCCGGTTCACTTTAGTGCAACGAGGATTTAGCATGTGCCTACTGTATACTCTGGGGAACAAAGCCTACTGTATACTCTAGCGGCACAAAGACGAACAGGGGCCTCCCAGGTGAATCAGGAGACAGCTCGCAGGGAGGAACCAGCTGCCATGCAATGCCTGCAGCGATCCGAAGTGTGCACAGTGGTCGCGTGGAGAGACTGTCACTCACTGTGGCAGGGCAGAGCACTACTAGAGAAAGGGCAGTGAGGTAAGGAAGACCCCACAGAAGAAAAGTCCTTCTGAGCAGCCCTGAACAGTGAAGGGGGCTCACCACGAGAAGGCAAAGACAGGCATGCCAGGCAGTGGGAAGAGCTCATCCAGAGTTGCAGAGGATGAGAGCAACAAGCAATTGAGCAGCTGCCATGTGGGGTAGGGAGAGGGAGGCCGGGACGGGCAGCCGGGGCCCCTGCAAGTAGCGGGGAATAGCACGGAGAGACTGCCGTTCTGCTCCGTTATGCCAACAGCGGTGTGGAGGATGGGTCAGAAAAGCCTATGGCACAAGGCAGGGCAACTGATAAAAGGGGGTCAAGTGCAACCATCCAGCTAAGAACCGGTGGGGAGGCGCCTGGGGCCAAAACAGCACAGAGAGATCTGGGGATGGAAAACATAGTTCTACCCCTGAAGCTTTCTCCTTCGTAACAAAGGACTGTGTATTTCGGGAATTCCCTGTTGGGTGCCCACAGGAGCGAAAGAACCAAGCCAGACACCAGTCTGAAAGGCCACAGCCAACCCCACTGCTGGATGGATGATGGGGTGGAGGGCCGCTGGGGTTCCAGAAGGCGTGCCCTTGTGAGTTCACACAGTTCTGCACTGTTTAATTTTCAAAAGCTAATTATTAATTTTAAATGAGAAGAAAAAGAAGATTAGAAACCAGAAGCACTCCAAATGTCATGTATCCATGTAGAACCTTTTAGTTTACGAGGTGTTAAAGTTAGTTGCAGAGTTTCTTCTTTTGCCTGGGGAAAGGAAACGCTTGAGAGGTTTAGGGGCACGTGATGGCAATGCACACACACACACACACACACCCGGATATTCCGGTGTGTGCGTGTGTGTTTAGCAGTTAAGTAATAACCCAAATCCTTCTCTTGTTGCATCTTAAGTCACCGTCTACCAGCAGCCACCGCCTGGGATGTGACCTGCAGACCTCCCTTAGACCTTTCCATGATGTTCTACGGTTTACAAAGCACTTTCAAACATGCAATTTTGGTTGATTTTCAGCATAGTCCCATGAGATTGAAAAGGCAGGTGATGTTATTCCCACTCTACACTTGAGGAAAACAAAGTTGACGAAAGGTAAGAGATTTATCCAAAGTACATGGCTGGCTAGCAGAACTACAATCTGAACCCGAGTCTTCTGATTTAAAATCCAGCACATGTTTCGAATCCTTAGGATTCTTCCCACCCCTCCCACATAAGCAGATTTTCAGTCCCCAAAATCTCTCCCCTTGCAGCTCCAAAGATACTTATTTCAGTTAGGGATAGATATTGATTGGTTTCATTTTGAATAGGGATCTTGCTAAAAGGTGATATATATATCTCTACTTTCCCTTGAAGAGTCCCTGAAAGATAATTTAGTGAATGACTCAAGTCATAATTGTGAACTCCTTTTAAAAGCAATCATGCCCTCAGGGGGACAAAGTGTTTGGCTTCTGTTGGCCCAGGCACTACAGGGGTCCCAGTAGTTTGTTTGTTTGTTTGTTTGTTTGTTGGGGTTTTTTTTTGTTTCTTTGTTTGTGGTTTTTTTGCAGCTCTGCTTTTTAAACTCCTTTCTCACACCAGATTTTTATCTGCTACTGTTGGTATGTTTGCTTCTAGCAACCCCTATAGTAGCTCAAATTTGCAGCTTTTATTTGCTAAGGGCTGGAAAAACCAGATCATTAAGCTCATTACAACTGTTTCTAAAATAAAAATTGAAGGCTCTGAGAAAGGGTTTGGTTTGCTCCCTTCTTATTCTTAGTGGGGTTCTAAATAGGTGAGGTTTTGGGCTTTCTGGATAAGTGAGGCACTATAGTAACTCTATGGAGTTCTCTTTAACATTGGGCTCACGCTTTAGTTCTATTTTTATTGAGTACATATCTATCCTGTTACCCTTATTAGCCAGGGATAGGGCTCCAGGGACAATGATTGGCTGAACCGCTGCAATTGACAGTGTAAGCTAAATTCTCTAAGGTTCGGGAGTAGTTACCAAATTTGTTATGAAAATATTGAGGGAACTGGGGTCAAAGCATTCTTTAAACATCTATCTGTTTCCCTACCTAGAAAAGGGAAATAATCTCGTATTCTTACCCAGGTCTCAAGGACTTGGGCTAAATGTCTGTAAAATATATTCCAAGGAAGGCATTCCTTGCTTTTGCCCCCACAACATGAAGATAATGATGGTGCTCATTTATTACCTGGGAGACCTGTCTTGCTTGCTATGGCCTGCCCAGCAGAGCATGATGCCTGTTACTTAGTAGGTGCTTATTAGACCCATGGGGGGGATTAATGCATAAATGCTTCCGACAATCCTAGAATACAGGAAGCTGGGTTTCAGAGAAGTCAAATGCCTTCCCAAAGGTCCTGCAGCCAGAAAGTGGCAGAGGTGGAATGTGATTCTAGGTCTGAATCAGACCTCGAATCTGACCTGAACCAGACCTAGAATCTGACCTGAATCAGACCTAGGTCTGACTGGATCCAGAAGCAACCCTCTTTCCACCGTATCATGCTGACTTAAAAAGCCATGCCAAACTAGGCTGATTTCCTTTCCTATCGGGTTCCTTGAAATGAGGATCAGGCGAATGCTGCAGTTATTGTATGTACGCACATACACATGTATGTATATGTGCATGTATGTATTACCCCTGGAGGTCAAGATGGGGTCATATGGTCGAGATAGGATTAATTAACAGGTAACTGTCATCCAGGAAGGACATTTCCCATGGCATGCCATTGGACTCTGCGCATGGTCCAGTCTTACTATGAATGTGATCAATAAATGGGATGAAGTATATAGCTTGCACACTTCATAAATCTCTGTATGAGGAACAGGGCTACCTAGTACTTTGCCCCAAGATACCAAGATTAAAAAAAAAAAAAATCTTGAAAATACAAAGGGAAGGATGGGAAGAAAGTAATAAGATAAAAACGTAGGAGCAAATATAAGAATCCTTTACTGAGAATATGAAAATGAGCTGTACAAGTTGAGGCAATAGTTAATATTTAAAATATTTAAATATTTAAATATCAAATATTAAAAATATTAAATATTAAAATATTTAAAAATACTTGAGAGACATTAATGAATTCTAAGAGCAGGTAAGTTGACAGTGTGATATAATTATCTTTTAAAACAATCTGTAGGCTAGGCTGTGCTAACGGAAGTAGAGGATCGAGGGAGGTTCCCCTGTTTGACCGTGTTAAGTTCCATGAAGACTGGCCAGCTGCAGGCTTGTCTGTGCTTGGAACGACATTATCAGGGCATAACACAGATAAAGTACCTGCTCAATAAAAGTTTGTTGAATGAGGAAATGGATGAGCGAATGAACAAGGGACCCCACTGTGCTCTGGCCTAACCAGATGTCATCTGACAACTGAATGTTGCACACCTGTGGATATTACGCCTAAAGAGGGTGATTGGTAGACCAAAATATACGCATATAAAGGCATCGAGGCACATAGGAGTTCAAAGGGGTCATCAGAGCACTGTAAAAAAAAAAAATACTTAAAATAGCCAACTGCCCATCAATAGGGTAATAAAAAAGTAAAATTACACTGGAACCATAGAATGTTATGTGGTCATTAGCAAAAATCATATAACGATATGTATTGCCATGAAACAATCTATAAATCCCATCTTTAAGTTTAAAAAGAAAGTTGCAGAAGAATACACACAGTATAATTTTTACACCTATATGTACGTATATATGCATTTTCAAAAACCCACAAGCATTTATACATTTCCATATGTACCCATGTCCGTGCAAGCTCAGAAAGAAAAGTCTTCTAGACATACCCACGCCACACGGGGAGAAGGAGTTACCTCTGGGGAGAGGGCTGAGATGGGGCAGGGATCAAAAGTCTTCCTTTTTATCTCTATTATTAAAATTTTTTTTACAACCAGAAGGTATTCCTGTATTATGTGTGTAACTACTTTCAGGAAAGCAGTCAGAAGAAACCTGATGTGTGGAACCACTGGAGGACTTGTGGATATCTGCATGTTAAGGGCAAGATTTTGGGGTGATAGCCCTTCTCGAATATGGAACGGCTCTCAGGTAGAGGGGAAGGATTCAGGGCCTGGAGTGAAGGCCAGCAGAGTGACAACTCCAGAGATGGTGACCACAGGGAGGTTGATCGGGGTCTAACAGGAGAAAAAAATGGCTGAATGGTGCCATCCGCTCAACCCTGGAGTGGGCTGCATTTTGGGCAGTGAGGCCGAACTCCCTGGGTGAGCTTTGGCAGAGACATAGGGTGAAGGGCCATCTGACAGGGGTGTGAGATAATTTCATTACATAAAACTAATATTTTAACACCAAAAAAAAAAAGCAAAATCTCAGATGGTAAAAACTGAATATATTTAACTGCATAAAAATTTGCTCTATTTTCTTCTTTTAAAACGTCACCGCAGAGAGTGAAAGCTTAGTCAGAAGATGTTATGTTATGAATAAGTAAGTGTATTGACATACAAGGTAGAAGGGAGGAAGAAAAACCCTTTGTGGGGGACAGCAGTGGTCTGGGGAGCCCTTCTGGGAACAGGGCACCTCTGACCTATGGGATCCTTCGGCCCTGAGGCTCTGTGTGTCTTCGGCTCACTCTAGAGTTAGAGATTCACCCCAAATTTGCTGATGAAAAATAGTCACGGTGATATCAGGTGTCATTGGATAACCCTGCCCCCACCGTTTCCATGAAGTGGCCAGGAGAGGGCAGCCCCAGGAGAGCCGCATTACCCTAAAGAGCCTTTGTTAAGGGGCCCCTTTGGGCTTGGGCTCTGTGGCTTGGTGCTGAAGCCCATCCTCAAAGCACTTAAAACACTGGGTTGGTCAGAGTCCTCTATGCAGACCCTGGATCCCTAGATGGGGAGCCCTAGCACAGAGCAACCACCGAGCCTCAGCCAACAGCTCCTGGCTCCCAGGACCCAGCCAGCAAGCGGAGGAGTTGGGAAATATTTACCCGAAGCCAACTGGATAGAGCCCATGACATACTCTATTTGCATAATCCCAACAAGCTCACCTTCCTGGGGAAAGGGGTGAGTTTTTATGGCTCACTTGCTGAGAAAAGGATGACAGGGAGGAGAGCAGCATGAAGAACAGAGGGCCCTGAAAAGCAGAGAGATTGGAGTTCACGGCCCTCAGGACCGAGGGATGGCTGGGGAGGCGGGCAGGTTCATGCCAACTATCCCTCAATCCATTTATTTAGGAAACACTTGCCGAACGTCCACCCCATGCCGGACACTGCTCTACTGTAATAAATAAAATACAGACCCTTTCCTCAAGTAGTTCACAGTCTGGTCCGAGAGACAGACCCACTCATGGTAGAAGCCTGTTGAGACACAGAAGGTCAAGGGGGACGGCCCTGGGAGGCTGCCTGGAGAAGGAGACCTTTGAGCTGGGTCTGCAAAGATGAGTGAGAGCCCGACGGGGCAGGGGGTGAGAGTGGGGGTAGACGCCGGAGCCAGGGCTCACTCCAAACAGAGTCAAGCTGCCTGTGTAATTCCCATTTCTCTCTACCTTCAGGACACCTCCATCACCTCCAAGAGGATTCTCCTTGGTTCTTCAGAGCACCCAGGCAGAACTTACGATGTCCTTGGGATCTGGGCAAGAGGGCACCTGATGGCCTCTTGGGAAGTTGAACTCTCTGGATCCTGTTCCCTCTGAGGCCTGCCTGAGCATTCCCTGAGAACACTGGGCCCTTGCTGAGTTGCCAGATTCTGGGCAAGGGCCGACCCCCAGGTCCTGCTGCTAGTCCCACTTTGCTTTATGCCAGCAAAGTGTCTGTCCCTCCCGGGTCCCTGGGCAAGGCCACGCTCTGGGAAGTACCCTGCTAGCCAGGAAGCTTCCCTCGGTGCTGCTAGACTGAGTGCAGAGGGGAAGCACCAAGTCCTCAGAAAGGAAGTTGGTTCCGGTTCATGTCAGAGAGGAAGAGACCTTGCCTTTGGGTAGCTGCCTTGTTTCTTCCTGGAGATAGAATGCTATTAACCTGTTCTGTCCTGCTCTCACCCCAGCAACTTGATGGCTCCTCTCTTTGAGGGTCCCGGACCAGAGCTAGGGGGCGCAGAAGCACCCCACCCCTGCCCGCTGCAGGAATCCACGTTTACCCCCAAGGACTGGGTGTCCAAATCTTTCCAGGCCTTATTTACCAGCCACACGAGGGGTCTACAAAACCTACTTCCCAGTCCTCAGATGAGCCCATCCAGAGAAATGGGGTAAAGTGTAAAGGTGAAACATTGTTCTTGTAAGGATCACACACGTTCTCCGAGAGATTTCACAGGACAGATTAACATATAACTCACTTTAAGCAAATAAATGCTATAGATGATGTTTGGTTCTAACTGACTGTAAAAGGGCATTTTTCATTATTTGAAAAGATTCAGTCTAGGGGCACCCGGGTGGCTCCGTCAGTGAAGCGTCTGACTTCAGCTCAGGTCATGATCTCAGGGTCCTGGGATCGAGCCCTGCATGGGGGGGGGGGTCTGCGCTCAGCAGGGAGTCTGCTTCTTCCTCTCCCTCTGCCCTTCCCCCTGCTCATGCTGTTTTTCTCTCTCAAATAAATAAATATAATCTTTAAGTTAAAAAAATTCAGTCTAATATTCCTTTAAATAGCAGGCTCTCTTGGTGAAGAAAAATAAGATTTAGTTTACAAAACTTTGACTTATGTGCATATCAGAAACTACCCTCTTAGGTATAGTGAGGCAGTGAGACAGGCCTGTGTTTACCTGGCACAGACCAAGTCTGGCCTATTTTTCTTATTATTGCTCCAGTAATGGGCTGAGTCAGGTCCCAGGGCACAAGGAAAAAGCCTCAGAGGAAGGCCAGCAGCTGGGGGAATCTGAGCAGAACTGCCATCTGGAATAAGGTGAACCCCAGGCCTCCAGACCACTGTTACTGCAACAGCACCAATAATTCAAGTCTATCGAGCATTTACCGTGTCCCAGATACTCTCCATTCAAAATCTCATTGAATCCTCCTCTTGACAATGCTCTAAGGTTCGTGCTATTATTTCCCCCCCCATTTTATAGAGGCAGAAACTGAGGCTGAGAATGAAGTGACCAGAGGACACAGAGCCTGTTGGTAGAGCCAAGATGAGAATCCAGGTCTGTGTGATGTCAGAGCTGGACCTCTGACCAGCACGCTGTCATCTGTGAGCCTCGAACCAGGGACACCCTGCAGCAGTCCACACCAGGAGAATCTGGGTGCCAGCCCAGGAGAGGAGCCGCCAAGAAACAAAAGCAAAACAGGATGTGAACCAAGGATCCTTGGGGGTTGCGAGCCAAGGGGATTTTAGTAGCTACACAGGGCAGAGGGAGGGGAGTCCTGATGCTTGATGTGCACCCATGCAGCAGAGGTCCAGGGAACTATGGGCACAGTGGGGGTAGCTGCGATTAGCAGAACAAGCTGGATTTGGAGATAGCAGACCAGCACTGAAGACAGTGCCTATTAGCAAGGAGACACTGCATCAAGGTAAACTGAATATGCCCTGGCTCGACCACTTCCCTGCAAGTCACTTTACCATTTTAGGGAACTGAACCCTGAGCCCTGGGAGCGGCCTTCAAAGCCATTCTTGGGGCTGGACCCGGAGAAGGAAGTTTGAGATGGAAAAGTGTATTTTCAGCTGCAGCTGTGAGTCTGGGAGAAGTAAACTCCCGGTTACTAGAGCTGCCTTGACAGCCCTCTGACTCGGGGGCAGAGAGAAAGCCAGGTCCCACCCCCTGCCCTACAGGCACATACCCAGGCAAACACTCCTCTCCCTGCACCCTTCTCACGCACAGGCCCAGGGAGGGGGTGCTTCTCGTGGGGCCAGGGGAACCCTCTGGGTGGGAACCCTTCTTTACCCCACCCTTTACCTGGCACCCTTCCCTGAGCCTGCAGATGCTATCTCTGCCATCCTAGCTGGCAAGCTGTGGCTGTGAGAGGTCTGCAGGAGCTGGTATGAGTGAGAAGGTTCTGGAAATGTGGAAAAGTACTGTACGCGTGTCAAACAAGGGGCTCTGGGTAACGTGAGGTCATGTCTCACCCACAGGAGCGCTCGAGCTCGCTCTCTCTCTCTCTCTCTCTCTTTCTCTCACAGCCTGGTACAGTCAGAGAGACCTATTGTGTATCTGAGCTCCACCTTGGGTAACTTACTTCACCTCTGAGTTATAGTTTCCCCAGCTCTCTAATGGGAATAATAATGCTCACCTCACCAGGCTGTCGTAAGAATTAAGTAATAGCAAATAAGATATAACTCTATGTAAAGTGCCTGGAGCATTCCAACATCCTCGGTTTGAATCCTGGCTCTAAGCAAGTCCCTTGACCTTTCTGAGACTCAGTTTGCCCATCTGTAAAATAAAGAGCATAAAAGCTACCTCTCTGGGTTGCTGGCAGGTTTAAATGAGATACTACTTATGAAGGACTCAACCCAGTGTGCTTATTAAGCCGAGGGCTCGGTAAATGGTATTAGCCTCTTCTGTGACTGGGGCCAAATCCGGCTTCCCTTTCAACACGGCTGCTCCAAAAAGACTCCCACGTGAGAGGGGGAAGGGCTGGCCCTTCACCAGAGTCTGCATCCACCAAAGGCAACTCACTGAAATCTCCAAGGGAAGTCCACCTCTGTATCCCTGCAGAATCAGGGAGAGGGTCCAGATGCTGGCCTCGGTACCTGGCATCCTTGCTGCTCTCCATCCCACACCTGCGCAGAGAGGAACAGTCCATCTCCATGCCCCGTCTAGATGCATCCAGCCAGTGCTGGAGCCAGGGCCCCAGAGGGGCTTTGCGGTGGTGGTGGCGCAATCTGGTAACCCGGACTGTACTAGGGACAGGCCTCCTGAGAATCCACGGCTGCTCCTGCACTCCTATCTCCTCCTCCCTGCCCTGCTGTCAACAAGGCTCCGTCCATCCGGTGCTGGGGCTGAGGCCTGGGGCCACAAACGCGAAGCAGCTGACATCTGAGCCTCGAGCCAAAGAGCCAAGCATGGCTGGCAAAGGAAGACAAAGTCCCACCTCTCCAAAAGCAAAGACACTTATCAAGGGCTTCCCACCCAAGCCTGGGGTGGGTGGGAGGCTTAGCTTGCGAGCTCGGGGATCGCAGAAAAAAAATTACCATTCTAGTAGCATCTGCAGCTCATCTAAACTGGGGCGAGCCCAGCTCAGCAGCCACACAGGGAGAGGGGAGGACGAGAAAATTATGGGTTCATCAGAAAGTAATAGAAGCTAATGTTTATTGGTCGATTACCGTATGTCAGAGACTATGCTGAGTTATATATCTCAGCTGTAATTAATCCTTACGACATGCCTAGGAAGGAGAAACTCTCACTGTTCTCAGCTTCGGATGAGGAATATAAGGCACAATACAACCGGCTCAGCCCTGCTGTCTGATGCCTCCCCCAAGACAAGCAGGGCCGTGGAGAGGGGCGAGGCCGGGCCGTCTGGAGTCCCGCGGGCTGGCTTTCCACTCCACGCCTCTGGACGGCGTGACTGTCGGAAATTCTTTAATCACTCAGCGCCTCGGTTTCCTTATCTATAGACCTGGAATGATCCCATCTGCCTCACAGGGTTGCCAGAAGTATTTAATGGGATACTGGATATTTGGCATTATAATAATAACTAATAATGCATTTTGCACTCGGGGCCTGCACACAGGCAGAATCCAGTAAATACGATTATTGTTATATTATCTTGACCACAGTGGGGAAATCCCTCTGGAGAAAGGAATCATTTAATCTTACCCCGTCACCTCCTGCCTGAAAATTAATTCTGTAGCACATCTAGCTAAGCCATTTGATGAGCCCAGCTTAACCCCCGTTCCGGCAGCCCTGGCTGACATAGCCCTTGTCCTGATATTTTTAGGAATTTCTCAGACCTGTCTCCCTCACTGGATAGCAAGTATGTTCTCCGAGGGCAGAGGCTGCGTGTGTTCTTTCTGGGGTGCCTCCTTCACTGCTGGGGAGCCTCTGTTTTCCACTACCTTGTATTTCTACACAGCCACGGGTAAATCTTGCTCTCCTGGTGGAAGGGAACTCTCCCCCTGGTGGGTCAGCTGACCTTACTGGGGATGATGGCCAACCTGGAAATCGTTTTCTTTTCTTTCTTTCTTTTTTTTTTTTTTAAGATTTTATTTATTTGTCAGAGAGAGAGAGAGAGAGAGAACACAAGCAGGGGGAGCAGCAGAGGGAGAGGGAGAAGCAGGCTCTCCACTGAACAGGGAGCCTGATGTGGGGCTCCATCCCAGGACCGTGGGATCATGACCTGAGCTAAAGGCAGAACTTAACCAACTGAGCCACCAGGCACCCCTGAAAATCATTTTCTGAAACCTGTGGGGTGGTTTTTTTTGGCTAATGGGGAGGCTTGATTTGCATTTGCTGGGCAGAGGGCAGGCATTCCAGACCTGCTGCAATGCAGAAGGGCATATCGAACAAGAAACACTTATGTTCCAGGCAACTTTCATTCAACTTCCAAATGCTCCACTGGACATCTGTGTCAGTGAGTAGCCTGCCTATAATCATGGGAGCCTAGAACCCAATTCATTCTTTTTATAGGAGCACCAAGTATCTTTTGCATACTTTTAATAGGCGCTGGCTTTTTTCCGGGGATGCCATTTTCTGTGTAAATTGAGGAAAGATTTCTATCTTATTTTGTTTGGACCTTTATGGAGAGTTAACATTTTGGAAAGTCATGGTTTTTGAGCTGCCAATCGAACATGCCATTATCAGTCTGTATTTGTGTGTGTCATCTGGGTACTAGCATGCCACTAGCCCGTTGAACCTTCCTGGGCAGTGTGCCCAAGGATTTCCTTGTTGAAATATCTATTATTTTATTTTAAATTCTTTTTCATTCTTTTATTCAAATCAGAGCATCCTGTGGATGTTTGTGTTTTCTATAAATTCCATTCTAGGAGATTCAGGGGGCTTTCTAGAATCCTCGTTCCAAGGGACATTGGGTCTGATAAGGCTGAGAACCACAGTTTTAGAAGGAAGTGGGTGTTTGGGGGTTGGTCCCTTCTGGTCCCTCTGCTCAGAACTGCCTGTTGGCTAGCAGGGGACTTTAAGGTCTGTCCTCCCCCAGATCTACACCTGTGCCTGGCAGCTGTATTTAATTCTGAAGTAAGGTCTTTGGAAGCCCACTGTGGCCTTGCATCAAAACCATGTCCCCAACACAGTTCCGTCAGGCTCCCGTATCTGATTTTCAATTGCTCTGGCACCTCAGAGGGGAAAAAAACGAAGGATGTTCTGTATCAACACTCGAGGTTGGGCAAAATGCAGTTTGCAGACTCCTTGTCTTCTGTCTCTTAGTCTGCGCCCGCACCCCCGTAATCCTGTCTCTACTCGGAAGCAGGGAGGCAGAAGCTGGGTGCCCCGCAGAGGGAAACAAGCCTGAGAGGACCGACAGTCTTGCCATCCTTAATTCCCACCCCCACCCCCAGGGTCCCTCAGAACCTCCCTCCAGCTCATTACCCTGACCCATGCCTGGCAATGTGTGCCTGTCCAGCTTTCTGAGACTTGCAGAACCAGCCCCATTGGCATTAATATTACAGTGCAGGGGATCTCCCTCTCTTTCGCTGCCTCCTCCGCTGTGTTTTCTTCCCCACTGGCAGGGAGCTCCTGCGGGCAGGACCCATGTTCTAGTCCCCTCTGACTCCTCACTACCCAGCGGAGCACGGGTCCATGGTACGAAATGGTCGAACTTGGGTCCATCAGTTCCTTCCCTTGCCGCCTGGTGCTCAGCCACTCCGGTGCCAGCTCTCCCGAGGCTGCTCCCTGAGCGCCCAGGGGCGAGCGCTGAGTAGGCCATCCCGGCAGACCCTCCCTTGTCAGCTCGAGAGCCTGGTCTGGCCTGGCCTGGCCTGCGTTCTCCTCCTGGGCCTCCCTGGAGAAGCCTCTCCATCATTCTGGACCCTCAGAGACCTTCCCCTAGGCTGAATTTT
This sequence comes from Eumetopias jubatus, assembly GCF_037043125.1. NCBI lineage: Eukaryota > Metazoa > Chordata > Mammalia > Carnivora > Otariidae > Eumetopias > Eumetopias jubatus. Next base: position 97,527,298 of record NW_028274819.1, read on the forward strand.
GTTGCTTTTAGAGAAGATGCCTCACTGAGCCAATTAAACACTACAAATCCACACATACTGGGAGCAGCCAGAGAACCATGGTGGTTCACGCTCAAGAAAACAGTGAAGGGAAATCCCATCCAATTTAAAGCGAAATGCCATATGGGGGCATGCTGGGGTAACTGCTCTTGGCTGGCTGGCACGGGAGAATCATCCATTGGTGCAGGTGAGCTGAGAAAGCTATCAAGCCTAGGACGGAGAGAAAACCCCAGGTCACTGATTCTCAGCTTTGGTGGCAGAAAGCTTAGGGACAAGGACACCTGCCAACTTGCATCAGATATCCTTCTGGCCTCAGAGAACTTTTGGAGTCTTCTAGCAAGATGGCACTCAACAACATATGTGGAAACGTTGCTCTGATCTGTCTGGTGGAAACTTGTGGCCCGTGGGGAGCGAGGGCTTCAGAAGGCACCAGGACAGAAGAGCGTGAGGCTCCCCAGAGGCGCACCTGTCACTGTGGACTGTCCAAGCCCCCTGAAGCCAATTCTACCTTCCAACGTCCTTCTGAAGCTAGCTGTTGGTCCAAAGAGCAGGGAAGGGAGGCGAAGAGCTGTCCCCTGGGCTCCTGAACTCACTGACAGGGCACCCAGCCCTGCTACCCTCTCAGACGAGTCCTCCTCTCCTAGGCTACCCCTTCCAGTGGGTTCTCTGTCTGCATTCTGTCTTTTCTGTCTCCTCTGCTGATGGCATTTCCTATCCCTCCCCAAGCCCACACCCACCGAGGTCTCCCCCGTCTTCCAAAGCCTTCCTTTTACACCGTCTCCATTTTAGGCCAACACCCCACCCCTTTGTCACCTCATGAGCACATCTCCCTCATTTCCTTAACTCCAACTTGCCCCCCGCCGGCAGCAATCCGGCATCTGCTCTTAGCACAGCCTCCACGATGAGGACATCGCTGCTCGTCTCCCTGCCGAGCCAGAACCCGTGTTCAGGCTTTGGGCTCCATAATACCTCTGCAGTCCTTGACACCGTGGCTCTCCCCAGCGCCATGAAAATCTCTCCTTTGTGGGTGTGGTTCTCCTCCCCCCAACCCCACACCCCCATCCCTTTAACCACGCCTTCCTCGACCCGTCTATAGGCACCCACTCCTCAGCCTTTCCCACATGTGATTCTCCTGCAGGTCTTCCCAGGGTCCCCATCGCATTCTGCACACCACCTCCAGGGGGCCTCCCTCCCTCCCACGATTTCAGTTAACGCGGTGCAATGCTGACTCCCTGATAGGCGTCTTGAACTGTCCCCCAGACTCCAGATCCCAATTTCTCACTGTATTGGCACCTATAGCCTTCCAGCTCCTTCCATCATCTGGACATACTTGTTCTACCTTCTGGCTTCTTGGGCTCTGCTTGCAGTCCCTCCAATGCTTGGCATCCCAAGCCAGAAACCTACAAATCATGCTGGACCCTTCCCCTTCCTTTGCCATCCCGTCCAACCTGTTGCCAAAATCCTCTTGATCTTCTCTCAGATCTCT